>NC_064011.1:617867-1218235 GCF_932276165.1 Plutella xylostella | reverse complement strand
AGGTAAGCAAAGGATGAGTATGACAAAGGTCCAAGTAGCAGTAATAATAGACGTGTACGATATACAGCCAAGGTGTACCAGTTGTGAGGCAACCGCACCAACAGAGGACTGATGTTACGACACTCGGACATCGTCGTTAGAGAGCATTCTCTTATAAAAACATACATACTAATTATTGTTAATCATCTCAAATAATTCTCCGACAGGATTTCACGGAAGGCGAATACACAAAATGGCACAAAGCGATAACAGACGCGAAAAAACTACCCCCCACCATGGACTTTGTGCGGTCGAAGATCCTAGAAGTTAAAGAAGCCCTAATTTACGAGTTTAAGGAGGAAGATATAGAGAAAATTGTACAAGAGAAGTCTAGATTTAGGTCCCACCCCACGAATTATGCCATGAAGAAGACTCAGTTGATGAAGGAAAGAGATGTTGCTCAATTGAGGTAAGGTTTTTTTATTTTTATTGTTGTTTCATTGATGCTGATAAATGTGCTTAGTTGGGGATAAGGCCTTTCCCAAGAATTAACAATCGACTATTTAATTCTTGAAAATTTAAGGGTTTCACCACAAAAAACTTAAACAGTATTAAACAGATGTTTAACACCGTCAAATAGCTTATGTATCTGTGAAAAGCCGTGTGAACTTTATAAAAATGGCTTTTTTTTGCCAGTACAGCAAATCTTTGGGCAATAATTTAGGCACATCATTCTTTGAATCGGAATTTCGAAGACAGTTAGGGGCTAAAGAAAGTGTATCCCGGCATTCCCACGGGAAAGTCTAATAGCCCAACCAAAGATAAACAGCCATTAACATATTTATAACATCGTTTATTCTTTTAACAGAGGCGACGACGAAATAGTGCTAGACCTAAACGCAAAAATACAAGAACTGGAGGAAAGAGCCAGCCATCTGGACAAGACTAGAACATCGTCTATACAAAGCATATCCTACATCAACAACAGAAACAGAAAACTCAATGTGGAGACTGCCGAGAAAGCTATTATGGAAGAGGTAAGGAAAATAATAAACAGGACTTTATTGTGCAATAATAAAAAATAAGGATAATAAACATTCTATAATATAAATATCCTTCCACCCAAAGGTTGACTTGGTAAAACGCTTAAAGTGATAAGACTGCTATATTTGTGCTTATGTATTATAAAAGCTATATGTAACTTCAGTTTGTCTACAAATTGATTAGAATATTCTATCTGTCTCTTCTATACTAGTAGCAATGTCATGTAAGAGCTGAACAGATTATTGAATTCATTTCCCGTAATGTGTAATTCCCTCATACTATGTACCGCACTTTTGTACCTTGTCTAACCGCTTCTGCCTTATCCATTCAAACATTTAGGTACTTACTTAGATGATTTGTATGTTTACGAAATCAGTTCTATAGACGCCCTCGATTAAGCAGGTTCCACCATAAATCAACATTGTCAAAGATACATAACCTACATTCTTATCACTCAAATATTAAAAATCCTTTTCCCCCCAGGTAAAAGCAATGAAAGGCAAAAAAACAGACGACCCGTTCACCCGCCGACACACCAAGCCGGTCATGAACTTCAAGTCCAACGCGAGTCGGACACAACAACTACTAGCTCAGGAGGCTGAAGTGGAACCTACTGAGGAGGAGAAGGAGATTGCTGAGGCTACTGCTAGGGAGATTGCGGAGGTATGTGGGTCTATGAGTCATTGATTCATTCATTCGTTCACAGATTGTATCGATTCGTTATTATTTTTTGGTTGGATTCTTACGCGTTTAACTGGTTAGCTTGTTTCTCGCCCAATAATCCACATATCATTCAATAAAAATAAATCACACACAGCTATAACATTGACCCTTGTACCCCTGCGCAGAAGCCTGATATCTCAATTTAATTTTTGGAATTTCTATAACTCTTACAACAACAGTGTTTTAATTCACCCCCTTCTTCTTACTATACCACTTTTACACCACCCCTTAATAACCTCATTCTATCTCTTTCAGACGCAGAAGCAAGCGGAGAGAGAGAAAGAGAGGGCGGACCAACAGAAGGCGACCGACAACACGAGTCTGTACTCGCTGCACGACTTCGACATCAACATCGACCTAGATCTGCCTATAGCTAGTGAGTATTGGGTGATTTACTGTAACTGCCAATAGAATAATAATATTTATTCAGAAAACTATATATAGAATAGAATAATATTTATTCAGAAAACTATAGGTAGTAGGTATTTTAAAAATAGGTGAAATCTTAATGCTAAATGCTAAATAAAGGTAGGTGAAATACTGCTCTGAACTAGGAAATAACAGAGTTTTTCAATAACTCTATCTACCGATGACTGGTAGTTACTTTCATACGATTTACACACATTTAAAGTTACAACCTGTCAAAATCGTACGACAGAAACTACCAGTCATCGGTAGAAAGAGTTATTGAAATTGGCAGTAAAAAAGCTTTAGCCCCAGTTTCACAATACTCTGTTAGATCATAACAAGGGGTTAGTTGTTGACTTTTATTTGACACATCTGTCAAGAATTTAATATGGAGATGGAGATAACGTATAATTGATGACTTCACAGTGTAACAGGGGTGTTTATGAGCTAACAGACTGTGGTGAAACTAGGCATTAGCTACATTGTAGTAAATTTTTAACAAGCGGTCCACGTAATTTTTTTTTTTTTTTAATAAAGTTTATTCATATATATTTAGTTCTAATAGTCTAGAGAGGTAAAAATCCGGGTTTAAACCAGAACTATCTTTAGTCTTTATTTTATTATAACTCCGTGTGTGGTCAATCATATGATAATAATCCTCCCTCAAATCTCTTTCTTTTCCACAGAAGTAAACACAAACATCCAACCCAAGCCTCTGTCAACGAAAGCCAAGGACAGCGGGCCGAAACGATCACTCAATCTAGACGAGTACAAGAAACGACACGGACTCATTTGAGTGTACTACAAGAAGTCTCGTCGTAAGATACACTGTAAGATTACGTTATAGCAGTCGTTTTGAGTACACTACCAATGTTACACGGAGGTTATAACTGTGAAAACCGTTCAACATTAAAAATAGCATAAAATTTTAAAGGCTCAGCCGATTTTGATAAATATGGCTAGGAACTTTCTGGGTAAAATTATCTATGATCCGAATAAAAACTTAACGAAAACTGGTTCATCCGTTTGGGAGCTACGATACCACAGACAACTGATACACAGACACGTTAAACTTGTAACACCCCTCTTTGTCTCAGGTATTAAAAATAGGTTTGCGGGAGATTATAGTTTAATAACCTATGTAAGAAGAATACGCAAGACTTTTTCTCTTGACGTAAAATATCAAAACATACATCATAAAGAGGTAATATTTATCTGTTTCATATGTAAGCGTCATTCTATTAATCGATCATCGAGTTTTTTAGAACCTTTTTACCACTCTAGCGATTATCGGTTTTTCGACATACATGGTATTACTCAAAAAGACGCGCTTACTCAAAACATTAGCTGTAACTAGTTATTATTATTAATAATACGCCGTATTTATAAACGATAGTTTTTATTTAGCTTTACTATTGTAGAAAATTTCAATAAGTACTTTAATAATGTAATGATTTAAATGTATTAAAAGTCCCGTGATCAAAATAGACGTTAACAGTGCTAACTAAGATTTATTCATAGAAGCATATATTTTTAATATAATTTAAATCACTTGACCAATAAAGCTACACAACGGATGTTTATGTGGTTCAAAATGGCCGACTCATTTTCTGTTTTCATAATCCGAAGTTTATCAAAATATTATGCAGCTATTAATAAATCTTAGTCAAAGTTTTGTTTTGACCCATACAAATTACTTTTGTGTAATTTTAATTATTGTACAAATGTGTAACATTTTTCTAAATAAAAATTAGAATGATTTTTTTAAATCAACTATTATATTTTGTGTTTTTATTTTTATTTGTATTAACAATCCTACGATTATTAATTTAGCTTTGATTTTAGTGATCATGTTAGTTCACAATTATTTATGTTTGTTTCATGGATATTTCTCGAATTCACTTAGATTTATAACGAAGCTAACGACACTGTCATTAAATTGTTAAATACACGCTTTAAAAGAAAATTAATAAGCAATAAATATAAATAAGTAATTAAATCAATTAAACCTTCCATTACCTACAAAATGTATCTGTGTTTCCACAAAAAAAGTTTTAAATAATTGAGAACGATATAAATCTGTTTTGTGTATCCAGTTTTAAACTAGCTTACCACACCATGGACAGTCTTCAACTAATGTTTACAGCTGGCAACCGTCTTATGAATCTGTCAAATATCATTATAAACTTGAAATGTTGTTAATTCTTTTTGTGGTAATACGGATAAGTTTAATTTCAAGATGTTCAAGCATAGTAGCTATACAGGTGAGTCTTTCATAGGTGCATATCCGTATGTTACAGAGCTCTTCATTCTGAACAACTTTTGTTATAATGACCTTGGGATGTAACGGAAAAAAGATGCTTACCCATCCTAAAATTGGTAGTTTATGTGACACTGTGCATGGGGAGGAAATATATATTTTTTTGGGAATATCCCAAGGTCATAACAAAAGTTGTTCAGAATGAAAAGCTCTGTGACATACTTCCGGATGTGCACCTATGAAAGACTCACCCTGTATGTATTCGCGATTTCCAGTGCTATCTAGAAAGCCTAATAGCTTCTAGAAGCCCTATGAACCGAATCACATCTACTTAAGCTGTAAATTGGTACCGGGCGACATGAGGTTGTAGTTGTATCCGACGATAGCATGTCGCAATATCACTGTGATTCTATGGTATTCGTTGGATGGATAGGACATTATACTGAAATCAGTGGCAAAGTTACTTTATTATTTTAAATGTAGGTAGATCACTAAAAAAAAAACGTTCGTTTAAGTTAACTTACCCATACCGTGCAAGTAACAGATAATACAGTATAGCCGCGGCGCTGTTTTCAACGTATATATTATTTACTCTTTGGCTGCACTCAAACAAATGTCAGATTAGTTCCCGATTTCGCCGTAAGACTTCATGCGTGGCGCGTACTCTACCATTTGAATCATAGAAGTTCTACTAAATAAAATCAACGTAGAAAACAGCGACATGTTGCCTACTGCAGTCTCATGTCTCCGGCGGCCAATTGCCACCTTTATTACATCATTCATTTGTAAAAGCCGTGCCTCAAATGTAGTATTCCGATGAATTTACATAATAAACGAAAACCTGTAAATGCCAATTTTTGAGTTTCATTCTCCAGCCCCGATCGTTATTAAGTTAGGGACCTGAGTCGCGAGCACAAGTTTCGAACCTCCGTTAACGTTGCGTATCGTCAACTGTCACTTTCAAAATGTAAGGCAAAGTTAGTTCCAAAAGTGACATTTGTTTTTTCTATATGTTAGGTGGTATTTCACCAAACGCTAAACGTATTTAGTAGCCTGTCATATGTCTGTCAGTTTGTACAAAATGTACTTATTTAAAATTTGATTTAAATACGTTTAGCATTTGGTAAAAGTGACCCTTCGTGTAGATTCGAAAATAGTATCAAATCCTGTGCTCGCTGCACTGTTTCCCAATGACTAGATAATGGCTACCTGTGGGATAAAAGACATACTGACACTGTCTAAATCATAATTACAGAAAGTGATAGCATGTCTTTAATCCCACAGACATTAACTATACAGACATAAGCCCTAAGAGTAAATTAGTTAAGTATAGGAAAAGCTAGTCAGTAGCTACCTAGTTAAATAAAACAAGAAACCACATTGAAAATCATTCATATATATTTATGTAGGTACTTACTACTTAATTGAATCACATTGAATAAAGGCTACAACATATACTTACATTTAATGACATTAATTTTTGTTTAACAGCCCATAGAAATCTCTTTCAGAGATAAGCTCGCCAATTTTAGGAAATATCAAGTATACTTATTGATGTATTTTGAAAAAAAACATAGGATTTCTTCTTTGAACTTTTAACATAAAATATAAGGGATTTTAATAAAGTACAATTAATATTTTGATAGGTAGGTAATAGACCTATACGGAAAATCAAAGAGATACCGGTAAGTACCGGAAAATTATGTTTTTCAACAAACAAAAACTTATAAGTACCTATGGTAGTTTTATGGTTTAGGTACAAAATGTATGGTTAACAAAAATCTAACAGATTCACATTTACTTATTTTTGTTCGGTAGGTACTAGGTAAGTACCTATTGTAACAAATTTTAATTTAGCATTGTCAAATCCCAAAATTTTCCCTTTCAAGTGTTGGCAATGCTAAAATACCTTGAAATCTCACTAAATAATCTTAGTTATAGCCTTAAACAAAAAATGTAGGCACCTAGTCAATAAGTAAATAGGAGATATACCTAGGTAAGTATTATATAAATATATTTTTGGGTCCAATTTTTAAAAGCGCCTTTATAAATATAGTGCTAGACGCAATACTTTTTACTAAACAGATATTTAAAAAACAGTAATTATGCGCTAATCACATTATTCTTTATGCAGTACTGTTTTTGAAACACCCTGTATACATAATTATATGAGGAATTTATTTTTATATTCACTTAAATTTACAAAACAAATAAATTCCTCATTAAACATTTTTATCAAGTAACACAACATCTATCTATTCTAAAACATACAGTATAATCTAAATAATAAGGTTTAAGTTTGGTTCTCGTGTATTATATCTGCTGGTTCTGTTTTGATAGCTAATGCTATTTGTTCGTTGGGGAGCGCAGGGGCTGTTTTTGATCTCTCTAGGTTGTACATCTGGAAAGAAATAACGACATTATTAGAAAGATACTTATAATATCATGTACACATGCTGGACACCGAATAAAGACTTTTTATCTTATATTTATCTATTCATAGGGCCTGTTTCACAATGTCTGTATAATGGCTACCTGTAGGTACGCCGCGGGATAAAGATACTGTCACTGTGACAGCAGGTCTTTTATCCCACAGGTAGCAATTATCCAGACATTGTGAAACATGCCCTTAGTCTAATTCAGGACATGAGCCTAATCTCCAAGCTTGGCAGGCGAATTGGAGATGCAACAAAATACAAACACCGAAGACGAAAGAATAAAATGTCTGCATCGGCCGGGCATCGAACCCGGGACCACTAACACCATCCGGCCATCCCACTTACATACCTATTTATATTTATGAACACTAAATTATTACATTTATATTACACTTATATTACAATTATATTACACTATTTTATTTTTATTGTACTTATTTTAGATTTAAGGTTAAATGTATAACAAATTAGTATTTACTGTAATGTTGTGCAATTTTAGTTAAATAAATAAATAAACTTTAGTTTAGACGGTCGAATGGCGTAGTGGTTAGTTGCCCTGACTGCTATGCCGAAGGTCCCGGGTTCGATTCCCGGCTGGGGCAGATATTTGTTTAAAGACAGATATTTGTACTCGGGTTGGGTGTTGATATTTATATTTAATATATATATCTATCTAAGTATGTATTTGTGTAGATATATCAGCTGTCCGAAACCCATAGCAAAGGCTCTGCCTAGCTTGGGGTCGGATGGCCGTGTGTGAGATGTCCCCACATATTATTATTATAAAAAAACTTTATTGTACACAGTAAAATCATACAAGGGCAGCCTTATCACCAAAAAGCAACTTCTCCCAGCCAACCTCTACCCAAAAGCCACACAATACCTTCATAAACAGCGGAGTCCTAAGCTGCGCCACACTAGTGGCTCGGCTCAGCTCCTCGTCCAGCTCCGAGGGTCGCGGTTCGACGCTCGACAGGGACTTCATCTTGGCCGCGCGCCGCTTGGGCGTGTCCTCGTCTGAGTCGCAGGGTGGGGGGCGGATCTGGGGGAAATAATTATAATGGATGCTTACTTACTTAGTCAAGTAATTTGGATAATATAGGAATAAAAATGGATGCTTAGTTGGATGATGTAGGTATAGTGTGTTGCAAAAGTGGTAGGTAAGCATACAAAGCCGAAAGAGGGGTGACTCAATGGGTCATTGAACAACAATTTTTGTTTTGGTTATGATGTGGCTGTAAGGGTGTGTTTCCCAGGCATAAATAAAGAAAACAACACATTCATTGACTGTGAAAGCTAAGGAACTAAGCTCATTCAGCCAGCCAGATGTGTGTAAAAGGTCAAACAAACATATTTGTAGCTTAAATAACACTGCCTTAAGAGACTGCCTCTTAAAATTTTATTTATAAAGTAATAAATCCTCACCTTCCTCGGCCGGCCTGGGCCCCTCCTCTTGGCGGGGGGACTGGGCGCAGGAGATTGACTCTGAGGGAAAATATACAACTCATTTAGTACCTATATCCTCAAAATAATAATCTAAAACTAATAGTTCACCATAGAGATTTCATGTTTGAAACTATGGCTCATGCATTTGCATGCTCTTATTTTAGTCAAATGTCTTCCAAGTTCGAAGAATCTATTAGAGCCTGAGTTAAGAATACTTAATAATAAGCCTTGTACTCACTTAGTAAGTACTTTGTTTAATCGTCTTTACTCACCAAACGCTTGCGAATCGGGCGACTGCCGTCAGCTGACCGTGTGGTCATAGACAATGTAGATTCGTTCTTGTTATTATTCATAGATATTTCTATAATTTCTTCTTTTCTCATCATGGCAGCGTTGAAGCCGTTTCGGAAACTGTTCTGTTCGGCCATTCGGAGGCTGTCTAGGTTCTTGTGGCCTTGCAAGGCGTAGCGGATGATTTTCAACACTTCTATGCGGCATAGTAACCTAATAAAGACCAATAGTTGATAATTTAGATAGTTAAGCATAAGTAGGTAATTTAGTTAGCTAGCTATTATAGTCACAGGTAAAGGAAAAGATAGAAAATAGCGGTCGTTACATAATGAGAGGAGTTTATTGAAAGGCGAAGGTTAGAGTAAGATACAATACTATACTAATGAGTTCGCCTGCCATTTTCATATTTCTATAAAACCTAGTTCTATTTTGAAAACTTTTAAATTTTTAATAAATTGGAATTACTTACATAAAAAATAAATGTTTTAAATTTAATAGCAGGTATGTAGGTACCTACTTAGATGACGAGATGTTAGTACTTATAGTTATGTATGTAGTAAATTTATAAATGTGCAACAAACCTTGTATCGTCGTCCATTTTCTTAAACGACGGCAGCAGCGAATTCATAAACAGCTTATCATCATCAAAGTGGTCATCGGGTAAAATAGTATTTGCATCAATTTTAATTTCTAAAGATGCATTCTTATTTTCCGCTGGCATAATACTTTCATCTATTGCCATGGGATTAGCTTTTTCTACAACTTCTGGCGGGATTTTCGCCGCTTCTATATTCTCTATGGTTGGTTTAGGTGTGTCTATGGTTGGTTGAGGTGTGTCTATGGTTTGTTGTTGTTTATCCTTTTTGGCGCGAGATTTGGGCTCGGGTTTTTCGGTGGTTTCTATTTTAATTTTTGGCGTTAAATCCTCTGGAATGCTGTGCTGTGGCGAATTTGAAATTTCAGATAATGTGCCATCGAGTCTGTCTTGTGAGAGGCGGGGTTTCCTGAAAATTGAGAAATTTTAAGTTAGGCTGAAGGACTAAAAAACGTAATAATTGGATCCTACAATATAATGACATAACTCTTATTTTATTTAAAAATTAATGGCTAATTGGATCCTACAATATATTGACAAAACTCTCATTTTTCAAATTTCAAAAATTAATTCCTAAATAGATCAAACCCATAGGAGGTGCATCCCAAGATATAAATAAGAACTTAACTCAAAAATCTTACATTTTCCAAACCACCACGAACGAAAGTTACAGCACGAGTCAAATCTCACAACAAATTCAAACTACGAAGTTCAACTACTAAGATTGCTTTGTATCTCAAAGCGTATATAATTTGTCCTGAACAGTCCCGATCATAGACTAATAAATACACTTAGTCTATGGTCCCGATACAGCCTCGTGCGTCCATACACGTGTGGGTATCCCGATGCACTGAACCAAAGTACTCTGTGCACTGAACGCCGGCGTGGCTCGTGTAAGGGAAAACAATGGACGTACGCGGAATTAAGCTCGGAAAATTCGCAGTGAAATAATAAGTTTTGAAGCGGTGCGGTTTGTGCTACTAGATAGTATTTAATAATGTTGTCGTGTGATTCGTGTGACCGAAGTGTTTTCATTAACTAATTATTACGAATGGCAAATATTAGTAACATCATGTAACATTTACAGTTAGTAAAAGAGATACGGATTCCATCCCAGCGCAAACACTTTAATATTTTTTGTCATTTTGACCATTTTTTTGTGTACTTACAAATAAATAATTTCTATACTATTCTATTCTACTTACTTAACTTAGTGCCTAACTTACTTCTATTTAACCTGTGCTAGAGGGATTGTTTGTAATTTAATTCATCTATCTTCCACCCATGAATATAGGATTAAACTGTCTCGTGCTGAAAATTATCCTATGTGCGGAAAACGCAACAAATATTATTACGAGATGTTTCTAATCGACATAGGTATTTTCAGATTTTTTGTAAAAAAAACCCTGACCTATATATTTTTTAAGATACATTAAAAGTCTTTAATTAGACTTAAGACAACCCTAGTTTAAGATTTATTTAAATAGTGTATGTCTCGATGAGACTGACATGGTCACAGTTTATTGTAAGTGACCTAAGTCTCTTTAATAAATAAAGATTAAAAAAAAAAACTTTAATTTTTTTTATACGAAAATCGCACCTTTAAAGAACCCTCACCTATTTTAAGTAGATTCATAAAATTCCATATTTAAAATAAAACGCACGGAGATACGCACCTCCGTATTATTAGGTCCGATCCACAAAAACTATCATTTTTTTCAAACCTATTTTTGAGCGACGTCAGCAGGAAGGCCATCTGCGCGTGGTGCTGATTTTCATTTTAACGGTACGCGCCTACTCATTATTAGGTCCGACCCCAAAAAAAACCATTTTCAACGGTACGCATCTCCTCATAATTCGGTCCTAACCACAAAAATTCGCATTTTCATAAATATAAAATACATACTTATATATTATATTTTTTTTTTAATTTTACCTATTTTTGAGCGCCGTCAGAAGGAAGGCCATCTGCGCGTGGTGCTGGTAGCGGCGGCTGCCGGCGGCGCAGTGCTCGGGCAGCTCGCACTTGCCCTGTCTGTACGCTTTGGTGTACGAATCGCGGATCGAACGCCATCGCTTCTGCACCTCGCGTCCTGGAGGGGAATGGGGGTATTTTTAATTATTTAAATCATAATTTGTAACCTGTGGGGTTACCACGGAATATTTGCAATTAACAATCCTTATACAGCGCTTCATCAAATAAGACGTCTGACACAAAACAAAAACTACCCTTATTCGAATGTAATATGAAGAACAGAATCCCGAGCACAGGATTCGAAACCTCCGTTTACGTTGCGTATCGTCAAATGTCACTGTCAAAATGTAAGGCAAATTTGTTAGTTCCAAAAGTGGCATTTGTTTTTTTCCATGTTAGGTGGAATTTCGCCAAACGCTAAACGTATTTATTAGCCTGTCATACGTCTGTCACTTAGTACAAAATGTATTTAAAATTTGATTTAAAACCGTTTAGCGTTTTTGGTAAAAGTGACCCTTCGTGTAGATTCGAAAATAGTATCGAATCATGTGCTCGCTGCACAGATGTCTTGTTCGGTGAAACGGTCTATAAGCAGTGTCATTCGCCTGTAAATGTGACAAAACACATGGAACATACCTAATATAGATTGACTGATAAGCGATGCTGTTTTTGATTAATGGCTAATGTGTCGGTGGTGGTACGGTAGCTGTATAAGTAATGTTGCAAAATTGGTTTTAGGAGCAGTAAAAAAACCTACTATAAGTACTAAAAATTCACGTGACACACAATATTTTTTTTCTACGAAGCAGCAAAAAAAAGTTTTTTTTTTCAGTAAGTATCTGTTGACCAGAATGAGCCATGTCAAAAACACAGGCTACGTAATACAATACCTATACATTATAATCTAGGTACATCTACATATTTTTGTGTGAGTAACAACAATATAATTTTCATTCCACAAACCAGGCATTTCTAGGATATTTTTCAGTTTACACTTCACTGATAAAAATCCGTTACAAACAATATATTCGCAGACAGATGTGGGAGTCGCGGAAGGTGAAAGGTCACGTATGTAGGTGTGTAATCTCACCTAACCTCTATTCCTGCGATATATAATATAATTGTAATGAAAAAAAGTACAAAATTATGAAAATTATGTGGAAAAATACTTAAGAACCTAACACAGGTAGGTAAAACGCAAAACAAACAAAACTCTTCAACGTCTAAATGACGCGCTACTTCAACTTCCTTTGCTAGTTCGCTAATACTTTTATAATTTATAAAATTGGAAATTCTGGTAAATAAGAGCGCACACAATTAATTGTCTATTTTATCGTGTAGGTTCTTAGTATAATATCAGAATCTGTCGCAATTAGTCGTAAAATATTATGTACATATAAGTTACATCAAGTATTATGTACTTATCTACTATATTTATGTATATGTATAGTGCCTATCCATGTATATACTTCCAAGATAATAATAAGCCAAATATATCAATCATATTTCCTTCCCTTACTACGAATGTTAAAACTTGCCTGGGCAATAATAATCGTCGACAGTCCGTAGTCCAGACAGTAGTCAATAGTCGACAGGGAAATACCTCTCTACACTTTGGAAAACCCAAGCCTCCGAAGATTTCTTTGAGACTTCGAAATCGTGATGATTTAAATGACCCAGAAGGCCTAGCACGCGGCGCAAAGACACGTACATACGTCAAGACTTCAAGACGTAACAAAAGTTCTCCGTCGCACTTCGCTTTCGAAGCCTCGCGATGTGAGTGAGCACGATGGAAAACGTGCTAGCCCTTCTGTTATGTACTATCAGGGTATCCGCAGGTGTTCTAACCTAAACGTGCTTAAACCCTAGAATCGCTTGAAGCCTGCCTGCGTACCAAAATCATGGTAATTTCAAATTTCTCATTGTTTTTTTCTCACTTTCATCAAAATCTTCGTAAAAAAATGGCGCAATAATACCCGCTTTTCCAGTCTCAAAACTTTTTAAATGTTTTATGCAGAATTAGTTGCGATCTATCGACAGGTCGCTGATTCATGTCACTTGTGTGGCGGACCTTGGCTTGGGCCGGGGAAGTCTGAATATGATTATTTATTATTTAAATAAGATAAGTGTCCGATTGTTTTGTAACAGTCGCTTTGATAAAGATTGATTGACTATAAGTAGATTATTTAATAAAGTAATATTTTTTTTATTTGTACCTATGGTAAAAAATACAAATAAAAAATATTTTTTTGAAGTTGAAATACTGATATATTAAATGGTCTCCATTTACAAATTATTATTTTTTATAAAATAAATTTACACTATTTTCACTTAATTCGCAGTAGAAGAAACGGCAAGAAACTCTTTTATAAATCTTTAAAGTTCAATAAAAAATACTGTCAAATAAAATAACACATAAATAAATTCTAAGTGAAAGAAACAATAACTAATCTAAAATATTACGTACGTCTTTCCAACGCGGATACTTCAACAATTAAACTTGACCTTGGATTTATTTTAAAATTAGCTCCAACTTGTTTTGCTATAACTATACCTATTATTTTTATAGTTTTCTTAATGATGATATCGTTATTATAAATTACTTTAGAAAATATGCATACAGAATCATGAATATTAAAACAAGTGTCTTTGCAATAGTAATACATAGTTGTCAACACTAACAAAATTCGTACTGTAATTTTTTTTACTATACGCCATCTATTATAAATTTGTTTTATATATTATGTCGATGTAGCTAAAACTAAATTATTACAAAATCAGTGTGTGTGTTATTTTAAACTTCTTTACGCGCACTGTGTACCTAGTTACTTCGCAAACAGCATTGGCATAAAATAAAGAAAACAAAAAATCAAATTGACGCTAGGTTGCGTCACGAGGCAGCCATTCTGTGGAACTTGTTTATCAAAGTTGATTATTACTAAGTGTACATAAATTGTTTTCGACTGAACGCAAAGACCTTTGCAGCAATTTATCAACCAACGCCCTATCTATCTAGCGAACGCACAATTTCTATTCAAGCGATTGCATGATATTAATCGACATAATTTCTGTTACTTCCATACTAGAATTAAAAAATGTGTAGACTTAATTTTAAACGTTTATATATTACTAGCTGTTCCCGCGCGCTTCGCTTCGCCTTAAAGTTTTCCCGTGGGAATTCCGGGATAAAAAGTACCCTATGTTCTTTCCCAGGGTCTAGACCGTATGTATACCAAATTTCATTCAAATCCGTTCAGTAGTTTTGGTGTGAAAGAGTAACAGACAGACAGACAGACAGACACAGTTACTTTCGCATTTATAATATTAGTTAGGATATAGGTATTATAGAAAATTCTTAATATTATTAACCTACACCCAGTGCAGGCTTAGCACTATTTAAAACAAAAAAAACGCTATCCAATTGCATATTTTTCCTATAAAAAAAAAAACAGCGAGTAAATTAAAAAATATATATAAAAAATTACTGCACCATCCGCAGGAAAAACTGTACGGCATGCAATAAGTAGCTACTTACCTAACTATTTCATTTAAAACTCTACGGGCATTTTGTGATACGTACAGCTTGAGCGAGTCACTCACAAGGTGAAACCCTTGACTCAAAACTATAACACAATTAGACACGCGTTACATCGACGCTGCAATTGCACCTCGGCACAAAATATCCAAGCTAAAGCCGCAATGTACGCTGAACTTTGAGGAGTGTCGTGTATTACTACGGTTGGCACCGCTGCATGCTACGGGACGGGCCGGCCCCTCGCTACCTATATTGAGTCAGCACACCAAGCCTGCTTCAACGCGGTAAATTATTTAAATTTCAATTTGTCTTATGCATTGACCGCTCGTTACCGCAATTGATATTTGAAAGCAATATCGAGACAGCATTGGACGTGTCTCTAGGCGAAATAAAAATAGATTAGCCGTTGATAAGTAGTCGAGTTTTTTTTTCGTAACGACAATCATATTTAGTTACGATATGGATGGGCGTTTGGTGACTAACGTCAAAGGTTTTTAAGTGATGAAATATTATGGTTTTGTGGTTATATCGTTCGGTTTGGGAATCGAGTATGAATATTAGCTTGACCTGATGAATAATAATAATTTTGGCAATCTATGCGTATTTTATCCGCAGTATGACAATTTAGTTTCAATATCCGGAGAATGTCAGGCAAACAGTATTTTTTGTCGTGTGAAAAACAAGCATACTTAAATCTGACACTAAATTATATACCTATTTTGCATTGTTCTTCAGTTTCTCACAACAATAAATATAAAATATTTAAGTACAAATACTTAATTAAATATACCTAATTATATATTTGATAGTAAATATCTAAACTGAATATACGTTGGTACACGTCATAAGTACCTCGTTAGTTATAATAAATAAAAAATAAAGCATAAGTAAACGTTTGAAGTAAAAGTAAGTAATACGGTCGAGAAAATTTTATTCTATTTTTAAAATCAACTCGTGTAGCAATTTCCTTTTCCTGGAAACCCTTCAGTTGTTGTAACTTCACTTTTCCTAACCATATTTTACGAGAAAGTATTTATTTTAAATATACATAACATTATATATGAATTTTTAATATGCTAAGTATTTTTTAAGAAAATTATATATCCTCCTAGCCGTATTCGGCCATGGCGACTGCGTTCAAACTCCGTGTTTTATAGTTGCTGAGGGTTCCGCTGGTGTGCCCTCAAGTGACTTATATAGCCAATCTTGGCTTGGAACGTTCGTGCACACTGGGCACACGTTAAGACACCGTTTACATAATTATAGTTTATGGCCGCTGGTGGTCGGGCCTTTAACTCGTCCCGTTTCGTATCGAGATCGAGTATCCTCTTGTCTTCAAAGTCGTTTGTCTTGACTTGGATTATTTGTCTCCACACTGGACGATTTTGTGCCTGACTTTCCCATTGAGAGGTTTCGATATTGCACCTCTTCATGTGCCTCTTTTGGACATCTTTGTATCTTAGGAACTGCCCGCCTTGTTTCCGCTTGCCGTCCTGAAGCTCAGAGTAAAAGATGCGTTTGGCAATTCTCTCTTCACTCATCCGGGAGACATGTCCGCTCCATCTTAACTGTCGTCGCATAAGGTAAGCCTCTATTCCGCTGACCTTGGCTCGTCTCAGCACCTCCGTGTTGCGAACATAGTCCGACCACTTGATGTTCATAATCTGTCGTAGGCATCTAAGATGGAATTGGTCCAGCATACGGATGTGTTTTCGGTATGGGCACCACGTCTCTGACGAGTATAAAAGGTTTGGGAGAACGATCGCCATGTAGACGGACACTTTTGTTTTGAGCTTGATGTCGTGTGAGCGGAAGACCTTGCTGCGGAGTTTGCCGAAGGCTGCAGAAGCGGCTCCTATCCTCCCATTCAATTCGAAGTCAAGGTCGCACTTCGATGTAATTGTGCTCCCCAAGTATTTGAACTTGTCCACTTGCCTAAGGACACTATCTCCGAGTTTAATAGAGAACGTTTGGCCGTCGATTGTATTGGCCATTACTTCGGTTTTATTTACACTGATTTTAAGACCAAACTTCTTACAGGACTCGTCGAGATTTGTCATCAAGCTTTGTATTCCTCCTGGGGTATCCGCCACAAAACACAAGTCGTCGGCGTACATAATGTCTGTTATGGTGGCGTATGACACTTTTGTGTGAGCCTTTAATCTTGATATGTTGAAAAGCGAGCCATCTGTGCGGAAGCGGATTCTTACACCTTCTGAACTATTATGCAACGCGTCACGCACGACAACCGCAAAATACAACGCAAACAGAGTGGGCGCGAGAACACAGCCCTGCTTTACGCCACAGCTTACAGGGAAGATCTCCGTTTGTTCGCCATTGACGGAGACACAGCATTCCATGTCGTCATGTAGTAAGCGCGTGAGGCGGACAAATTTTGGTGTGCATCCCACTTTTTCCAGGACCATCCAGAGGGCTTCGCGGGGTACGCTGTCAAATGCTTTCTCTAGGTCAACAAAACAGAGATATAGATTCTGACCCTGTTCTCTGCTTTTTTCCTGTATTTGACGAACGGAGAATATGGCCTCACAGGTACCCCGATCTGGCCGAAATCCAAATTGGGTTTCCGGCAGGATATTCTCTGACAGGCTACTGAGACGGTTTAATAGCGCTCGGGCAAACACTTTCCCAGGAGCAGATAAAAGTGATATGCCGCGGTATGAATTGCAATCCGAACGGTCGCCTTTGTTTTTATACAGCGAGCAGATGCGAGAGACTTTAAAGTCTGCTGGTACTCGTTCTTCGTCCCACATACGTAGGAACAGCATCCACATTTTTGTGTGCAGCTCATCACCTCCATATTTAAGTAGTTCTCCCGGTATACCATCGATTCCGGACGCTTTCTTGTTCTTCTGCTGCTTAAGAGCAGCGACAACTTCTGCTAAAGTGAGCGGTTCGTCTAAGTCGTGAGCTGTTGGCAGTGCAGGTATTGAGCTGATATGTTGCATGTTCGCAGATCGGTCCACATTGAGCAATAGGTTGAAGTGCTCGGCCCAGCGCTTCAGAACATCTTCTTTGCTTTTTAGTAACTGGCTGCCATCAAGTGACTTTAGAGGTACGCTACAACGATATGTATTGCCAATCAGTTTTCGTAGTTCCTCGTAGAAAGCGCCAAGTTGGTTTGTGTTGGCAAGCCACTGCATGTGCTTGCTTTTTTCTTGCCACCACGTATCCTTGGTTTCACGAGTCAGTCTTCGCAACTCCGTACCACTTCGTTTTATCTCATCTGCCATGGTACACCTTTGACTTTTATGAAGTTGGAGTTGTTGACGCAAGAGAGCCCGGTGATTTTTGATTGCCTCTGTTAGAGTCTCCTCATTTTCATCAAACCAGTCCTCATTTCTTCGGGGTTTTAGGCCCAAGACTTCAGTGCCTGCTTTTAGAACGCTGGAGGAGAGAATATTCCAGTTGGCTTGTAGGTCACCGTCTTCAACATCAAGCGCACTCAAAGCGCTGTTCACAGCGTGAACGTACTTCTGAGATGTTTCCCTGCTGTCTAGGTGTTGTAGGTTCAGGCTTACGTTTTTAACTTTATCAGCTCTACGAGGCGGATGTAGGCGCAGTCGCAGCTTTGTAATTACGAGCCGATGGTCCGTCCAACAGTTAGCGCCACGCATGACACGCGTGATATGCACTTGAGATACATCCCGCTGGCGGACCAATGCATAGTCAATAAGATGCCAATGTTTAGATCGCGGGTGCATCCAGGTGGTTTTGTATTGAGTTGGAAGTCTGAACATTGTGTTAGTTATGGCGAGTTCAAATTGGGAGCACAAGCTGAGTAGAAGTTGGCCATTGCTATTCATGTTGCCGATTCCATGTCTACCAAGAACTTTTGGCCATGCTTCATGGTCTTTCCCTACTCGCGCATTGAAGTCGCCCAGAAGTAAAACTTGCTCTGTAGGACGTATCTGTGTGAGTACTTGAGTTACTTCTTCGTAAAATTTGTTTTTTACATCATCACCATTGTCCAAAGTTGGCGCGTATATGCTTATCACATTTAGGTAATTGTCATTGCTAAGGTGTAGCCGCAACGTAGTAACACGGTCCGAGATGTGTACAGGACATTCTTCAAGATTCTTTGCAATGCGATTTTTGATTGCAAATCCCACACCAGATCGCCTGGGCTCTGAGGCGGCAGTGCCTTTCCAATAGAACGTATAACCGCCGCCATTCTCTACCAGTTCCCCTTCCTCTGCGAGATGAGTTTCGCTGATGGCAGCTATGTCGATATCATAACGACTTAGCTCCCGGGCAACTACAGCGGTTTTTCGCTCAGGGCATTGACTGGTAGCACGATCCAAGAGAGTTCGGACATTCCAAGCGCCAAAGATCATCGTCTGAGTTTTTATGTTTTTTATGTTTTTGTTGCGTTTTCGACCACGAAATAAAAGATGCAGTGGCAGCCGTGGTTACTACCACCCTAAGGGTTTGGAGCAAGCATTTTTTTGGGACACCTTTTCTAGTCCCCTCCTCGGCTGAGCGAGGGAAGCAGTGCCACCCTAAACAGGGCTGCTTCGTCACTCAAAGTGCTGCCGAATCCACACTGTTGCTCCAGTGCAGTGAAGAAGCGACCACTCTCTTTGAATCGCCTATGTGCAGACACAAGCCAAAGCCCAGTCAGCATCACGACCAAACCTCTCTGCCAGTGTCCATCGCCATAGGTCTTTTGGTCTTCTCGGAGTCAATTTATCGGAAGCAGTCAAGTACGCAGGATATATTATAGTGCACAAGCGGGCGCGCAACCACAGGTGCACTCCCTCGTCCTTCCTCTTCTATGCCTGATGGAACGGAAACCGCTACGACCAGAGAAGAGGTGGATGCAGTGTCTGCCGATAGCTGCTGTAGACCTCTGCTATCGCCTTTGGCCTTCCACCATGCCTTTGCTAGTCCGCTGACTCCGCCAAATGCCCTTGCTTATCAGCTCTGGTTTGCCTTCGTCACCGGAAAAGTCTTCATGCACTGCGTAGGAGGTATCTACGTTCAGGCCTCCCCGCCGAAGCGTGGAGGCTCCCCTCAACCAGGTTTAGCCCACGAGCCGACGTGGTTTACCGTGGTGTGGCCGCTGCGTGCACGACAGCTTCTTGGAGCCACTGGTGAGAGATTTGTGGAACGCCTGTGGACCAGTGTGGCATACACCCTCCGGATGGAGGGCCGGCTGTAGAGACCTGAAAGGTACTACCACTAGACGCACCACTACACCACAAGAAAATTATCATAAGTTTAGACCTTTAGACAAACACGTAACGCCAAACCTATTATTTTATAGGTAAGTAATCTATATATTTTACTTGATTCGTTCGTGTTAGCAAATATATATTTTCGGAAATATTTATTTACATTATATATATTTAAATTAAATACATAATTGAATATTACGGAACCCTAATTGATGTCGTGTCTACGTGACGCCCGCACGTTGGTTTCACGCGGCTCTACCGGTTAATCGCACGGGAGTTAGAATGCCTTTTGAATTCATAGCTTTATATTAGTCTGACCTTCTCAGCACAAATTACCTACCAATAAATATATTTTTATATTAAAAATCTAAGGAATAATCTTCCGCTGCAGCAAAAAATTTATCTAAAAAAGTTTTTTTTTGTGACGAATGACAATTACGTCATTATGGCGATTACGCAAAAATATTATTTTTTTCATCCAATAAATACATTAGCGTACGTGTCACCGTCCCCATCCCTTTTCTGATAAACCAAACGACAGAACACGTCAAGAAAAACAAATAGAACTTAAAATATTGTTATCAGAAACGCTGCGCAAACGTTATTTCGAAAGCGAGCGGCAAACCGCCTTAACAAAGAAACACGCAAGCGATCGCAATTGCAATGCAGCCGCATGACCGGGCGTATCCGCCGCCCGCGCGTCGTTCAACGCGCGACCTTTTCAATTTACCCGGGTTATAACAACCGTGGACGTACCGGCCGCAAACTTATGGTCCAGCCCGAGGAGAGACCAGCCGGGGACCACCGTCTCACAGACATCCTCCCAGCACCTCGCCTTCTCAGCCCTGTCTCCGTAGTGAGGATGGTTCATGTCGAACAGACAAGGCCTTTTCTGCACTTCCGAAATTATTAAATTACTCTTAATGCCGTCGCCGTCTTTATTACGCACCATTTTGGCGGAAAAACAATTTTTGTAAAAGTTTTGCGTGACGTTTTTTTCGACGTTTTTCTTTGGGATATCGACGCGCGCTCGTCGGCTCGACTGCCCGAGTGAGACTGGCGCTGGGTAGCATCAATTTCAATATGGCGACGCGCGAGCCGCAAGGAAACAAACAACTACGGGCCGAGACGGCGGATTCGTGCGATACTGCCGCTGAATAACTAATAAAAAACTATTAATGCACCTAATTAGCGCTGTTATAAAATAATAATATTTTTTAAAACAAAAAAATATGTTTTAAAATTAAAAGACTGTTCAAAGTTCACTGAAATAAATAATTTAAAGCAAGGTGTTAATTTTAATGTCACGGGTGTCTCACGTTGCAAAGTCAGCCGCATTGTACCTATGTAGATAACTAATATAAAACAGACAACCTATATCGTATCGTCACATCGGTCGCCGCCATTATGCATTTTCACGTTGGATCCACGATCGATCAAGAACTGGGAAAGTTATTTTTAAATACTAGACCATAAAATGAAGTGTTATAAGATTAACGTGATTCTGTGTGTCTGTCTGTGGAAACGTAGCCCCGAAACAGATGGCTGATTCATATGCGTATTTTTTCGGCAGCCAGTACTTACCTAACTTTACGTTTTATCTTGAAATCTTGAGCTATGATTGATAAAAATTGGTTTAGCCTTTCACAAGTTATGAGAGTAGATTTCATGCATAGAATGTGACAAGGAATCTGACGTCGACTTCTGTTAGGTTATACGTTAATGACCTTGACATTGTTATATCATTCGTTTAGATTTCTGTTAATGACGCAGCTATTAGCTAAGATGGGTATATGTGCCCACTGCCCACATAATTAGCATTCAATAATAGTTAGGAACGCGTATGTTTTGATGATTAAATTGAAAACAAAATAATTTAGAAGAAAGTAACTAATGTGTTCTACTTAAGTACTTTTATGAACTATTAATTAAATAATAAAAAATCTACACTTTGAATGAAAAATGAAAATGTTCCTAATGTACATTGTAAGTTGTTTTTGTTTTAGAATTAATACGTAAGTAGGTATAGTGTATGTTTACCAATAACAATTTAATATTGGTTAGCTATTACTCATACCAAGATTTTTATATAACTTTGCAATGACACGACGTCTTTGTTAGCGTGAAATCCGATATTAACCTATAGGGCAGCCTTAATAAAACACCACGCTGGTACAATAGCACTTGTGAGAGCTTCAAACGACAACTTTTTTTATTAAGTAGGTACCAAGCTATTTATTTATTACTTACATATTTGTTGAAACATAAATAGGGACTTTTACTATTTGCGTCTGAGTAAAATCTTGGTTATATTTTAATATTAAATTTCAGTACTAAGTATACAAACAAACCTACTTAGAAGACGAAAAATATATTTTTTTTTTATTAAGTATTGAATAATTTTTAATATTTCATTTAATAATTTTGAAAATCTGAGTTAGGTCCTCATTTTTTGTGAGTCAAAAATATTAGACATTTGAAGACTATACAACATACATACACAACACAGAGAAACATTTGGTTCGTCAGAAGGCCTAGGTAGTGGAAGTTTTTATCATCGTTCGTTGAGCATGAGGAGTGCAAGTTTTTACACTTTTGAGTAGTGGCGAGTAGACGCGAATTTGTATGGCGCGGTATAGTTTTGTCACGTAGCGGTATAAGCGCTGCACTAGCTCCGCGACATACAAATTTGCGTCGATTTTCACTGCTCGATAGGTTTAGAAAAACCTAACCAACACACATAAAATAAACTTACATAACTTAAATACTAACACATTTTACTTATGTTCAAAAATGGCGGTCTTATCGCTTAAAGCGATTTTTCAAGACAACATTAGGGTGGAAGGATATTTAAGAATTTTAATATTAATATATTTTAATATGCTTAATTAAATATTATAAATGCGAAAGGATTAAGATGTATGTAAATAGCTGAAAATGATAAAAAGTCTTTGCAAAATAGCACTCTTTATTGTCAGGGCTTTAAAGTTGCACTGCAAACACTGTCCACAGATTTTGATGAGATTGGGGATTGGCAACCGTTGTCGAAACTCGGCTATTACATGCTTAAATAAGGATGTAAAATAAAGGCTCAGATAATAATAATAAATCATTTATTGATCCAAAAACATGTAAAAATATACATCGAGTGAACACTATAAATATGGTAAACCTTGCCACCTAAACTAGGATGGTCGGTATTTATAAAAACTTACCCTTAGAACTGAAGAGTGATTCCATTTCTTGCAGGCTTTGTATTCAATACACGCTATACAGCATCCACCTGTTGATGCCCAGACAGTCTGCGATTAAGCCTCACCTAAGGTTAAACTCCATCTCATGTTAGTTCAGATTCTGAAATATAGATGTCATAGGAATTGCTGCCAACACAACTTCAGAGGGCCTAGAACTAGATCAAAGAACGTAACTATCTACTTCTATAACGGGAAGCCTAGATGGAGCTTTTAGTTGGATTAGCTTAGAGTTAGAACCTACTTTTGAATGTTAATGTAATCACTTAAAACTCATGTATCTAATATTCAAATTATATTGCTTGAGTCATTGTAGATATCACGTAGATACTAACCTTATTTGGTATTTTCATCAGTTTCACTTATTTTTTTCAGAGGGCTAAGTGTAGGTTTTTCTTACCGATCGAGAAAAAAGTGAAAATTAAGTTTTTTTTTATGGCGAGCTAGTTCAGCTCATATACCTACTCGCTAGGTGGTGACTCTATACAAAATCGCGTTTACTCGCCACTACCCTAACAGTGTAAAATCTCGCACTTCCAATGCAGGTAGGTAAAAAAACTTAGGGAGGTAAGAAAACTCAAATGTACAACACTACATTTTTTATTAGGAAAACACAATTCATTATACTATATTCATTATAACAATTACTAAGGCGTACATAACCGAACACAGAATATAAAACAGTACTATTGTACTTTTTACATACAAACAAAAATATGAAGAGAAAAAATCTCTAACAATAAAACACTTCTGCTATATATAGGAAGTTATATTTATCATTTTCTTATTATGATATGAATTATAACTGCTCCCAAAAAGGCCGATGATGCTAAGAAGTCATTGCCAATAAAATTAGGTGGACGATTTAAAGGTAAAATAGCTTAAGCGACAAACACCAAAATGTTCAGGAAATCTAAACAAATCTATGCTTATCCATTGTAACTTATTATCTCAAGTGTCTCTTCAGTCCTTTTACCTTTCTACCATCGATATTATGTTATGTATAATTTTATCAGAAGACAACTCTCTACCTTAAATAAACTTAAAATGCAATGCACGCAAAGCCTATTCCAATTTAAACTAGTTTTATATTAAAGGTAGCTTATTTGGCAAAAACTTCTTAACACTCTGTATTCATAAAATTTTGTACCCTCTCTCTTTTTACAAAGTGATGCTAAACTTAACTAATTATTATTAATATTTATTATTATAATTAATTATCATCTAACAACCTCAATCCTAAAAATAAATCGGCCGTTTTGTCCAATATTTAAGGGGTCCGTGTATATTTATGCTTTTCGAAGGCCATCTTTAAAATAGTCTTAAAAGTATATAACAGAGCTTATGTACAGTCTGGGTCAGAGATACCTAACCGCCATCAGTAGCATTGTTTCTGAGAGGTAGGCCGGGTTTCTCTAGCTCAGAATGTACTACGGGATTAAAAGTGCAGGCAAGATTAGTTTTTTTACCAAAAACTTTATGTACAAAAGTATCCTTTAGCTATTATTGGTGTATCTAAATTCT
The DNA here is from genome assembly GCF_932276165.1 of Plutella xylostella. Taxonomy (NCBI): domain Eukaryota; kingdom Metazoa; phylum Arthropoda; class Insecta; order Lepidoptera; family Plutellidae; genus Plutella; species Plutella xylostella. Next base: position 1,193,568 of record NC_064011.1, on the reverse strand, counting down.
ACTAATATTAACGCTATGATTGAAGTTGCGAAATCTAATTCAGTAATTTGTACATTAATATTTAACTTTTCAGTGGAAAGTAGAAACGGAACCCCGGAAAAAATTACAAATTGTAAGCAAAATTTTATACTTTTATAGATATATTTAAATTGAATGGTGAGCGTAACAATTCATTTTTTCATTTCATATTTGGGTCAAAAATATTTGATAGTTACGTGAATTTTGGTATCATAAACTAAGTTTTTTTTTAAACATATCAGCCCGTATTTGTCCACTGCTGGACATAGGCCTTTCTCAAGTTACGCCATAGCTCTGTCCTCGGCCTTCCTCATCCAGCCACTACCGGCTACTTGGCTAAAGTCGTTGATCCAGCGAGCATGAGGTCGTCCCACGCTACGCTTGCTTATTCTTGAAGACACAATCACCTATCAGAACAGGTCTGTTTTCTGTCTTTAATGAATTCAATGAAATTTTCCCTGATCAGGCCCTGCGATGACGGATGCAGTAAATTATTCTTACTCTACCATTCACAAAATACAAATATCTCTAACCTTCTCTATCATAAGACACATTTTACAACGACTTTACATTTATCTACTATCTCAAACTTTTTTGTAATTTAATACTAATGTCACTCTTTTCACTTTATGTAGATGTACTTAAGACATATTTTGAAATAATATTTATAGCATATTTAACTGCATACTATTATTTTTTTGAGGATCCCAAAAATAGGAGCGTTATATATTTTTTTTGTTAAACCACAAAACAGTCAAAGGAAAAATATCCGAAATGCCACCACATTCTATTTACATACGTCTCATTTTAAGTCAATTCACCCAAACGGCCTATGTTACGATCTGATGTGTGTTTAAATAACTAGTTTTCATACTTCCTCTTCATGAATAACTCACCACTGCTGGTTATCAGGTTAGGTTATTTAAACACACACAAACTTTGAACTTACATCAAAAACTTAATCAGACTTACACATACACCAATCACGCCGTTTTGACCGCCTCTTCACTCGGTGTCGAACTTTCTGTCACTTTTTCTGACGGAACCTTTTCTGATGCGACATTTTCTGACGCTTTTTCCGTCGTGACCTTTTCTGACACATCCGAGTCGGGTGCTCCATTGACGGGTTCCGTTTCTTTGACGTCTTTTACGTCTTTCGTTTCCGCCATTTCGACGTCTGCGGTCTCGGGTTTGGAGTCCTCTGGTTTAGGTTCCGTTTCTTTCGGTTCCTCTGGGGTTTCCATGGCGGTGTCTGTCTCTTGCTTGTCTGTGCTGGGCGCGGTCGCCTCGTCTGCTTTTGTCTCTGGTTTTTCCGTTTGAGTGTTATCTGTGGGGTTAAAAACTAATTTAAAATATTTGAAATGAAATGAAAAGTATTTATTTGCATGATTAAGGGCACATAAAAGTTTTTAAAGTATGATATAAGCACAAGACCTTAATCTACCTGAAAGGTGAACAAATATTTGGCATGTAGGTATTAATAAAAAGTGGTTTTCGATTTTATAGGTTTAACGTAGCGATTTTGTGTACTGCTAGAATCCTGCGTAATTTAAATAATAATTTATTTATAGGCAATTGCCAGTAGAACTAGTATAAGTTGTGACAGTTTGCACAAACTATGAAAATTTTCATACAAAGTGGCGCCTCTAGCGGAAAATATAATGAAACTTTTAACAAAAGATATTGTGAAAATGACAGAAATAAACTGAAAAAATGGTACGCAATATAATTATTTACCTATTTTTTTTAACTTACCGGTGTCGTCCACTTCCATAGCTGAGTCCTTGTCCTTTCCGTTTACTTTCTGTAAATAAAATGAAATATTTCACGGGAGATCTTAAAATAAAAACACCATATATAGGACAAAACATTTGATTAATTTACCGACTTACAATAAAACCTTTATTACCATGTACCTTTGTATAAACTGCATTAGTCTACCAACGTTACGATACGAGTTTAAATAAAATCAAAAATACACTTAATACCTTTTACCCGTTTAACGACATACCAAGAAAAAATAATTTACCCACAAAAAAACCATGTGCCAATTATAATATTTTACAAATGTGTACAGTTCTCCCATATTAATAATGCGCATGCAAATCTTCGCAAACTGTCGTATTCCCGGAAACACCCGAATCATTGAATCGTAAGAGCACTTGCATTTTGATCCTTGTTCGAAAGAAATAGTAGTCAATATCATGTGACACATAATCGAAAACAATTTGGGCGGTCGGTGGCTGTCACCGATCAGTCAAGGGTCTCAAGGTCAAGATCAGTATTACTTTTGTGGAATTATAAAGAGCTGCAATTACACATCGTTCTTGTTATTTTTTTCAAATGTGAATTTAATTTCAACTTTAATTATTTTTGACGATGCCATATTATGAGGTAAACATTTTTATTAATGTGAAATAATCAGTGCTGTAAATACTTTTGAACTGTGATTTAAATTTTTTAATGTAAACCTGTATTTGAAATCCATTTCTCCTTATAATATAAATCTTGTGTTATTCAAACCTTCTTTCATCCATCTTTACATCAGCTTCAGTAAGACACTTGAAAAGTACCTACTGTAACATTTTCGAAGTAAATTTTAATATTATGGAATATTATGAATTATCGAATCAAATTTCGGTACTGATAAATCAATTATCTCTTTTAGCACCAATTACATAATTCTACTAAAATTTCATGTAGAAAATGCACTTAACCACTCTAAATACATAATAGTTTTCTAACGCTCGGGAATACGACCGTTGCCGAACAATGGCGAAGATTTCTATGTGCATTATCAATTTTGGGGAACTGTATGATACGTGTCATGCGTGTTTAATTTTATAATACCGTCGCTATTTAGCTAAAAACAATCGCAAATAAGGTTTTTTTTCGTAGCGTGAAAACCTAAGAAGCAAAACTTCTAGATTATTGCTTTTCGCAGTATAGCAACGATATCTACGGTCATGTGCAGAGAAACCTGACCCCTCTCATAGTAACAATGCTTCTGAGAGGGGTCAGATTTCTCTGCCTTATAACATAATGTACCAAGAAAATACCTTTAGCAAATAAGAGGGTAAATAATTTACGCACCAAATAAATTCTATGTTAGTTTAATTAGTAAAATTATTATAATTGTTCCAGATAACGTCAACAGTTACTTACTATAAAATCTTTATATCTATCACATAACTATAATTATTGTGAAGCTAAAATACCATAAACATATGTATTTAACGCAATAAACTCGTAGCATTACGCCTGCAGATAAAGAACCAATATCGAAAGGGTGGCCATTACATAAGTGGGACTAGGTATGAGTATTTAATTGACATAAATAACAATAACGGTGAGGCCCCATTGGTGGCCCCAATAGGGCCTTGCCCTAAGAGGAGATAGCAAGAGTCCTCCCACCCGCCATAGTTATATTGTTTCTCAATCTGTGGTCGTTTTAGCCTTAGATTAACAATATACCAACAAGATGGGAGTGTCAATGCCAAAGAAACGTCTCGATAATAATAACACCCCACTTCTACCACTGAACTCTTATTTCGAATTCGGTTAGAAGATTTGTGAATTTATTCATTTGTACAATGGTTGTCATCAGGTTCAACTTAAAACGGTTAGAAAGTAAACCGACAGTTTTTGCTGTGTTTTCGTATATTGTTCATCTAAACCTCGCCCATATTGTTAGTGAAAAAAGCAGTGTATAAGCAACCTATATCTATTTATTGTTTCTTGGTCTTTTTCCCGCTGGTAGACGAGGTCGCACTGCTAGGTTTCTTCTTCTTAGCTGTGCTTTTAGCCTGTCGTGAAAACAATTATGAGGAAAATATTTATGCAGTGTGAAATTTTATCAGTGATGTTGCCCGTTGGTTTGAAAAAGATCCGTTTGATGAGGAATTTAAATACCCTATTTATTCAAATATTTCGCATTTATAATATAAGTAGGATGCGTTTTCGTAAGAATTGAACTGCCAATGGGTGCGTGACTGATAAAATTTCACCTTGTATGAGTAGTTGCAAAAAGGAGGATTGTAAGGATCAGCTCGTCAATCTGAACCAACTTATACTGCAATGACCTTTTTGCAACACTCTGCATAATTATGTAAAGCTTAGCATTTGTTTAAAAGCATTGAGCATACATAGAAACAAAAAGCAAGCGTAAACCTTATTATTATTAAAATAGGGATATGTTTATAGATAGCGATGAAAATCTATTCTATTCTCTGTGGGGGTGTATGTACCTGCACCTGGCTCTCGAATGGAACCTTTGTGCATATCCCCAAGCTCTAAACTGCCTTCCTAAGCTTGGACCATTTCCGGCCACGCTGGTCCACTGCGGGTTGGTGGGTTCACATATCTAGATGTGCTAAATCTAGATATGCAGGTTTCCTCACGATGTTTTCCTTCACCGTAAGAGCGATGGTATACAGTGTCGATTCGAGCCCGCATCTCTGGCGTGAGAAGCGGGCGCTTACCCGACTGAGCTACCACCGCTCTCTGTCGGTCATCACCGACGTGATGGGTCGTGATGATGTGCTAGTGCCAACGCGAGGGCGTCCCACGCTCACCTGCGGCTGGTCGGACGTGGAGCTCACCTCCTCCTCGTCCTTCTTTTGCCGCTTGTTCTGCCGCTTCTTGCGGCTGTCTTCTTCCACCTGGGGTTGGGAATTAGGTTGGTAATTAAATGGCGTCTATACACAAAGATTTCAAAAGGAAGGATGTGCCCGTCAGATCATTTTGCATATGAAAAATGACACCCGCGCATTGGCCCCAATTCTAACAAATTATGACAGATATAGGTATGTGATTTTAGGGCCAGCGCGAGGGTGCCATTTCCTCAGCGGTGGGGCCTTACGCTAGTAATATAGTCAATCTATAACGTACAGAGAGACGTATGCTCGAGGAGTTTCTTTCGCCATTACTTCTCCACATTGACTGAGCCTTTGTGAAGTGGTGGTGCACTTATAATCTTGACAATCACAAATTAATTGTATTTTTTAAATTTTAAGTTGATTAAATTATATGCTATTCTACTTGAAGGAAATTGCAGAATATTATTTTACTTGACTGCTATACATGAAATACAATGCTGTGTTAGTTACCTTTACGGGTTCCTCTTTTTGTTCGGCCGGTTCTTTCTCTGCCGGCGGCGGGGTCACATTCACCTTTTCTGGGTCTTCCTGAAGACAAAAAATACAAATATGGTGAATTAAGATACCTTTTGTCCAGTACAGAAAACAATGACTATCTAGCTGAGAACCAATGATTGGTGTATATCATAGCTTTAGCTGGAAAAAGACCTTAAAGGACTGATGAAGGTGATTTATTTATACTTCGGTCAGCTACCTATAAAAACGAGGGATGCCGCGCGGCTATCGTAGATAATCATGTGCGTCCAAATTCAAAACCTTTCCCTCTAGACCACCTTGACCCTACATGACCCTTGCTAAATAACCCACCACTAGCAGGCAAGTATGCTGTCCGCCGGCGCTGACGGCGCGAGCTCGCAGCGGCGCGGGGAGCGGGGCGGGGGAGGGGCGCGCCGCGTCGCTGCTGCCGCCTATTCCTATATAGCTAGTATAGTATATTACTATAGTAGTATATTAACTATACAGAGCTACACTACTATATTATGGTATGTAGAAGATAGGTACATATTTAAATTACTTACTGCAATTGCTGAATGACTCACTTGTGAGTCACCCGAATCTACATATTTGTATTTGCCGTAAGAGCAATTTAAATTAAAACCCAAAATTCTCTTGTACAAATCCTGGATTCGAACACTCGACCTCTCGCTTCGTAGCCGACGCGTTTCCCTCTAGACCACCGTGCCTACATCTAGTCATAGCTAAATAACCTACCACTAGCAGACAAGTATGTTGTCCTCCGGCGCTGACGGCGCGAGCTCGCAGCGGCGCGGGGAGCGGGGCGGGGGAGGGGCGCGCCGCGTCGCTGCTGCCGCCGATGCCCAGTTGCCCCTCGCTGCCCATGCCCCATGCGTAGATCTCTCCTGGGGAGTGGAATGTGAGGGGTTAATAAATATATGTAAGGCGATTAAACGACGCGTGCAAGAGAGTGAATTGGTGGGCTAGTTATGTATCTGCGAGTATTACTGCTTGGCTGTCAAACTCTCAAAACCCCGTCAACTTTGTCGACGGTTAATTAATTAGCGTGACGACTCGGTTCGGGCTACCCCGTATCATTGATTACCATTGCACAGTAGTCATAGAATCCGTCAAGAGTTTATTCATTCACTCCTTATTTTAGTTTTATTTATTTGGAAAACAAACATCTTAGAATAATGGTCCTTCAGATGAGCTCGCAAGAGCTGAAACAGTCAAAACCATGCGAAATGAAACAGTCAAAACCATGAGAAATGGTAATTAATATAAAGATACATTTTAACTGTTATTTATTTCAGCTTTCTACTTCGGTATGTACCGTCAGCTGCATAATTAACTGTACAATTTTGTACCTTGTCAAACTCACAAACTACCTATTCAAACATTGACGGTTTGTTATGTAGTCAGTTTGACAAGGTACAAAAGTGTATAGCTACTTAGGCAGCTGACCGTACGTATGCAAGTACGTAGGCACTCGTTAAGGCTCTATAAAAATTACAAATATAATAAAAACATACCATTATCAGTGACAGCGAAGGAGTTGCTAGTCCCGCACGCCACACTGACACACGTGTGGTTCTTGAGAGCCGGGATCAGCTCTAGTGTTTCAGCGTCACCCTCGCGCTCTAGGCCTAGCCTGGGGGTGGTGGAGAATGTTGTTAGTATACAGGGTGTTGCAAAAACGGTATAGTAAGCTAGAAGGGGGTGATTTATAGGGTCATTCTGGACTACTTCTGTTCTATTATTACATGCTTAGTATAAAAAGTCGCTTCCCGCGTCTATATAGTATACTAGCTGTTCCCGCGAGCTTCGCTTCGCCTTAAAAAGTTTTCCCGTGGGAATTCCGGGATAAAAAGTAGCCTATCTTCTTTCTCAAGGTCTAGAACATATGTATACCAAATTTCATTCAAATCCGTTCAGTAGTTTTGGCGTGAAAGAGTAACAGACAGACAGCGCTTCGCTTCGCCTTAAAAAGTTTTCCCGTGGGAATTCCGGGATAAAAAGTAGCCTATGTTCTTTCCCAGGGTCTAGACCGTATGTATACCAAATTTCATTCAAATCCGTTCAGTAGTTTTGGCGTGAAAGAGTAACAGACAGACAGACAGACAGACAGACAGACAGACAGACAGACAGACAGACAGACACAGTTACTTTCGCATTTATAATATTAGTAAGGATGCTTAATACTGAAATACTCATTATAAGTCTGTTTTTTAATCTCAGATACTAAATTGATAGATTCTGATTGGTTCATCAACAGTTGATTATCGCGCGATTAAGTAACGCATCGGAACAATCGACTGTTGATAAACCGTTCATAATGACGTTCGTAAAGACGCGCACAAAAAGACGTATATAGAAATAGTTTTCCATTGCACTCGCTCTCGAGGCAGCGCGATGTGAGTTAGCGCGACGCAAAAAAATTGACACGTCTTGGCCTGCGCGTCTAGCGCCCCGTGATAGATCTTCAGGAAATGTATGCATCTGTCTTGCGTTTATAACTTCCCTTTAGAAGCAGACTCTAGCTGGTAAGAGTGGGGGGACTGACCTGCCATACTCCTGTCTGCCCAGAGCGTGCGCGGCGCCGCGCTCGTCGCTCGCGATGCTGTGGTGCTGCCCGCACGCCACGTGACGCCATGCGCCTGGAATTATATTATAATTATTATATTTATTTATGTTATGTATATTAGAATAGAATATCATTATATTCAGAGTAAAATTTTACAATTCATCGTTGATAGTCATAATATTACTCTACCACAATTTCATTAAGCCGTCAAAACATTGAAAACATCTGACAGTCGGGTCCCACTAAGCCGACAACTCTCTCAGCACAAGCTTATGCGTGGACGTAATGAGTTATGATGATGAAGGCACTTAGTCCGCAAGAGTATGTACTTAAATTCCTTATTTCTAAAGAATTCATTGGCGAAATGCTCTTTGTTCGACGTAAAAACTAGTCGATAGCAACGTTTTTAACGTTATAATAATCATTTATATTATAGTAGGTTTTATTAAATATTACGAATTTCTTAGATTTATTCTCCGAAGGGGTTATGTTATAATATCTTGTGATGTTTTATTATGCTGAAGGTGAGATCACTTCGCAGTGCATTCCACCTAAGTAAACGTTCAGCTTCTGCACAATATGAATGCAAATTCTTGGTTGTAACTATTGCAATACTATAGACAAAGTTACCTGAAGGGAAGCTGGTGGTGGAAGGCATGTAGAGGGCTGTCTTGTTCTTTGTGCCGGTTATACCTGGAAGGAGATAAACATTTGTAAATTATAACAATATATTTAACAGACCAAAGTTTTGTTGACGAGGGGTTTGAGTAGTGTTACCTCGCTTCGCTAGGCGCTTCTATTTATGTTAAGTTTAATTTTAGGTTGCATTGCCTGATGGATGAGAGACCTATGTCCAGTGGCAATAATGTCTGTATTAGGAAGGCCGAGGAATTGTGCCTCTTTGGAGAGGCTTAAGTCCTTCAGTGAACGATGACCTTGGCTAAAGCACAGCGAAAAACGGGCATTGCTTTATATCTGTCTCTGTAGCACGCGCACAGTAATAGTGTCATCACGCTCGCACAGTACACCTTGATGGCCGGCGGCAGAGATTGCGATTGGTTGTAGATGCAAAGATCAACGTTCGATTTTCTCTGTGCTTACCGAGCAGCCTTTAACTGTCTAATTTATAGTAATTATGATATCTGCTGTATATATTATGCCACTTGCAAGGCCTATGTCGAACTGTGTCAGGCATTCTTCTTAATTCAGCTACTGGCTACCTGTCATATCTGGTCATATCTCCGCTCTAGGGCGAAAAGTATTTCATTACTTACCGAGTTGCGAGTAATTATTGAGTCCCCAGGCCAGCATGGTGTGTGAGCTGTCCAGTGCGAAGGTGGCGTGGTATCCCGCCCAGATCGCCGATATAGGGCTCTTGAGAGTCACCTTGCCTGGGACTAGGAGGGCGCCTGTGGGGGAGATATTAAGTTAATTAAGGCAGGACGGAAAAATCTATAAATTTAATATAAATTCGCCATATCTCGAACAACTTATCATAGAATATTATTAGTGTCTCAGATTCGTAACAAACCCCTGCATTTCAGCTTCCCATTTGTTTTAAAGGTATTTGAAATATTTTATCCATGTTTTATGCCACATATTGGGATTTTATCATGAGTCTACACTGCGGTCAGGTCAGATTCATGAACTAAAAAATACAACACACAAATAGACAGTGTTTCCACCACACTGGTCTACGCTTAGGAAGGCAGTTTAAACCTTAGCGATATGCAGCAAGGGACCATTCGAGAGAGCCAGGTGCAGGTACCTCAACAGAGGATAGAATACACAGACACGTTAAACTTTTAACACCCCTTCTTTACCCTCAGTGGTTAAAAACGAATACTTACTGAAGCCCTGCCTGGCGTCTCTGGAGGCGGACCGCTGCGACAGGCGGCCCAGTTGGCCCTGCTCTCCGCATCCCACTGTGTAGACTGCTCCGGACGTCTGGAAATAACATTATTTATATTAGTTACATATACAGGCATAGGGGGTGACTCAGGGGATCATTCTGAACAACTTTTATTCTACGAGTTTTGGAAATTCACCTTTTCCATTTAGAAACTTTGTTGGTCACGTGACTTTTTAATATGAAGAACGAATTTCCAAAACTCGTAGGACAAAAGTAGTTCAGAATGACCCCATGAGTCGTCCGCTTTCGGCTTAGTATACCCTTTTTGCAACAGTCTCTATTATGTCATATCTCCAACCCGCCTAGCCAAGCGTTGAGATTATGACAATAACCTACCAGTCTTGCAAGAGGCCCGTGTCCAGCAATCTACTGCTGCACATGGCCTACATAAAATGCTTATTATGACTGTAGTATGAGTAGTGATAGTGAGAAATCTTTAAAGAGGTACCCAGAATCGCTTTTCACAGAAACTGGGTGCACTGAACCGAGTGAAAGTAAAATAGTGTTTAAGTTTGCTTTAATGAATAAGGCCGCCTTTTGTACTATATTTTATTTATAAGTTGTATTTTTGTAATATTTTCTTTAATGGTGCAAAATACAGAGTATTCTATTCTATTCTATGTATACTCACAGTAAGAACGGCGAGATGGTCGGCGAAAAAAACAGTTCTGATTGCTTGTAATAAAACTCTATTGAGGAGGGGTCAGATATCTACCAGGCAGGCTATACTATAAATGTAGGATCTATAATAATTTCTGAACGTAGTGTAATAGAATTATTGTCTATGATCTATGATGTTAACTTTTTTATACCTCTCTTGAATATTGGCGTTTAGCAAGAAATATTGTTCTGTCGATTCATGGGTTATTAATAAATTAAATAACGTTTATTTAAGTGCACCTGCGGTTTTATTTTCATCCCACAACTTTTGGGGGCTCGTCCGGGATGGAAATAAGCCAAAGGTGCTGAAGATGTTGTAAATAAGGTGTAAATAGGGTAGCGTGTTGGTGGCGATTCCCACACAGCTAAGATGGCGGCGTACTAGAAGGAACATTATTGTGAAAATACGGTGAAAATTATAAATTAATGAAGGTGAAATTAAGGTGGACATAAAAGCATAGAAGGTGATATATTTGAATACGGTGAAAGGTGTATACGTAATGGCTGATAAAGACGACATGATGCCGGCGGCGGGACAACCCTTGTTGCACAACATCGAGGCAACAATACCGCGGTTCTCGGGAGCGGACCCGACGTACACGGCGGCAAGGTGGGTGGAGGAGATAAACGACAATGCGGAGGTGTTCGCCTGGTCACCTTCACAGAAGCTGTTGATGGCGCGAAGGGCACTGACTGGGGTGGCAGGTCTGTGGCTCCGCTCTGAAAAAACATTTAAAACCTTCGAAGAACTGCAGAAGGCCCTGCTAAAGGAGTTCCCCGATGAAGTGAACACGAAGGATATTCACGAGCTGATGACCAATCGAAAGAAAAAACGGGACGAAAGCTGCTATGAGTACATGTTAATTATGAAGGAGCTGGGGAAGCGGGGTAAATTCCCGGACTACGTGGCGATACAATACATAGTAGATGGCATCGTCGACTTTGAGACGAACAAAGTCATGCTGTACGGAGTATCTACCTACTCTGTACTCAAGGAGAGGTTGCAGATCTACGAAACGATGAAGAAGAACTCCGCCAAGAATAACCATCCGGCGGCGACAACTATGGCAAAAAGGACAGGTGCAGCGGTAGCGGCGAGAAACACTCCCACACCACCTCAAAGGAGATGTTTCCAGTGTGGAGACGTGAACCATTTCGCCAGCGATTGCAGAAACGGGGTGAAATGCTACAAGTGCAATCAGTTCGGCCATATTGCTCCGCATTGTCATGCAACTTCAAATACAACATCAATGGCAGAGCATCGAGGCCGTGAGGTTGGTACGAGCGGAACACAGCCACGACGGTCGATGTGCGTGACAGCGACGACGGCGGCGGCGGCGGCGGCGCACGATAATACAGATGGTGGTCAAGTTGGCAGCACTGCAACAGTCTGTGGATGTTTTGACACTTCTGACGTGAGTAGTGATGACAGTTGTCAAACCCCTATGAGTTGTCAAACTTTTGTAAACAAACTTCGAAAACAAAACATGTCGGTAAAGTTTATTCAGATTGGTGATAAAAAGTTAGAATGTTTGGTAGATTCCGGTAGCGATTTAAATTTAATAACTGAAGATGTGTTTCCGATGATGACGGTGAATAATTATGTAAAAGAAAAGGTTGAGATGTCTGGCCTAGGTTGTTCCAAAGTTTCATCTTTAGGCAAGTTTAACTCTGTATTACAAATAGACGGTAATTGTTATGAGTTACTGTTTTATATTGTTCCTAAAGATGCAATGCCTTATAAAATGATTTTAGGTCAACCTTTCTTGGACAAAACAATGGTTATTTTTGATAAAGGGTCAGTGAATATTATACCTCAGGGTGAGTACCAATTCCTACAATGTTTGGTTTCAGATGAATCAAATGTAACACCAATAGCTTATGTACCAGATCCTGAAATAAGACTGAAAACTGAACAACTAGTGAATAATTACAAGCCTGTACAAACAAAAGAAGCCCCAATTGAGATGCGAATAATTTTAAAAGACGATATCCCAGTTGCCCAGCGGCCAAGGCGACTGTCATTTAAAGAGCAAGAGGATGTTGATAACCAAATAGGTGAGTGGTTGGATAAGGGCATAATAAAGCCAAGTTTCTCGGAGTATGCTAGTCCTCTGGTCTTAGTGAAAAGGAAGAATGGTAAACTAAGAGTTTGTGTGGATTATCGGCGTGTCAATGATAAGATGGTGAAAGATGAATTTCCATTACCGATTATTGAGGATCACATTGACAAGCTGCAGAAGGCTAAGGTGTACAGCAAGATCGATTTAAAAGATGCGTTCTTCCATTTGAGAATAAAAGATGAGTGTACAAAGTACACAGCCTTTGTGACACATAACGGACAGTACGAGTTCACGAGAGCACCATTTGGATTATCAATATGCCCGAACTATTTCACACGTTTTATCACTATCATTTTCAGGGAGCTGATCAATAAGGGATATGTTATGGTCTTCATCGACGATGTCATTATACCAGCAACTGATTACAAGGAGGCTTTGGAGAGATTGACCGAGGTGTTAAAGGTGGCTGCTGAATATGGTCTGCAGATAAACTGGAACAAGTGTGAGCTACTAACAACTAAAGTAGAATATCTTGGATATGTAATAGAAGACGGAACAATCAGACCATCACCAGACAAGACGGATGCTGTGATGAACTTCCCGAAGCCCAAAACCGTGAAGCAGGTGCAGAGCTACATAGGATTGACATCCTATTTCAGAAAATTTATTGAAGGATATGCTGTTATAGCCAGACCACTGACGGAGCTGTTGAAGAATGATGTGCCATTTCATTTTGGTGAAGAGGAAGAAAAAGCATTTCAAGATCTGAAAAAGAAGTTGTGTGAGTATCCAATTTTGAAGATCTTTAATCCTGCTCTCCAGACAGAATTACATACAGATGCCTCTCAGCAAGCAATATCCGCTATACTCATGCAGAAAGATCCTAATGACAACACCATGCATCCTGTATATTACATGAGTAAGAAGACAACAGATTCTGAAAAGAAGTATACAAGTTATGAGCTGGAGGCCTTAGCAATCATTGAAGGTGTAAAGAAGTTTAGAAAATATCTGTTGGGCATTCCATTCAAGATTGTTACAGATTGCTTAGCGTTTGAGATGACACTTAAGAAGAAGGACTTAACTACGAGGGTGGCAAGATGGGTTTTGTTACTGCAAGACTACGATTACACAGTAGAACACAGGTCCGGTTCAAAGATGAGACATGTTGATGCCTTGAGTCGGAACCCATGCATTGCCGTAGTTACGAGTGGTATTCACAACCAAATAAGACTGGCGCAGCAATCAGATGATGGTGTAAAGGCTATAATGGAGGTGGTTCAGACTAAACCTTATGCTGATTACTATGAACATAATGGTTTGCTATACAAAGGTGATAGAGGACAGATAGTCATACCAAAAGGAATGGAAATAGATATAATAAGAAGAACACATGCAATTGGGCATTTCGCTAAGAGGAAAATGTTAGACATGATCGATAAAGACTACTTTATTAAAGATTTGGCACGGAAGATAGATGAGTTTATAGTAACGTGTATCCCATGCATACTAGCATCGAAGAAAGAAGGCAAACAAGAAGGTTACTTAAATAGCATTGAGAAGGCAAGTATACCATTAAGTACGCTACATATTGATCATATAGGACCACTTTCTGAGACGAAGAAGCAATACAACTATATATTGACTGTGGTTGATGCCTTTACCAAGTTTGTATGGTTATTCCCCACCAAAGGAACCACAGCAAAGGAGACGTTAGATAAGATGCTCATCCACCAACAGACATTTGGAAATGCTGACAGAATCATATCAGATAGAGGAGCTGCCTTTACTAGTAATGACTTTGCAGAGTACTGTAATCGTGAGAATATCCAACACATTCAAATAACAACTGGAGTTCCTCGAGGAAACGGGCAAGTGGAAAGGATTCATAGAATTATAGTTTCAGTTTTAACTAAGCTATGCATAGAAGATGAAAAGTTATGGTATAGACATGTAAGCAGTGTGCAAAGGATGATTAACAGTACATATCAGCGAAGTGTGGGCATGAGTCCGTATGAGTTACTCATTGGTACAAAAATGAGACAGAAGGAAGATGTAGAGTTACTTAAATTACTACAAGAAGAAGAACATAAAGAATTTATGGATAGTAGAGATAAGAACCGTGAGATGGCTAAGATTCAGATAATGAAGTTGCAGGAAGAAAATCGACGTAGTTACAACAAGAAAAGGAAAGAGAGTGTCAAGTATGGCGTTGGTGACTTGGTAGCTATCAAACGGACACAGTTTGGGACTAGCATGAAACTGAGAGCAAAGTACCTTGGTCCATACAAAGTTATGAAGGTGAAAGGCAAAGACCGCTATGATGTGCAGAAGGCGGATAGCTCTGCAGAAGGGCCAAACAACACATCTACGGCTGCAGACTGCATGAAGCCATGGCCTACGACCTTAGGTTAATAATAGTTAGGTATGATCCTTGTGTGTATTTTATTCACTGAAAGTTCATGTTTTCAGGGTACCTGTTTTTGTTTATGTAATTTTAAAGGCATTGCAACAACCTGGTTTAATATTATATTTTGTGTTTTGCATAATGTACAGTTTTAGTAAAAAATTGCGTCAGGCAGGAGTTAATTTTATGTTTGTCGTTAAGTAAATTTTGTAAAGATTGCATCAGGAAGGATGTTTTGCGTTATGTTAAATATAGTAGGTATATTGTGTTAAGTTAAATGTAGTACAATGTAAAGGATGTTCTTTATTGATGAAATGTTACCTATTTACATTGTCGTGCTAAGTATTTTTGTTGTAAAGTTTATATTTTGTTAAGTATTAAGTAAAATTTACTGAAAGTTGCAGATTTTATATTTTTATAAAAAGTTTTCAAAATGATGTTTAAAGGTAGAGTACTTTATAAAATTTGTTTTTCATAGTCTGAGGGCAGACTATCTGCAGGATGGCCGAGCTGTAGGATCTATAATAATTTCTGAACGTAGTGTAATAGAATTATTGTCTATGATCTATGATGTTAACTTTTTTATACCTCTCTTGAATATTGGCGTTTAGCAAGAAATATTGTTCTGTCGATTCATGGGTTATTAATAAATTAAATAACGTTTATTTAAGTGCACCTGCGGTTTTATTTTCATCCCACATAAAAGCGCCAGCGCTGTACCATAGTAGTACAACACATCTTAGCGTCTAGCGCGGCGTCAAGTTAGCGCTCTGACGCGCGCTAGTAACGTGTCCTGTTTGACAAACCTTTAGCCCAGTTTCATCATACTCGGTCAGATCATAGCCAGAAATTAGTTGTTGACTTTTGACACATCTGGCAAGAAGTTTATACGAAGATGATGTACAATTGATGACAAATGGTGGCGCTTAGGCTGTGCGTTGATATGTCAGTCAGTCAGTCAGTCTGTTTCTCCTTTTACATCTATAGATTACTACTCACGGTGAGCACAGCGAGGTGGTCAGAACCTGACGCGACGCGCGCGGCGGTCTCCGGTACAGACAGGCGAATGGGAGTTTTAGATGGAGCGGCCGAGCGACCCGACATCAGCAGGCCCATGCTGCCGTGGGAGTCCTGTGGGAGAAATAAGGGGGGTTAGATGGCAGTTTATTACTATTTATGTTATTTAGATTCCTTTCAATATAATAAAGTTTATTACTTATAAGTATTAGACAAATAAGTTTGTAAGTATAAAAGGCCTTTTACTGCTCATTCTATTGTTATACCTTTAAATTGTGCTGTAAGTTTTCCTAAAATAAAATAAATAAATAAATAAATAAAGTATGGATGATTAGGTGTTCATACATTATCAAGAAAATACATACAAGAAAATGTTGATAGTATAAAGAAGATATTTAGAAGACGTTAATCTACGTTAATAACAAACCCGTACAGCGGTAGCAGCTCTGCATAAAATTCCTATACAGCACATGCTGAGTGAGACACATTTAGCTAACCACTCACCCGGAAAGAGCCCCAAGCGTACACATCTCCATTCTCTAGCAGCGCAGCGGTGTGCGAGTCCCCAGCGCTGATCATGACAGCCTTGCCGGGGAGGGTGACTGTGCCCGGGGTGCCTTCCTCGCTGTCTCCGGAGGTGGGCCGGCCGAGGGCACCTTCGTCGTTGCAGCCGAATGTCCATACCTGGGTGGAAAGGAGGTGTTATTTGTTTGGTGCGAAAGATAAATGTCCTACCAATGTTGTAAGGGGAAAGTTTGTGTGAATGATTTATTACTTGTTCGCGGGAATTTGCTAAATAAATTTGATGTGCACAAAGCAGATACCTACCTACCCTGCATTAACAAGGCTACTTTTTATCCATATGCCCTGAGAGATGCATCCAGAGGAGACCCCAAACAAGCGTAGTGTGGAATGCCGCAGGCGCGCTAAACTAAAGACTTATACAAGGGTAGCTGTAGGTGGATGAGGAAAGCGGAGGACTAAGTATAGAATCTGATATATTTTTGAAATGACCCAAGTGTTTGATAATTAGGGACGATGTTTGATAAAGGTGTGTGCACATACCACGCCGTCCTTGTCAAGCGCCACAGTGTGCATGCCCCCTGCACACACCGCCACCATGTTGTCTCCCATCGACGACACGTACTTGAATCTGGGAAGAGGAGAGGGGTTTGGAGGTTAGATAGTCCATTGATCCTTCAACTGGCTCACGGCACGGGTGCGTTATCGACGTCGACAAACTCGTTTAGCTAATGTCAAAGCAGGAGAGCAATAGATTTAATTTCGTTTAAATGTTTGGTGCAAGTCACCCTAACAGTTGATGATATAAAACAAGTTGTATGGATTGTTAGTCACAAAAAAAATGATTGAATTTTATGAATTTTGCATGTTGTTAGCTGACATCCTGCTACTTTTTATCCCACAATTCTGACTGAAAAACCTTCAAAAAACATAAAACTGGAGGGTAATCGTAATATTACAGATTATTTCATGGATCTAAACATTATATTGAACTACATATCACAAGACAGAAAAAAACAACTTTGAACTTACTTAGTAGTCTCCATAATGTCTTCCCCAAGCCCGAGCTGGCCGACATCTCCCATCCCGCATGTGTAGACACGCCCTGTCTTAGTCGGGATCGATGGGATCTCAAGCTGGAAGACTGAAACAAGTGAATGATTGTGTTTAGTCCTACAACTGATTCAAGCTTACCGGTTCAACGGTCAGCCTTGTTACAGTAGTTATATTATGTACTAGAACAGTACTACAGGATAAATGAATACCAAAATCTTAAGTACTCTTCATTGCAGTACCTTCATTGAATGTCACTATATCATGATTTGCCATAAATACAGATCTGTGATTTATAAAACTTATAAATTTTAATATAAAGGATATCTGTTGGGTCCAAAAGTAATGGAGATGCTGGCGTGTTGGTGCATCCCCATGCAAAGAGAGGATCCTCCGAACTGGTGCTAATCTAACCATCTTTTCACCACAGTAACAAATTGTGGTCTAGCTCAAGTGTGCAACCAACAACACTATGTATAAGGAGATGAGCTTAGTTAGATACAGAAGGGCAATTTTAACAACTAATACATAATTATTTGTCTTTTAATTAAGTTAAGAATAGCAGATTTTACTTTTACAAAAAATATTATTGTTTATGCATCATGGGTTAGTGTGAAGGAAAGGGTGTGCGGGACTTAGAAAAATTTTCGATTTTTTTTCAATATTGAAATTTCGGTATTTTAATAATGGGGGGTTACTTATTATGTTAATACAAACATATTATGTCAAATAAACTTTTTTCTGAAATTCGTATTTTCGACTCTATTAATACTTTACTGTTAATGGGGTCCCAGGGACTCTGACGAAATTTTCGATTTTTTTTTAATATTTTAATTTCGATATTTGAATGATGGGGAGTTATGAATTATGTCAATACAAACATATAATGTCAAATAAACTTTTCTCTGGAATGCGTATTTTCGAGTCTATTGACACTTTAACTTTTAAAATACACCAGGGACTCCGATCAATAGAGTCGAAAATACGCATTCCAGAGAAAACTTTATTTGACATTATATGTTTGTATTGACATAATACATAACTCCCCATTATTAAAATATCGAAATTAAATTATTTTAAAAAAAATCTTAAATTTTGTCAGAGTCCCTGGGACCCCATTAAGAGTAAAGTGTTAATAGAGTCGAAAATACGAATTTCAGAAAAAAGTTTATTTGACATAATATGTTTGTATTAACATAATAAGTAACCCCCCATTATTAAAATACCGAAATTCCAATATTGAAAAAAAATCTAAATTTTTTCTAAGTCCCGCACACCCTTTCCTTCACACTGACCGCATCATGTTTATCTTTAATTTTAATACTATCATTATGCATTATTTAATGAAAGTATCAGAATTAGGAACTGTCCATCATTAGTTGCAAAGAACTTAAAATTCCAGTAACAAGATAGTCTACTTTAACAAAAATACTAATTTAAATTAAGTAATTAACAACTAATTAGCATAGTGGTTAATAACATTACAAACTACCAACAGCTACGATACATTAATAGTCTAGCTACATCACATTTAGGTACAAATGTTGCTATTTTAATCAGTAACGTAATCATTGTTTATTATTGTTACATCAGGAATTAACCTCAAAACACATAACTGTAATATACCTACATGGGGCATTGATAAAATTACCTCAAATTACGTAATAGCTACGGAAACCATTAGGTCGAACAGAATTTTCCATGTAGTCACCAAAGTTTGGACGGAAAAATATACATTTTCCATTTTCTTACTTTCCCGCCATCGCGTACATCTTGACAGGTCAATGACATGGGATAAAAATGTAAGAAAACAACTGCAAAAAATGTATCGTAATGGCTCACCTCCACGTTTCTTCTTGTTCTTCGGCACTGAAGAGGCTTCTGTGGATGCCGAAGCTTTGGATGCTGTGCGTTTTACACCTCGCGCGGCCGGCATTTTGCCTAGAAAACACCAAGTTAAGGACGCGTCAACAATAAGAACAATCTGGCGGCAAATACCTATGGCTTCGTCACAAATGACGTTTACACTCGCACGTTTTATTTTATAATCGCCGATAATCTCGTTACAGTATCATTCACGTCGCACACATCTGCAATGATCACAGGGCTTCGGAGATTTTATGTAAAGTATCGTCGTGATAGGTTATTTATGCATTTGTATGATTTGAACAGACGGTGCAAACTGCTGGCGGGTTTAGATTGTTTGTGTGTTAGAAGGATTTTTACTTACTCGTTTAAATGTATATTTATACGCAACGGTATAGAATTATATTGGAAATTTATGAATTTCAATAGAAGAATTGAGAAATCGAGAACCACAGCCGCCAACCACAGACACAATACAGCAATGTTGCTAGTTTAGAAAAATATATTTACAAAGTATCGTATACCCACTGTGCTCTCTATTAATCGATGAATCGAAATGTAGCATCGATCGGTAAAATAGAATTATACAGAATATAATTATATAATTATACAGAAAGCGAATAAATGCCTCAAAATTATAATTTTTCAAATCCTCCTACGACATCTAATCTTTAGATAGGTATAAATAGGCTTTTTACACCTGAAATAAAGATATATTATTATTATGTTGTGTCGTTACCATCACGGGACCATGGGGTCCCGGGGGTTCTACCTTTTTTGGCATAAGATTTTTTTGCCTAATCTCGTATTGCATAGTAACGTTTGGTCAAAGTCTCGTTACGCCGAAAATCGTATGGCATAAATCTCGTTTAGTAAAAAGTTATTTCGCATAACATTGTTTAGCCTAATAATGGTATGGCCAAATCTTGAATAGTCTAATAATGCTATGGCATAGGTTTATACAAAGTAATAATATTCGTTTGGCTTTAACTTTGACGGAACGTCTCCCTACATAGCGCAAACTGGTGCCTTGTATTGTTTCCGCTGTTTGGAAAACGCTCCGCTCCGCTTCGCTGCGCTCCGCTTTGGTTTTGATGAACATGTGCACCTAACACGCTCCTCCTCGCTTTGCTCGTCGTCGCACCTATTTTTAGGTTTCGATCTCATGGGGTTTGTAATAATTATATTGGTCGTTAACTTTCGATTTTTTGATCATACAATATCGTGATTTTCGGGATGTAGGAGAAAAATACCACAATTTGTACATTTACTACATACTTAATACATTATTTATTAAGATAACATTAGGAGAAACAAGATTATACATAGGTATAGACGAACATAAATTTGAGCAAACGAAACTTAGGTGTTTAAAGATTGTGCCTAAAGAGTTTTAGACGAAACGAGCCTTATGCCACATAAGTCTTGGCAAAGTGATGGTTCGGCCAAAAAAGTTTAGACCATACGAGTTATGCGAAATGAGTTTTGGTCAATAAAGATTATGCCAGATGAGCGGAACCCGGTCCCGGGCATTTGGAAGGCGTGCATGGGGCCGAAGCCAACACGTAGAGGCCCGTTTGACAACATTAATCTAAATGAAATGTGACACCAACCGACGATTTTCCCTGTGTAAACTATAGAAGTAAACCCAAGGAAAACCCCCGGTTAGTGCAGGACTATTGTAGGATATGGAGAAAACTAATACAGGGTTATGGAAGGGGGTGCTAAATGGACTGGGTAACTGGGACTATGGAAGGACTATGGCCCCTGCCTGACCTATATGTTTCACACACGGATAAAAAGGCAGGGGGTGACTCGCACACACAGTAAATGGGCCCCCCAAAACAGTCGCTTGCACATTAAAGTGACGTAGCAACAAGGGGGCAACATGGCATGAGGTGCTAGGATGGAGAGGTATTCCACGGCTCTCAGGACAATCGCGTTATCGTTCAAGATCCCTACAAGCACCTTACTGGGTAATACATCCTTCCTCGAGCATTTCTGCTCTAGCGGTACACCACTCAAGCCAGCCAATGAAGGCAAGCAAGAGGTGGGAGATCCTGTTCCTCGTCAGTGTTCACTCTGGACAACCAATAAAGGCAAGCCAGAGATGAGGAACAGGGGTTCTCCCCGGCATCGGGTGGGTGGGGTCGCTAATGCCCAACAGCTCGCCACAAGCTGCCCTGCCGCTTTATTATTATTATTATTATTATTATAAATGAGAATCCAGCACTTTATATTTATATGAAACACAGTCGTGAAACATTAAAGTGGTGTTTTACACATCACAAAAAAAACTTACAAAACCAATATTTTTGGTTTGAGACATCCATATTATATAACAAACGTAATAATAATAATAATAAGCCCCTCACAAAGCTAACTCCACGTCCGGCACGACCATCAGTACCACGTGAGGGGCGGACGCTGGCGTCGTTTATCGACATATACTTACCAGCGGCTAACGGAGCCATAGTCATCATCATCATGGTAGCGGAACGAGAGACGAAACTACCCCAGGCGGGTCCCAGCGTGAACAACGCTGGTCAATCCCGCCCCGGGCCACGAGGCTCGGGCTGCCCCTCGTACTCTGGGGGGGGGCAACGTACCGCTTATGAGGGTGACGCGATCAACGAGCAGAACATCACCACCATTAGGAGAGACCCAGTCCACTGTTAGCAGTGCTGCGCCAGATACGGGTAATAGGAGATATAATTTAAGGTCGCTTCCCGGAGGACGCCGGGGCGCATCTGGAGCCAGTGCTGGATGTGACAGCATGCGAACCATTGGCGACGCGGAGCTGAGCAGGCGGGCCCCCGTCGAACAATCTGCTACAGCCGAACTATCCGATACTGATACAGACCCCTTTTCAGCTACAGCCACTGATTCATCATATCGTTCTTCCCCTTCACTCTCTTCTTCTTTTAGCTTACTGCCTGTGGATGTTGCTCAGGAGACGTCTTCTGTCTATGAGTCTGAGCCCACCACACGCAAACGTACGCGCAAAAAATGGACTGTTGAAATGAACAAATTCATCATGCGTACCTATTTTAAACTCACATTACTGGAAACAGACATCAAAGGATATTTACCACCACTTCACACAAAATTTCTGGAGAAATTTCCACATATGCAAGTGTCGCGGCAAAGAGTGGGAGACCAACGTCGCACTATTGTAAATAACAAAATTCTCCCTATTGAAACTATAAACACGATTAAAGATGAAGTAGCTACGGAATTAAGAATGACCAACACACATGTAGAAACAACTAACTCAGACAAATCACAACCATCCAACACTCAAACTCAGCGTATGAGGTGGACTACCGAGTACAATGAGACCATCATCCGAGCATATTTTAGAATAACCAACTTAGAAACAGATATAACTGCATACAGGCCACAATTACACCAATCTTTCATTGAAACATTCCCACATCTATCGCACCTTTCAGAACAAAGAATAGCATATCAGAGAAGAGTTATCATGAATAATAAACTTCTCACTCAGGAGAGACTTGACCACATCAGGCAAGAGATTGAAGCAGAGTTAATAGTCCCTAACAATGAAGTACAACAGCCAGAACCACCCAACGAGCCAGTATTTCTAAATGATATACAATCTGACTGCATGATAGATAACTCTAATGAAATTCCGGAACCGAGACACCCCGAATGTAACCCAGAAATTGATACAACTTTTCAGAATGCATTAGATTTTTTTATAAACACTGAACCAACTGAAAGGCCATACATAGCACGTCAAAAAACTTCAAAAAAGTTTGCCAAAATAGTAGAATACATTAATGAACGAACCCTCCCAGTTTATGTTAAACCTGATATTGAATTTAGCCTATTCCAAACTATAGTGTACTGTGCAGCCTGGACAGCTGCCAAATGTAATGGAACTAAATTAACACTTCCTCCGATAGATACAAGCAATAGAAACAATAGCAATAAAAAACCGAAATGGCAAATCAGACTAGAACACAGAGTAGAAGACTTAAGATCAAAAATAGGCAAGTTAACACACTACATTGCTGGCAATAGAAACAGAAAGCTTGTAAAAAATGTAGAAGACATACAAAAAAATTATCAAACCCATTCAATACACGAGGACCCCAATACGCAACTGACACACTTTCTTGACACATTAAAACAGAAACTGATAGTTACTGCTAGTCGTCTTAAAAGTATAAGGCCTGTACTTTACGCAAGACACAAAATGCACAATTTACTAACAATGAAAAACAATTTTATCGCAGCCTCCGAAATACCACTGAAAATAAAACACAATCACAACCACAACACAATGATACACCGACCCCTGGCGAGTTACAACAATTCTGGGCAAAGATTTGGGAGAACCCAGTTGTGCATAAGACGGAAGCTGATTGGATACGAGAGGAGGAGACAAAACATGCGGAAATACCATCAATGGAATTTGAATTTGTCTCCATTGACACATTCCAGGATGTATTAAAGTCGCTGCACAATTGGAAAGCCCCAGGTACTGATCATATTCATAACTATTTTTACAAAAAATTCACCCATATCCACCCATTATTATTCAATTTTGTGAACAATTTCATAAAAAATCCGAATATGTTACCAGAATATATTACTACAGGAATCACATACATGCTACCTAAGGATCCAGAAGATTTGAGTAACCCTGCTAAATTTAGACCAATAACTTGTCTTCAAACCATCTACAAAATAATTACCTCATGCCTTACGCGAATAATATATTTACACTCTGAAAACAATAAGATTTTGGTAGAGCAGCAAAAGGGCTGTCGAAAATACAGCCAAGGATGTAAAGAACAGCTAACAATAGACGCAATAATACTAAAAATAGTACAAAAGAAGAAACAAGATCTGTATAGTATGTAGGTACATAGATTATAAAAAAGCATATGATTCAGTTCCGCACTCTTGGTTACTCAAAGTCTTAATAATTTATAAAATACATCCAGAAATAATTTCATTTCTAAATTTCATCATGAACCGCTGGACCACTAAATTAAAATTAAATAATGACACATCAGAACCAATCAAAATACAACGTGGAATTTTTCAAGGAGATGGCCTCAGCCCTCTGTGGTTCTGCCTTGCATTAAACCCACTATCTAATGTATTAAATGATACCCGGACTGGATTTCACTTTCAAAACTGTGACACTAAACTTAACCACCTCATGTACATGGATGATATAAAACTGTATGCTAACAATGAATCTGATCTAAATATATTAGCGGAAACTACGGACCGACTATCAAAAGATATGTGTATGGATTTTGGAATTGATAAATGCCGGATTAATTCTGTAAAAGAAGGTAAAAGTTTTGAACACCACTTTGAAACCATGTCAGGGGATATTATCACACCACTTACTGAAAATGAAACCTATAAATATTTAGGCTATAGTCAAAATAAACAGATACAGTACAAAGAAACCAAAACCAAACTTATTCAACAATTCAAACACAGACTAAACTCAATTCTAAAAACTCAACTTAATTCAGCAAATACAGTCAAAGCAATTAACACCTATGCTATACCTATTTTAACTTACTCTTTTGGAATAATTAACTGGTCCAAAACAGAATTAAAGAACCTACAACGCATTGTAAACACAACTATGACTAAATTTAGGAAACATCACCCCAGAGCTTGCATACAACGACAAACATTACCGCGAAGTGAAGGTGGACGAGGTATTATAGACATCAGGAACCTACATAACAAGCAAATCCAATCGCTCCGACACTACTTCCATGAAAAAGCCAAAACATCCACAATTTACAAAGAAATAGTAAATACTGATAGTAAATTAACTCCCCTAAACCTTAAAGACTACGAATCACAGCCTAATGAAGAACAACTAGAAAAGGACGACAAATTACGTGAGTGGAGCGGAAAATCTCTTCATGGAAGACACCCCCACGACCTGAGCCAACCCAACGTCGACAAGCTAGCGTCGCACGAGTGGCTCCGTCGCGGGGAACTCTTCCCGGAGACTGAAGGATTCATCATCGCAATACAAGACCAAGTCATTGAAACCAAGAACTATCAGAAGCACATCATGAAACTACCAGGCTCCCAGAATGATAAATGCCGCAAATGCAACTCAGCACCAGAAACAATCCAACATATTACAGGCGCATGTAAATCTATAGTCCAAACTGAGTATAAACATCGTCATGACCAAGTCGCAAATATAATTCATCAACAGCTCGCAATAAAGTACAGTCTCCTACCGCAGCCAGCCATACCGTACTACATAAATATGTTCCAGAAGTTGTCCTAGAAAGCAATACACACAAACTTTACTTCGATAGAGCTATTTTAACAGACCGAACCACTCATTTCAATAGACCCGACATTACCATAATACACAAGCAACAAAAAACTGCCCAGATTATAGACATTGCAATTCCTAATACTCACAATCTACAAAGCACAATCTCAGAAAAACTAAGCAAATATACCGACCTTAAAGACGAAGTAACCCGCATGTGGCGTTTAAAATCAGCATCTATAGTACCCATAGTATTATCAACAACAGGAGTCATACCGAAACAGTTAGACCAATCATTAAAAGCTTTAGATCTTCCTACACATACCTACACCATCTTACAAAAAGCAGCCATATTGAATACATGCAGAATTGTTCGCAAGTTCTTGCAAACCGACCAGCCATCTCAAAGACAAACATCTACAACTTTAGAAAATGATGCTCACTTGGCCTAGGCCCGTGTGCATCATCAACCACCGGTTCTTATAGAAGAAACCGAGCTGACATAATTCAGAAACCAAAATAATAATAATAATGTCCTCCTAGCCGAATTTCGACTACGGCGGCCAATCTCAATTGAGATCAGCCATCTACGCAGGAGTAGATTATAGTGCCCAAGTGTGTGCGCAGTACACAGGAGCACTCTCTGTTCCATCACTCTCATAACCCAATGGGACGGATTGACCGACATGACTGGAGAGAGCTAGGCGCAGGACCGACTGCTTTACATGCCCATCCGACAGCATGGATCGTTTCACTGTTTCGGACATCAGGTGATTAGCCTTCTATGTCCTAACCAAACTTAGAACCACAATTTAGAAACACAAATTGATGGTCCCACCCGGGAATCGAACCCGGGACCTCTGGGTCATGAAGCGAAGCTTCTACCACTAGACCACAGAGGTAGTTAACAAACATAATCCTAAAAGAAACTTACAATACAAGTCTTAGTAGGTAAGTAGTAGGTAGGTAGGTAGTGTAGGTACCTACATACTTAGTTTAGTAAGTTGAAGCGAGAAATACATTCCTTACGCTACAGAACTCTCAGTACTAACAAAAATATTAAATTTAAAGAGTTATTGAAATAACGGAGCATATTTAATATCATAAAAATATATAGAAGTATTAAGAGGAATTCCTGGATAAATAAGTTAAATAATTGTTATTGTTATAGGTACCTTAAAATTGTGCTGTTAGTTTTCCTAAAATAAAATTAATAAATAAGTACTGTCACATATATGAGATTTGATATTATTTTATACTAGCTGTTCCCGCGCGCTTCGCTTCGCCTTAAAAAGTTTTCCCGTGGGAATTCCGGGATAAAAAGTAGCCAATGTTCTTTCCCAGGGTCTAGACCGTATGTATACCAAATTTCATTCAAATCCGTTCTGTAGTTTTGGCGTGAAAGAGTAACAGACAGACAGACGCATTTATAATATTAGTTAGGATGTATATTATAAAATAGAATCGATTCGGAATGATATTATTGAATATTCAATAAGATCTGTACGATGGTATCCCTAATTAAAAAAAAACTAGTTGTAATCTCGAAAAAATAAATTCCCAAAATTTCCGGGCAATAATCGTAATCACATTGATAACTGACATATTTTTATGTGGATCACTTTAAAGTGTTACCACATAAAAAAGGACTACCGAAATAAATCTTAAATACGACTGATCATCTGAAATCTTAATAAAAATATTTATCGCAGTCTTTTTCATCATCATCATCATTATCATCGTCAGCCAATAATCATCCACTGCTGGACATAGGCCTCTCCCAAGGAGCGCCACAACAGGTCCTCGGCCTTCCTCTTTTTCATCTTATAGAAAAAAAATAAAGAATATTCATTTATTTCAAACACACGCAGAAACTACACAAACATAAGTACAGAAAACACTTTCAGATAAAAAGTAATAATTTAATTTCCAGTTATTAGTTTTAGTCAGATTTAGACCAACACCTGGCAACATTATCGTGTCCGGTGACGTAAAGATGAAGAGATGTTTTATTTAATTTGTTAAGTTCGTGCATAAAATTAATTGTACTTACGTGTATTATGAATTAAATCCAACTAGTCCACTACAGTGTCTAGTGACTAGTTAACATTCAGTCTGTGTTTTATCATTTTAAGTAACATTCCAAGTTATAACCTGAAAGTTTATGTTAATATTTTGATCGTTCTTTCCTGAATTATATTTGCAATTAAAATGGAAAGCGACAAAAAGGATATTATTCGTGTGGGCTCAAGGAAGAGCGAGGTAAGTTATGAAATAATTACTATCATTATTTTCTGTGTAAATAAATAGTTTTGGTACTTTTCACTAACTTCATAGAAAGCATTGATCTCTTATCACTCCTTCTTTCTCAATACATTGATAATACTTATCTTGTTCTTGTTTTTCTATCTGAAATGCAAAGTTGGTAGGGGCAGGTTTATTTTAATACTTTAAGTAAGTTTTAAAAGTAAATTGTATACTATGTATGTTAAAAAATATTACTTGTACCATACCTTCACTTTGTTGGTTCTAAATATTTGTTAAATGATTCCTTATATCCTCTACCTAATAGAGTTCGTCAATACTCACTTTGCAATAGAACCAAGTGCCAACACTGAAAATAGTTGAGGTATCTTTCAATTTATAATACTGACATGGTACGCAAAATTATCCTTAATTTACTTTGCTCAAAAAAAATTGTATCCCATCTATCTTTTATCCATTGTTAAGTTAGCCATGTTTCACTAGTGATACAATCCCACCCTTAAAACCATGATTGATTTTGTAACTTACATTTTTTTTCCTTATGTTAATTATATTTATTAATATTGTTTTAACACCTGTTCCTTGTTGTTGCAGCTGGCACTTATACAGACAAACTTTGTTATTGACAGCCTCAAGAAGTTATACCCGGAAAAGGAATTTTCAATAGGTAAGAAATTAACTTAATAAATTGTAAGATAAGTTGCACAGGTATTTGTCCAATGGTGTACTTAATGCTGGAATAAGAAATCAGATGTTTAGTTAATCTCTGAACTAGGTTAGGTCTACAAAATTTTATCTAGCTATGCCCAACCTTACTAATATACTAATTACTAATATTATAAATGTAAATAAAAAACCGGCCAAGTGCGAGTCGGGCTCGCGCACAAAGGGTTCCGTAGCAGCAAATCAAAATTACAGTTAAATCAACCTATCTCAAAAACTATAAGAGATACTTTGATCAAACCAAAAATCGTTGAAAGAGTTAATTAGCATGCATCACCTCTATTTTTTTTAGAATTTTATACCCCGTAGTTATAAAAATAGAGGGGGGGGGACATACTTTTTACGACTTTGAGAGCTGATATCTCAAAAACCGTTCACTTTAAGAAAAATGTTTTTTAGAAAACTTTATATCATTTTAAAAGACCTTTCCATTGATACCCCACACGGGTATGTACATCGAAAAAAAAAATTTCATCCCTCAGTTACATGTATGGGGGGCCCCACCCCCAATTCTTTTTTTTACTATTTAGTGTCATATTTTTGTAGCGGTTCATACAACACATATTCCCATCAAATTTCATCACTGTAGTACTTATAGTTTCCGAGTAAATCGGCTGTGACAGACGGACAGACGGACAGACGGACATGACGAAACTATAAGGGTTCCGTTTTTGCCATTTTGGCTACGGAACCCTAAAAATGGGTGTTATAAGTTTAAAATACTCTCTGTAGAGTAACATAGCTCCCAAACGGCTTTACCTATTAATATTGTAAACCTAAAATATGAAAATCTTTTTAAAATTTGTAAGCCATCTTATATTCAATCCTTCTCACCTTTTAAACCCAGAAATACTGATAGTGAAGAGAGTTGTTTTTTTTTTCATTGAGATAAAAGATATTTGGCACATTATACCTACCTATGTCACTAACCTGTGTGTGATAGTAGTATTTTTATCAGTATATTATTTAATATGTGGCACCTCTAGCCAGATTTTTCTGTAGGAATTAATAAAAAAAAAAAACATGCACTCACGCCTTGTACTAATGTACTCCCTTGAGGGGTAGGCAGAGGTAAATGCACCTCTGCCTACCACCCAGCTGCACCCACTTTTCGCCAGAGTGTTATGTTAGTCCCAATGTAATAGGGGGCGGGCCTATTGCCATTTTACGGGCACATCCAAGACCCGAGAACAAATATCTGTGTTTAAACAAATATCTGCCCCAGCCGGGAATTGAACCCAGGACCATCGGCTCGGTAGTCAGGGTTACTAACCACTACGCCATTCGGTCGTCCGAATGAGGAATTAATATTAACAGTCTTTTCCTACTTTCCTCTGTAAAATAAGTTTTGGAATTTTGAAATAAAAATATGTTTAAACAGTCATCACAGGGTATTTATATAAGGCAAGGTGTATGTACAAAGTATATAATATGTTTACTGAAAAACTACTGCATTGATTTATAAAATAGCACCAGAATGGAGTTAGGCTATCTTAAGCCTATCAGCAATCCACTGCTGTAGACCTAAATTTCATCTACCAATTGATAAAAGATACATCATCAGCCCGCAATCGTCTACTGCTAAGCTATAACTACTTTATTCGAGTTTAAATAATACCACAGAATAATAAGCGCAAGCTATTTGGTATTTTATTTAAATTCTATCATAGCCTTTTCTCTGACTCAAGAAAAATTGCGTTCAAATCACTCTAAGCGATAACACCGCAATTTTTGTACCTATGTGTAATAAGCTATTTAACTTCTGTTTGAGTGTAAAAAAATAACGTTTTATCTATCTATCTAAAATACTAAAACCACATTCAATCTTCCAGTATCAATGACAACCCTCGGAGACAGAATCCTCGACATCTCTCTACCGAAGATCGGAGAGAAGTCTCTCTTCACTAAAGACCTGGAGGAGGCGTTGGCCAACAACTCTGTAGACTTCGTGGTTCACTCACTGAAGGATCTGCCCACGGCGCTGCCACCGGGGCTGGCTATTGGGGCTGTGTTTGAGAGGTGAGCTTTATAACCAGGGCTTAGAGCGGTGGTAGCTCAGTCGGGTAAGCGCCCGCTTCTCACGCCAGAGATGCGGGTTCGAATCCCGGCGCTGACATGTACCAATGAGTTCTTTTAACTTAAGTACAATGTATATCATCGCTCTTACGGTGAAGAAAAACATCGTGAGGAAACCTGCATATCTAGATATGTGAACCCACCAACCCGCAGTGGACCAGCGTGGTGGGAAATGGTCCAAGCTTAGGAAGGCAGTTTAGACCTTGGGGATATGCACAAAGGTTCCAGTCGAGAGAGCCAGGTGCAGGTACTTACACCGCCACAGAGAATAAAATAGAATAACCAGGACTCGCGCACTGGGCACAAGTGTACTTACCTGAAATAGTTTCCCTTTTAATAAGATAGTCCCATTTCTAAAATAAAAGTAACTCAGTATCTCGGGTACATTGACCCAAAGCGAACGCCACTGATAAAACATCACTCTGTATAGCAATTTTAAATATACTTAACCAATGTGGCACGGATGTCAATTGCATTTAGAGTGCAGGATACTCGTATAGTGTAAGCTATAAATAGGTTATCAGGCCACACAGTGCATGCTTAATAGAAAGAATGGACTTCTGTGATTGATCAATCAATAAAATCTATTGGAATATTGCGACGACGATTGTATGAGTTGAGTATGTATTACATACCTACCTACAGGATTTTCAACGTTAGTTTTTTGGGTTCCGTAGCTCAAAAGGAAAAAGGAACCCTTATTGGATCACTTTGTTGTCCGTTTGTCTGTCTGTCTCACCACACCACCCCTCTACAACTATATCAGAAATCTGTAATCGTGGAAAAATTACATGGTACCTATAAAATTTCACCCTGTATATGAAGACGCAACGGTGCAGCGTTTAGTTCAATAACTAAACCGCCATACGTACCGGGTTCGATTCCCAGCCGGGTCGGGTAGGTACTCAAGTCTTGGTTAGGTCTATTAATTTCGGACTGCGTTTTTTGTCTTTTACTTAGGTACTCAAATGTATTGTACTGTTCATAGCCGTGTTTCATCAAAATTGGATTAGCCGTCCTGAAATACCTACTTCCTGTCGATTTTATTTATGTCCAGCAATTTTATGTTTAGCTGATAATAACAATTTTAAGAATTGTTTAAACAAAGGTGTGTGTTATACATTTTAATTACCAGTTTCCTTTGCACTAACAATAACCTTCATCCATTTACCTCAATATTGGTCAATTATTGATGATTACGTAAACTATGCAAGTATTCAGTGCAACAATTACATAGTCCCCCACTTATTTAATTATTAATTAAGAATCTTTTTAGCTTTATAGCTATTACGACCATAATAATACATATTTCAAACATTGGTAGGTATAACCAAAAAAATAAATAATTAACTATTTATCAGAATTTTATGAAAATCAGACTCTCCATTTTAAGATGTGTTGATGTATTATAATAACTATCTGTGTAGATATATCAGCTGCCCAATACTCATCATTACTATCTGGATCTGCCTAGCTTCGGGTCACATATATTATTATGTTACTAAAAGTAGCCCCGCGCTTGTAACCTAATTCTAAACCTATCTATGTCTTGTTCTATTTCAGAGAAGACCCTAGAGATGCATTAGTGCTGAGCGAAAAGTATAAGGACCATACTTTAGCGACACTGCCCGAGGGTTCAGTTATAGGTAAGCGCAGAAATCATCAGCCAATAATCTGTCATCATAATCAACATCAGCCTGTAATCGTCCACTGCTCGACATAGTCTTCTCCCAAGGAGCGCCACAACACTCTGTCCTCGGCTTTCCTCATCCAGCCACTACCGGTTACCAATATAAGCCTTTTTAAAAAGAGGTTCTCAATTTGACCTTTATCCGATACCCGAGCTTCACTTCACCTTAAAAAAACCGTGGGAATTTCGCGATACAAAAGAAGGTAGTAACGCAGTGCGTCAGCTAACTCCATACCAAATTTCATTAAAATCGTTTCAGCCGTTTTGACGTAAATAAGTAACATACATACTCACAATACTCACAAACTTTCGCCTTTATAATAGGTATTAGTAGGATACACTTTATTGCACACAAAAAACAATTATTACACAGAAGCATTTCAAAGAATAGTTACATAATTTGCGCACACATGCGGAATTATTGCTAAAAATCAATTTCTACCAAGCTTCCATAATATTAGTAGGATTATCTTCCGTTCCCCTGAACAGATTTCGACGCGGTTTTCTCCACTAATCTCCCTCCTTTCCCAGGAACCTCCTCGCTGCGCCGCACCGCTCAGCTCCGCTCCGCTCACCCACATCTCAAGGTCTGCGATGTGCGCGGGAACCTCAACACTAGGTTGAGGAAGTTAGATGCTGAAGATGGAATGTTTGCAGCTCTGTTACTGGCTCATTCTGGGCTGTTGAGGATGAATTGGGGGGAGAGGGCGAGTAAGGTAAGGACAAGACATATAAAAAAAGCATTCATACCTGCACACTCATTTAAAATCGGCGATACGGCTCGTGACAGTCCTGCGTGAGGCGTGAGTACGATAGAGCGAAAAACTGTGACTCGCTTAAATTTTCAGCATCTAAATCCTAAGCATAGTCTATATCTCACGAAAAAAAATGTGACTTATAATTATTTTGTAACGTTTTATCTAAGGAAAAAATATAAAAAGAAGTTGTGGCCCATGAGGGGATCGAACCCGCGACCTTCGCGTTATTAGCACGACGCTCTAACCAACTGAGCTAATGGGCCGATGGGTGTCAGCTCGAAATTGTGTATCGTATTCTTGATAGTGTCTATCTATATGCGTGTGAGTGGATTTTATCAAAGTGCTGCAATAAATTCATTATTGCGTTTTAATGATTACATAAATTATTACCTAGAATAATCTGTACGATCCGATTTATAACAATGTAATAATATATCTGTCACGTCACGTAACGGTTGCAAACGGACGTGCTTTCGGTTGATCGGAAATCGCAACAAATACCTACGAGTTATTTCTATTTAATACGTAAATAATGGGGACTAAGTGTGGAGCATGTGATGGTGAAATATTTGATCTTTTATTTATGGAGTGTACAACTAATAACTGTCACAAGGTGTTTCACGTGAAGTGCCTCGGTAAATCGGTGGAGTCCTTTGAAGCACTGACTGAGGAGAGCAAACTTCAATGGATCTGCCCGGAGTGCACAAGGATGATTCCAAAGCAGGACAACACAAATACACCCATCCGCGGAGGAACAATCATGGATAAGACATTCACACCAACGAACTTCGTGAGTACGGAACGGGGCAGTCGCGGAAAAATACTTATTAGCAAGGTGAATACTAGGCGAGGGGCGGGTGCGAGCACTGCAGCAGACTACATGGAGGTAAAGGAGAACTCACCCTCTCCGGAAAGCGAAAGCATAGCTGTAGTATTGTCCGCTATACAGCAGGAGTTACATACAATTAGAATCCAGAATGAAAGTATTCTACCACTAAAGCAGGAGGTAGAAAGATTAAGTAAGGTAGTTGAAAATATGTCGGAAGCAATCGTTGATTTAAAGCGGATAATACTAGAAAAGAACAACCATATTTTATCACTGGAAGAACGCACTTTACACCGTTCAGAACATAATATTTCGTCGAAGTCATATTCATCCGTGACTGCGAAAAGGACCGCACCGCAGCAAAGCGTCACACGTCCGTCTGATCCAAGCGGTACTCAGCGACTGAGCGCGGGCGCACAGCAGCGGTCACTCGATGAGAGGCAAACAGCACTCCCACCTTCGTCGCCGCAGAGCAAGCGGGATAGCGCTAGTGCCCCCGCACGGAACATGTCTTCGGATGGAGCCAGGAAACTAGCGATAGTGTCGACATTGGAATCAGGGGAAATTACTACCCCTGCTAATAGGAATACGGAAAATGAGTGGAAGGTGGTCCAGAGTAGAAAGAAAAAAGAACTGTTTACGGAAGTTATGAAGGGTGGTAATAATAAAGACGTACCACTTAAAGGAATAGAAAGGAAAAAACACTTGCATATTTGGCGATTGCGAAAAAATACATGCGAGAAAGATATTTTGGATCATGTGGCAGGTGTATGCGGATCACAAAATGAAATAAAGGTCGAGAAGCTAAAAACAAAAACGGAGAGAGACTACGCATCATTTATAGTGGGAGTCCCGGAAAGTATGTATGACAAGATCTGTCAGCCGGAAGTATGGCCAGTAAACGTAGAATTCAGTGAGTGGATTTGGTTTCGTAAAAGATACCCAATTCCCACTAGCGACTCAGAGAAAGCAAATTGAGATTACATACCAAAATGTGAGAGGACTACGGACTAAGTTAGATAGGTTCATGCAAAATTTACAAACTGCGGATTCTGATTTATATGCAGTTACAGAAACTGGTTGCAATGATTCTATTGGAGATGCGGAGATAGTCCCACCCGGGTATAAAATAATTCGTTGCGATAGAACGGACGGACGAAAGCACGGAGGAGCGTTTCTCGTGGCCACACCCCGATACGATCTACGCGCAGTATCGATACCCGGCGATGTCAATATCAACGACCGAGTGTTTGAACTGGTGTGCGCTACTGTCCACCTAAACTATAAATGTTTGTTTTTGGTATGCGTAGTGTATATTCCACCGAATAGTTGTGAAACGGAATATATGTTGCTATTTCGTATAATCGAACAATTGTGTAATAGATATAAGCATATTATAGCAATAGGTGACTTTAATTTGTACTCTAGTCCGGTCAATGTACGTAATTATTACGAGTACTTTGTAAGTTACTGCGAATTCGTCCAGAGTAATAGTGTAACAAATTGCAATGATCACCTGCTGGATCTCGTGTTGAGTTCGGGTGAGCTGGGGTCACAGGTGAGCGTGCGGGCCGGCGAGCCGCTGGTCCCGGTCGACCCGCAGCACCCGCCGCTCGAGGTGACGGTGCTCGCCCCCGGGCCCGCCCCCGCTGCCCCCGCCGCCCCCGCCGTCGCTGCCACTAACGATCCCGTACCAACACACAGGGGTTGGAACTTTAATAAGGCTAACTACCCTTTACTATATTCCACGGTAGCTTCGATTGATTGGTCTCCATTGTATGAATTGGATAATATCGAATTGGCATTAAATTATTTTTACGATACTATTTACAAAATTTTCGATGACTGTGTTCCCAAAAAAAATCGGAAGCGTGTAAACTCGAGATACAATTACCCCGAGTGGTACACGCCAGATATAATCCGAAACATTCGAATTAAAGCAAAGCTGCATAAACGTTACAAAGAATCCAAGTTGAGGTGTGATTACGAGGCGTTTTCTGATTATAGGGCCAACGTCAAATCTCTAATAGATACAGCACAAGCGCAGTACCTAGGTAGAATAGAGAACCACTTGATAGAAGATCCCAAATCATTTTGGAATTATGTAAAGTCGAAACGGGGATCACGTAGCACTCAAAATATCCAAAAGAACGGGGTAACACTAACCGAGAATGAGTGCGCCATAGAATTTGCTACATATTTCCAATCCGTGTATAGCAGTGCTGAGCCGGAGCTGGACGTGGAAGCGGCGGTGCGGGGCGCGGGGGGCGGCAACGCGGGCGCGCGCGTGCAGCTGCAGCAGCTGCAGCCGGGCGACGTGCGCGCCGCGCTGCAGCGCTTGCCTCCCAAACGCTCCGCCGGGCCCGATCACATACCCGCCTTCATTTTTAAAGATTGTAGATATGCACTTTTGGATGCACTAGTGTATATTTTTAATTTAAGCCTCAGGGTTAAAGAGTACCCGGAAGTATGGAAGCTCACGCGAGTAATACCGGTTCCGAAAGGAAGTGCGTCTGCTAACGTAGATGGGTACAGGCCGGTTGCTGTGTTATCAACCCCGGCGAAGGTATTTGAGGCAGCTATTCAAAGAAATATGTTTCTCCAGGTACGATCTCAGTTGTCGGATGCGCAGCACGGGTTCCGTCCCGGACACAGCACCAGCAGTAACCTGCTGGCCTACATGGCGGACGTGCTGCCGGCCGTGGACGCGGGCGTGCAGGTCGACGCCGCCTATTTCGACTTCCGTAAGGCGTTTGACGTCGTTGACAACGATGTGCTGCTAATGAAGTTAGCGAGCGTCGGCTGCACCCCACACTTGCTGCAATTCTTTGCGAGCTATATGCGGAACCGTCGGCAGTATGTCGAATACAGAGGACATCAGTCGCAGCCATATAAAACCAGATCAGGGGTGAGCCAAGGAAGCAACCTTGGGCCTCTAGAATTTATCCTAATGATAAACGACTTGCCCAAGGTTGTCCAGAACGCTTCATGTCTCCTGTTTGCAG
The DNA here is from genome assembly GCF_932276165.1 of Plutella xylostella. Taxonomy (NCBI): domain Eukaryota; kingdom Metazoa; phylum Arthropoda; class Insecta; order Lepidoptera; family Plutellidae; genus Plutella; species Plutella xylostella. The sequence goes on along the minus strand of NC_064011.1, from coordinate 1,156,702 downwards.
ACGACCTGAAGCTGTACCTGCGGGTGAGCTCGCGCGCAGACTGCGAGAGACTGCAGCAGGACATCGACCGGGTGGTGGAGTGGAGCGAGCGCAACAAGCTACAGTTCAACTCGGCGAAGTGCGTCATCATTTCGTTTAGTCGAGCTCAATCACCACATTGCCACAAGTACCTGGTGGCCGGTACACCTATGGCAAGAGTCTCAGAGGTGAGAGATCTAGGAGTACGATTGACCGCACAGCTTACGTTTCGTGATCACATCACTAATATCTGTAAAAAGGCATTTAGAAATTTGGGCTTCGTACTGCGCCGGGTGCAGGGCTTTAATAACATTAGAACCATTATCGCGCTATATAATGCGTTGGTAAGGAGCCACTTAGAGTTCAATGCAGTCATCTGGGCCCCACATGAGATGAAGTATGGTCTTATGTTGGAGCGAATTCAAAATAAATTTATTCGGTATATATACTTAAGACAGTATGGAGTTTACCCTTTTTATCCCCTGATGTATCCAACACTGTTCGTATTAGGCATGGTGGGCTACAACGAACTACGGGTAAGAAGGGAACTAGCGTTGATGACATATTTATTTAGATTATTAAATGGTAGAACATCAAACTCTGCAATATTGGGTAGGATTAGTTTAAATGTCCCGGACAGGTACGTGGAGCGGCGGCGGCGGCCGCGGCTGTTGGCGGAGCCGGCGGCGAGAACCAACCTGCTGCGGGAGGCCCCCCTCACCCGCGCCCTGCGCGCGCTTAACATTGTAGCGGAGGGGTTGGATTTGTTTCACTGTTCTCTGGTCGAATTCAATAGGAATTGTTTATACGTGCTGTGTTATGTTATAAATAATAAGATATAGGGTTTAATTTTAACTAAAAATTGTTTGCTTGCCTATCGCATTGGAGTAGCTGTAATGATAGGTTTAAGTTATTAAATAAATAAATAAATATCGACCTCTTCTCTTTATAGCCATTATATCATTATCACCTACAACAGGGGCATTCTACATTCAAACCTATACTCTTCCAAAACATTAAAACAAGGGCTAGAGAGAATTACGCCTTTTCACTGTGGCCGTGGATAGATTATCCAGTCAGACTTTGACTTCCCGTAGGGCTACACAGGTTCGTTATACAGGGTGTTGCAAAAAGGGTATACTAAGCCGAACCTACATGTGAATTCAGATTTTAGTTTCGGGATAAAAGTTAGATATACCATGCTGCACATGTAGGTTTCAGCTTAGTGTAGGTACCCTTTTTGCAACACCCTGTATAACGAACCTGTGTAGCCCTACGGGAAGTCAAAGTCTGACTGGATAATCTATCCACGGCCACGGTGAAAAGGCGTAATTCTCTCTAGCCCTTGTTTTAAAGTTTTGGAAGAGCAGCTTTTTGCAACCCCCTGTTGACGTCGATAACTCGTTCAATCACAGCACCGTATTCATGCTGAATCGCGATGTAGTGACGTTTATGTACGTCGATAACGAACCTGTGCAGCGACACTAAGGTGCGTTAGACGTATGACGTCTTTTGAGCAGTCTACATTCGTGGTAGTGAACATCAGACCCTCTAGTATACGGGTTTTGCTATTTATGAAAACGAAAAAAGTTTACGTTTTCTCTTGTCATCTGCATATTTGTCACATTATTTGTCAAAAGTTTCATGATAGTTTCCATTAGAGGCGCCACTTAGTATGCGAGAAAGCGTAAACTTTTATTGTTTTCGACAAACTATCTAACCTGTACTGTACCTGATGATGCTATTAATACCTAACCATTGTCCGCAGATACTATCCTGCTCCGAAATGATGTACGCGGTCGGGCAAGGCGCCCTAGCCGTAGAATGCAGAGCGGACAACACACACATACTATCGTTGTTGGCACCTTTGAACCACGCGGGCACTTACTGCGCTGCGCTGGCTGAACGCAGCTTTCTAGCCACCCTAGGTGAGTGTTATAACTGATGTGAGGTGATAAGAGAAACAACCGATAACGTTTAGCTCGTGTATTCGACTGAGGTTTCGCCGCCAGACGGACGCAGCCGGTCTGTCTTACTTATCACACTACCTACTTATAGATACAACAGTGAGGAAACAGAGCTTTCTAGCCGCCCTAGGTGAGGAAACAGAGCTTTTTAGCCATCCTAGGAAACATAGCTTTCTAGCCGCCCTAGGTGAGGAACTAGAGATTTCTTTTATTTACCAAAATCTACTCATTCAGCAAAAAAATTCACTCAGTATTCACGTCAATACCAATACACAGTTGTATCCAGGGGTCACAGCCACACCCACTTTTGATCCCGGAGTTCCCGCTAGTAAGAAATAAATATTAAAATACTCATTTTCTCCCACAGGCGGTGGTTGCAGTGCCCCAGTGGGTGTCTCCACTAAACTCAAACCTTTTGGAGCAGAATACAAACTAACCATATCCGGAGCAGTATGGAGCTTGGACGGCAAAACCAAAATCATAGACAAAGTGGAAGAAACATACCCTCAAATACACAAATCAACTAAACACCGTTTAAGTCCTGACGAAGAGAGTGACTGTAAAAAGTTTAAACCTGATGAGGCTAAAGATAGTCAGGTTAATCCTATAGAAGAATTGAATAAGAAGATTTCAGCAGGTGAAGTTAAAAGTTGTGAAGATGTAAGTACAGTTGATGCTAAAAAAGTTAGGTTGTTTTCTGGTATGACAGAAAACGCTAATGTCCCAATAGATGTGATAGTCAAAGCCGATGAGTTAGGCAGGACTTTAGCTAAGAATTTGATTAGCAAAGGAGCTTTAGAGGTTATGAAGGTAACTCAGGATTATATCAGAAGTTCTGTTGGGGATAAATCGTCCTGATATTGTTGTGGTTGGTGCGTTAGGTTAGGTTATTGGGACCTGTTGAATAGTTGTAGGTTATTTTCCGTTGGTAGTTGATATAAGGGGTGTTGCGAAAGTTTTAAAGTAAGCCCAAAGGGGGTCTGGATAACTCAACTTGTCGTTCTGAAAGAATTATTTTGGAAAATCCTTTAAAATATGTACCAACTTGCGATGTACAGTAAAAAAGACCAAACAATTTTGAACTAAACATTTTTTTTTGTGAATCTTCAAATTGTCTAGCTAGAACAATATTTCTTCAGAATTATTTTCTGAGTCACTCTTCGGCTTACCGTTTTTTTAACACCCTGTATTTAATTTATATACTTATGTATTGTTTTGTACAACTTGAGTACCTCAAACCGTTATGTTGTAGTACTTAAAATTATTTATAAACATAATTTATGACATCCATGACTTACTTTCAGTAAGTGTATCTATACATAGATTATGGGCAGTTTTGTGAATATTTATGTAGGTACAATACAGACTTGTAAGAGCGAACAGTTATAGGTGGATTGTTATTGAACTGGGTTTTAAAATTGTGATCAAAATACTGTTACTTATTGTTATTCAGAATTTTGAATAAAATTTGTAAGTACATAAATAGTTAAAACTGATTTTGTAATATTTTAAGAAGAAATAATAATGTTAGGTGTACTTTTAACTAGCATTTTTATATACATGTGTGAGGTAAGTATCTCTGTGAGGTATGTATAAAATTTAGCTAAAATGACCGATGCAATATAAATTTTACATGTTATAACTTACCTACCTAGTTTTGTATAAGTAGGTAATGATAATTTTGTTTAAAATATACCTTTAGGGTTGTTATAAAAAATAGTATACTTACTTCATGTTTTTTTTGTTATTTTGATCTGTTGGATATTTATACAATAGTTTTCTTTCGAATATTATGTGTAGATATTTCACTGCATCCTGTAGGTAAAAAAAAACGGAATTATAAAAAGTTTTCACCAAGAAACAATCATGGTTTTAGTTATAAATTAATTATTGTTTAAACAATATTCATTATTATGTTGTTAATATTATGTTCTGTTGTTGAATAAAATGGTAATATATGGGATTTATTTCTTTAATTTCTACTGCAGCTGTGCCCTTTTCATGTTTTGAATGAGCTAAATTGAATCTTTTCTCAATGAGTTTTAGGATCAGTGGCGGATTTACAAATTTGCCGCCCGTAGGCCATTCAATTTTTGCCGCCCCTACTGACTTCTGAAATTCAACTTGTTAGTTTAATCCCGTTATTAGTATGATTGTGAACTTAATAATGTGGATATTTCTATGTCTATCTGTCACCAACTTCAAATGTTTCATCAAATCTTGTTTAAGGTTCCGTACCTCAAAAGGAAAAAAGAAACCCTTATAGGATCACTTTGTTGTCCGGCTGTCGTTTTCTCAGAAACGGGTAAAAATATCAAAGCTGACATTTAGCAAAGATATACAAGGTGGGCCAAAAGTAATCACCCTATTGGAAATTGCTCTCATTTGTACAAATAGCCGCCAATTTCAAATTTGTTTTGATATTGGTGGACTAGACAAATGCAGAATACAAGTTGACAAGCCATGAAAGCCACACTTCCCAAGAACGCCAAATAATTTTGTATATTCAGTTTTCGGGTCGCCTTTTTTTTCGTTTTATATGTCATTTTTCCCACAATATCGCCCGATTTAACCGTTTCAGACAGTTTTTGTGGGTGTTTTTTCAAGACCCGTGTTAATGTGAATAAGCACGTGTCTCTGGAAGCCCTTAAGGACAACATTCGACACGAGTGCGAGAATCTCTCGCTCGAAGGTCTCGCTGAATTGATGACAAATGCCATAAAAGGAGCCCATATGGCAATCAATTGTGACGGCGCCCATTTGGCCAATATCATCTTCTAGACTTTACCAATAAAATTTTAAATGTTCAAATAAACATAGTTAATAAAAAAACAGAATCGAAGTTTTTCATTTAGAAAAAAATTAGAGCCAATCAAGATAGGATGACTTCTTTTGATCCACCTTGTACAAATGTACGGCATCGACAAACTGGTAAAATAAATTAATGAAAAAAAAATGTTACCTTCCATACATGTAAAATGGGGATGATTTTTTTCGTTGGTGTAAGGTATTGTACAGGCCTTTCAAAAATATCAAAGGTCTTCTTAAACCATTTTTTTATTCAGTGACTGGTTTGCAAAATATTAAGCTTGAAACTGCGAATTCTTGGTAGACTCAAGTGACTGTTTGGTCCAAAAATATCACTGATGTACGGTGGCCTGCGCCTAAAAGTATACAGGCGGAGTTTTTAAAATAGCGATCCCTGATGATGAAGGGACCAGCTACATATGTTATAAATCCGGGGACGTGTGGTGTGTGATGTGTGTAGCAGTGGTGTTTATGTGGATGTGCTTGAGCAGCATGTGAGCTTGAGATCGCTATTTTAAAAACTCCGCCTGTATACTTTTAGGCGCAGGCCACCGTACTTAGTACATATGACAAAATTCCACATTATCCACATATAACTACCATTACAGCCGTTTCCAGTTTCTCCAAATTCGAAAGTATTCCCGCCGCTTCTTGTCGCGTTACAGGCTTTTTAGTAATATCATATTTGATTGATTTCAAAGAATATGCATGCCAAGAATCTCTTTAACTATTACATGCTTCTTTTCTGGCTGACCATCGTCTCAAATTCACTCTATTCCGGGTTTTGCCTTTCCCAATTTCACTCATTTATTTAAGCCAGCGTTGTGTCGAGTTTCAAAAAAAAAATTCCTGAAGCAGCATGAAAAAGCGTCAATCTTGGCTAGTTTAAGACGTGACATAAGTTATGCATCGCGCTCACTCACATCGCGCAGCCTCAAGAGCGAGCGCGACGAGGTAGAACTTTTGTCACGACTTAAATGCGCCCCGTACTAGCCCGAGCCTGATTCAGCAGCCACAGTTGCCACTAAATTCAAAGAATATAGGTACATACTGATTATATGACAGTGCGTTTATTTATACAGGGTGGCCCAAAGAGTGACGTCCAAAGGAAAATGTTTGATTCCTTAGGTCAAGGGGTAGCCTAATCACCCCCATGTATGTTCAGCAATTTTTAGTAGTTTAGGAGTTATGATTTTTTTTCCTAATTTTCTACGAAAATCTACCTCAGTGGATTAATTATGTTTTATTATTTTTTTGGATAACTTTTTAAAAGAATTTTTTTATTTTTGTGTCATCCTCTTAAGTTGTTCTTTTAACCATACAAGTTTCAGCTTCCTGCAGCCACCCTGTATGTAGATTGTGTACACGTAAATTTATATTAAAAAAATCTGTAAAATAAAAAATGCTAAATTTGCCGCCCCTCTAAATCTGCCGCCCTAGGCACTGGCCTTTTTGGCCTATAGGTAAATCCGCCACTGTTTAGGATACGAAATAACACACACTTTAAAGAATGGATTATACTTATATTTTATTACCAGTCTCCACAAATTAAATAGTATTTAAAAGATACCGGTATACAGTGGGTATAATAGGATTCGAAAGTAAAAAAAGAGATCATAAATTCATACTGTTTCCAACAATTTGATAGAAAAACAAATGAATCAATTTAGATAACACTGATGAAGAATTTGTGGTTTTGACAGCATTAAAATTAGAATTTGTGCCTTCCGACATTATCGATTTACCTTATGTATGAATTAATTTTAAACAGAGATATTTTTTCAGAGTTTTTTTAGCAAAAGAAAGTTAAACTTTATCCCACTGCCTACCAATAACTAAACAATGTTAATCTTAGAATAAAAAACTACAATTTCCCTACGAACAAAAATATTATTGCCTTAACAATACAAAAACGAGAAAATGTCTTAACATTTTTAAGTAGGTAAGTAAACAACAGTTAGTATATTAAAATTAATACTATTTAACCGGTTAGCTCATGGCTTTCTGTGTATGGCATTTGCAATAAATGTTATTGAATCAGGAATAATCATAAGTATGGCTAAAATATATTCTATAGCCTCTAGTCTGTTACATGTATTTTTTCATCAGTTGAAAATACATAAGTATTTTAGTATGTCTTAGCATAGTATGACGAACTATCAGTAACTGGGGGTCTAGCATAGTGCTCATGAATTTCTGTCACAAAAAAATAGGACATGATAAATCACGTTAACAAAAAGTTTATAGGACAAAAGTAGTTTTAGAATGACCCCCTGTGGCACACCCTTCTGGCTTGTCTTACCACTTTTCCAACAGCCTGTATATGAATGGCCAGTTAGATAGTTTGTCGTACACTATGCTAAGAATGAAGAAGGAAATATAATATTGCTTCTATTTTGAATGCGCAAATATTATTGCGTTTCTAAAAAAAACAGCAGAAGGAAAGTAGTGTTTTGCGTTTAAATAATTTTATTATTGATGTGCAAAGGTAGCGATTCTGAAGGTATTAAAAATTTAGCAAAGACAGTATTTTTTTGTTGAAATTTAAATTTTATTTTTGACTGCTTAATTATTCAGAATCGCTATCAATGAATATGAAATTTATCGGTTACATTATTTCAGTATTTTATATCGTTATCAAGGCATTTATTCGTTGTGTGTATAAAGTTAAAAAGTGATATACTCACTTAGGTATAATACTTGAAAAAAAAATTGCTTGATATCATTAGCAGTCCAAAAATAGGCGTTTAAGCTTAGAATAAAAGTTAAATTTATAAAAATAAAGTATATCTAATCATCCTAAAACTACGAAAAACAAAAAAATACGTGTATTAGTTGTTAAAATTTAAAGTGTAAAAAACAAACTAAAACATTTTTGGTGTTAGTAGCTACGCAAAATAGATCTAAATTAATAAATATTCTACTTTAAGTATTAATTGCACAAAAATATATTTCATATATCATTGAATAAATGGCACTTTTGTATATAAAAAAATATCCATACAGTATAGCAAATAGACAGAAATTTTACAGATCTCATTTACTTAAATAAAAAAATATGTTTTGTTGGTCAGTAAAGAAAAACTATTGCTTATTTTTGTTTTAAGTAACACATTATGTTGTATGTGTAAATTTTGTAAAGTATGTTGCTTATAATAATCACAATCTATATTGATTTGATAAAATATTTAATTGAATAACTCATTTTTTACTGTGCGTGCTAAGTATTAAGTACTTAAATTAATAACCATAGTGCGTGTTGAATAATATTCCTTACATTGGCAATACACTATAAATTATAGAGTTATTCCGATAGTAGTTACAAATTTTGAATTTTGTAATTACTAAAAGTGTCACTTGTTCGTTTAAAATTCGTCTTTTCCAATTTAAAGTTCAATACAGTTCAAAAATTAAATTTGTGCGTTTAGAATTGCTACCAACATGTCACTATTAAGACGCAATAAAAAAGAATTCGGCCCCGTACCACCATTCGTAAATTCGTAAATCGTGGTACGGGGGCGGTACCACGATTCTGCTTGCGTCAATCTTACACGATAGTGTTGCTAGTTTGGGAACGGATCAAAGTGACATACAGTGCGACAAACTTATTTGTTCCGGTGAGAGCGAACTAAATTGATTCATCTCATTATTTACTAATGAATTATACAGGGTGTTGCAAAATTGGTATACTAAGCCGAAACCTACATGTGCAGCATGGTATATCTAAGCCCGAATTTGAAATCAGAATTTGGAAATTCGCGAAAAAAAAAATTATTTTCCTATAGTAAAAAGTCACGTGACCAACAAAGTTTCTATGGAAAATTAAATTTTTTTTTCGCGAATTTTCACATTCTGATTTCAGTTTCAGGCTAAGATATACCTTGCTGCACATGTAGGTTTCGGCTTAGTATACCCTTTTTGCAACACCCTGTATATTGATATAGATGGTTTATAAAAACCGCAAGAGCGAATTACCACTACTGGCAAACTTAAACTCTTATAGAATGAAGAAATATTACACATTTACGTGAGCTGTCACCGGAACAGATAAGTTTATGGCACTGTAACTGCTAAAAATTTGAAAGCTCGGCCGCACTATAACAGACCAAAATAAAAATCGCTAATCGATGGTGGTACGGGGTTAGTGTTGCCAACATAACATAAAAAAGACCTTACATAAAACGCACTAAGCTAATGCAAAAATATATTTATGTCTATGGCACAAGTATAAGAAGGCTAAAGATTACAAAAATACATCATAAATTTATTTATGATGACAAATATCGTATTTTATTCTTATTTTGACTTAGCTCACAACTTCCAAAAGGCTTGACCTTACGTTAGGTACAAATTATGAAAATCCTAAGTACTTGATTATGTTATTTTTAGACAATACACAAGAAAATTGATTATTTGAAGTTAATAATTGATAATACTTATAATCTGTTTACTAGATTTACGCAAATTTTCTTTCATTCTCATTTCAACAAAAATACGTGTTTTTTAATATAATACCTTACTCACACACTACATTGTTAAATAAAGGTGGATATTTCAAAAAATTGAATAATACAAGTTTCAAGTAAATGCAGAAATCACTCAAAAGGTTTATGAAAATATTATTAAGTAAATATCAGATGTAAATACATAATAATAGTGGAATTTATGTATCAGCCCAACAAACATTAAAATGTTAAAATTACAGACTGTTCTCAATAAACATACATAAGTATTAATAATTGAATGCTTTTCTGCAGCATTTAGAATTTATATAATAATAAAAAGGCTCATTATATCCTACAGTGGACAATAGAGGGCTGATGATGATGATCTAAATATCACAGCAAATTCTGCCGATGTCGAACATGATTCTATAATCTATGTATCAGAAATTGTGAAGATTTTTGAATGAATGATTTTTTAAAATGTGGAGATTCAATTAATGTGAACAAAATTGCTGTATTCTATTGGAATTTGTTGACAACAGTCTTTACCCAGCTGCCACCTTTAGAATCCTCATTTTCAGCTGAAGTAATCTCAATAGGAATGTTTGCTTTAGTTGGTTCAGTGCTTGTGCCAGATTTCAATTCAGATTTCGCAAATTCTGAAGTACTTCTTTCATAAGGTGCGACTTTAGACGTAGTGCCTTTAGGTTTGGCTATTTGAGATGGCTTTTTCGTTATAGGTGCTGGCTTAAATTTAGCTTTTGTCAAAGATTCGATCTCCATTCGTCTTTCCAGGACTGACTTTGTGTGTCCTTCCACATTTGGTTTCGTTTTACGTATGGCCGAATCTAGGCTGGCTCTGTCAAATGTGTTTCTTTTAAGTTGCGGCGTCTCTGTTGCTGTATCTTTAGGTGTTTCTTTGATATTTTCAACTGCTTTTGTTTTTACTTCTGCAATGTCTATTTGAGGTTTCGCTTCGACTTTTTCCGAGTTACTGGCAGCCGTATGTTTAATTTCGTCAGGTTTTACGTATCGCATACTAATGTTTCTCTTAATAGTTGTTACGTTTGTTGTGTCGGTTGTTTCTTGACTTTTAATCACATGTTTATTGACAACCCTTGATTGAAAACCGGTTGGTGTAGGTAGATGGGTTAATTTAGGTTTAATAGGTACTGGAGGAGCAGTTTTAGGCTTTGTTTGTTCATTAACTTTAGGCTTTTGTTCTGTGTTATTAGTTGTGCTCATTTTACTTGTATAAGAGAGTTGAGATTGTACATTGCTTTTCGTATCCGTAACGCTAGTTTTGATAGAAACCTGTTCGCTTTTGAATGAAGATGTGCGTTTTACGTGTTCAATAGTAGTGACTGTTTTTGTCAAATTCCTGCGTTTCGTATCTTTACTGTCAACTGTGTCTTCGTGATCAGAATAAACAGCCGAATCTCTGAAAGCATCATCGTCTAATAGCTTTTCAATCTTTTCAAATGACTTTTCGTAATAACTCTCATCCGATATAGTCGCATCGGCAATTTTACTTGTTTTTTCTTTAACATAATTTTCCGACTTTTGACTTTCAATGTTGCCTTCACTAGAAGAAGTTACGAATGACGCATTTGAGAATAGGCTGTCTGGTCTGACTGCATTTTTATTTATAAGAACATTAATACTTTTAAGAGGTGCTTTCTCGCTTACTAAAGTTTTAGGATCTACATAATCCGACTGCGCTATTCTAGCCCCTAAATGCCTACTTCCCTGCATGTAAATGGGAAGTTTATTTAAACTCTGAAAAGAGCTGTTAGATTTAGAAGGCGACAGCGTTGTGTTTGAAACTGTTGTGCTTTGACTTCTATCGTATTTATGTGTGTGCGTTTCCATTTGTTGATTGATATTGTCACAGCTGTGTGAAAGAATCTCCAAATTGTGCTTTTCAGATTGACTTCGAGATAAAGTTGTATTTTCACAAACACTTTTGCTCAATGCATCATTTGTTGCTACAGAGACAGTTGGATTTGAATCTGTGCTTGTTATAACGACTTTTATATCCGTTTTAGCACTACTGTGGATATCATCGATTGTCTTTTTAGGTTTAGAAGCGTCATCTGGGTGTTCATCGCCAATAATACTTCTGAAACGTTGTAAAAGATTTTTCGAGTAACTGCGTGGATTTAAACCTGATCGTTTTTCGTTTGCTGAAATTTTTGCATCAGTTTTTAAATTCTCCGGACTTTGTTCGTGAGCATCAGTAGAATCGTCGTTACTTTTGTCAGGTCGACTTTTGAATCTGCTGAGAACATTTTTCAAAGATAACATATTGCTTGTTGGTTTATAAATCTTATGTTCTGGGTGGTGTATCAAGTCCATGTCCTTGGCTTTGTTTTCTTCATTTTTGTCCGTGTACGCTTCACAAGACGATGAAGTAGAAACATTCAAATTCGGCTCAAAAACGTCAAGGTTTTCAGTTGTAATTGAATCCAAATTTACCGCTTCAAAATTATTCTTATAACACCTGTCTATTTCCTCTTCTAATTCGAGGGTTGACTTGCTTATATTTTGCACATCTGTAGTTGTGTCTTTCAGATTCATTTTGGCAATAGTCATGCTCTCTTCACTGACGTAATTTTCAGCGTTTTCGTATCTTATTTCGCCTTGGTCGGACGCAATTGTGTAAGGCCTATCTGAGTTAATTACTTTTCCATCTCTGTTCAAATATGATTTACCAGTTGGCTTGCTTTTAAACGTACTTAAACTCACATCTTCTGGACTACCCACTTGGAAACTTCGTGGCAAAGAACCAGACTTTCTGTCTCGTGGTACATTGAAATGGTCTTTTTGATCACTGAGCCATTTTTCTGGAGTATTCGGACCTCCTTGTTTTGGACTCTTGGCTTCAGGACTCATTGGTAGGTAATCTCCTTGGCTTTCATTCGCAGCCTCTTTTAATTTAGTAACAGGAACTAAGTTATCGTAAATATCCTCAGTATCTTTGATAGGAGACGACTGGTTTTGCATAGTTACATAGTAATCTCTATCTTTTTGCTTGTTTACAACCTTTTCGGGAGATTTTATAGGCACATCGTAGATACCTTCGATATCATCCTGAAGTTTGTTAAAAGTCAAGTAGACATAGTCAGAATCCGGTGGAGCATTTCGAATATTTTCAAAATTTATATTTTGCGGTGATGTCGGCCTCAGATTTAATGTGGGCGAGGGAATTCTTGAATTTCTAGAATTCCTGTGTTGTATAGATTTACTTTTAGTGTCTAATGTATGTAGTGTTTCTTCTACTCTATCTACTACTCTTAGTGTTTCATAAATGTGATCTTCTTCTAACGATTGTATTTCTTTTGGAGGACTCAAAGGTGTCTCGATGACTCCTTCCGAATTCTTTCTTGTAGGAGATTTTGGACTTTGTTCTGGGTAAGAGTGAGATTTCAAAAGCATCTGATGTCTTTTTTGGCTACTTCTAGCCTGTTGCTTCTTCAGTATTTTTTGGAATTCCCGATTTTGAAGAAGTAGCTGTGAAATTATGTGCTCTAACGGCTGTTCCGCTTCTTCGGTATTTTCTTGAGTCTCCTTATCTTCTGTTTTCTCGTCTATTTCTTCGCCTTTTTCCTCACTCGGTGAATTTTCATTAATTACTTTTTGTTTGTTCAAGAACTTTACCTTTTCAAGTTCGTTTTTCTTAAACGAATCTGTTTTCTCTATCAATTTCTTATACGTCTCCTCATCTATAGATTCATCTTTACTTAATGAAGGTTTACCATCCGTAGAATCTTTTGTGTCCTCATTTTTAGTTGTGTCAACATTTAAACTGTCATTAGACTCGGTTATATGAAGAACGTTTTTAGTGAATTCGTCTTTTGATAAATCAGCATAGAACTTTGCAGTCGTATCAGTGTTGCGACCTTTAGCCCTGTTTTTCTTCAGTTTCGATATCTTCTTTGGTATATGTTTCGTGTTGTACATTTTGATCTCCAAGTTCTGAGCTATAGAAGCTCTTTTGCGATCGTCCAATTCAGGGTCAGACATGACAACCTCTTCATGTCTATCGTGTTTGTTGATTTTATTAGAACCGCAGTTTCTACATAGAAATTCACACTTTTCCATGCCTTTCTCAATACCTTCCTGCGATCTTTTTGCCACTAACGCCACCTGCTGTCTATTAGGTTCAGATTTCCTCCTCCAAGTACCTATTTTAGACAACCTTGACCTTTGCGGGTCATCTCTAGACTTTGACCGTAACGTATCTTTATTCCTGTCAACTTCAACGCAACGGGATCTGAAATTATCTGTCGTGGGGATATTTTCTTTAATCAGCGAGCATTTAAGACAAGACTTATTAATACTTCTGATATCTATCAATGAATTAGCATCCGTTAGACTTTTATCATCCGCATTTGGGTCAGAATGATAACCAGCCTTCAAAAACTTAACACCATCCTTACTCACACTTTCAACTGAAGATTTGAAGTCAGAATCTGCTTTCCTAGTAAGATTATCAACGCTACCGACACCCAAATAGTTGAGCCTATCACAATCAATGCATTGATCATCAAAATCTTTACCTTTACCTACTTCTAGCTCACAATCCGAGCACAAATCTATGTAGCAAATCTCACAAGTGTAATCTATACCTTTTTCTGCTGATACCTGCGCACAATCACAGCTCTTCAAAGGCAGTGTGTAGTTTCTGTTGCCTTTCTTCGCTCGTCCTCGCATGTCGAATGTTTTGCGTCGATCTTTCTCCAGTTTTCTCTTTTCTAAGTATTCTGGTGCTGATAGCTGCTTCCTCATCGATGCTTGTGTTATTAGGTTATGGGATTTGGCAGCTTGTGCGGCTAGGATGTCGTCTGCAATAAACATATAAAGTAGGCATTAACATAGGTATATAATGCCATAAACTTACCCCCTTATTCATAAAAAAATTACAATACGTTTTAACTAATAAACTGTTTTGTCCCTCTCTGTCAAAGAACAAATTGTACTTTTTCGGAGAGGGACAAAACAGTTTATTAGTTAAAACGTTCTGTAACTTCTCTATGAATAAGGGGGTAAGCCTATAAGGTGACGTACTGACTCCTAAACTCGGAGAATTATTAATATAATTTATTGTTTGATAGTTTGTCGAAAATTATGAAAGTTTTCGATTTCTCGCATAAAAAAGACGCCTTTAGCGGAAAATATCATGAAACTTTTTTCAGATAATTTATGCAGATCACAGAAGAAAAGGTAAACAGCAAAACCTGTTATTGTCACTGCACATTCACGCCTGGCGCGAAGGCGTTCGCGAGCTCGCGTTCTACTGTTTGACAGAAGAAAAAGAGGCGATCCCTTTACATTACGGTCATATGTGCGGTGACCATAATAGGCTCTGTTTCGACTCACTACACTTCTGCAACACATACAGGGTCTTCTTCTATCGTGTAAAAGCACTAAGCTAACTTCCTCCAGTGTTTTGCTACTCTTATTGCGAGATCATTGGCTTTCATCAGGTCTCCTTGACTGCACTTTGGGGCATTAGGACACTCTATAAGATGTGACGTATGTATGTGGCTTCCGCAACTGCATAGAGTGCTGGCATTGGCTGGGAGCATATCCCATCGCCTTAAATTGTCCTTCGTCCAGGCAACGTGCAATATACAGGGTGTTACTCACCGTCGGTCTTGTTCTGTCCGAGCTGCATGAGCAGCTGTCTGGCGTGCGACGGGATTACTGCGTTGTAGTTCTCCAGTATCACCTGAAAAGAATAATGTTTTAGCTCATTTTTTAAAATATTAGGTACCAATTTACCCCCTTATCCATATAAACTTTTTATGAATATATAATACCTTTGCCCAGCAGCGGGAAACTAACCCAGTTTCCCACTGCTGGGCAAAGGTATTGAATACACTTTATTATATTTATGTTATCCTTCATTGTACAAATATAAGCATAAGTGTACAAATGATGGATTTAATGCTATAAGCATTTTCTAACAATCAACCAACAGGTGGTGCTTACATTTATTCGGTTTTAACACTTTAAAGCTGGTCACGGACTAGATACGTGGCAAATAATATGGCAATAAATAAAAGTCTTGGCTGCCAAAGGGTAAAATAATAGCGCCATTGCGAAATGCGGGTGTTTATTACGGTAGATTATTCAACCTATTTCATTTAATTGCTTTTCGCGACGATATGGTCTAGTTTTGAACGAATGTTATTTAGTCCAAACATTTAGTTTTCACTAGATGGCGTTGTCGTCACCATTCTACATCGCGGTATGGTTTTGTTTATCCATCCGCTTATATTATTTGAGTAGTCAATCTTAAGTAACAAACTAATACACATGACATAGGATATCTTGCGATATTTTAGTAAGGGTATAACCACATACCCGTTTCAACAGCAGCGTCCATTCCCGCTTGTGCCTCTTATCTCTGGCCTGCAGTGTCAGCAGCTGCCGCGGGGCGTCCCACGGGATCACGTGGAACGAGAGTGGGGCGCCCTCGATGGACTCCACTAGCATTAGGTTGTTGCACTGTTGGATGGGGGGAAGGTAGGGTTAAATATACAGGTGAAGTAATAATATACTGTCATAGATTTGTTGAAGCCTAAATATATAAAAAAAACTTATAATTAAGTACATGAACTTTTTTCATTGTTTCTAAAAACTACATCAGACGAGTTTATTTCAGAAACATAACAAATGTGCGAACTCAATATTTATTTCAGCATTTACATAATACATTTATTTTCTTTATTATAGTATATATCTATTAAACAGTGATCATAAGACGGTATATAAAGAGTCTATGCAAAATTGCCAAATTCCCTCTTTATAATTTCCTACTCTTATAAAGCAGCCTGTATATGCTCTTTATTAACTAACAGTAGATAATATTTTAAATCTCTCACCATAATATGGCTCTTGTAGGCCAGTATGCCGTCCTCTCTACTCTTGGTCACGAGCAGCATCTTGTCGAATAAGAACACGTGACGCATCGCGCGCGCGCCGAACACCCTGTTGATTGTAAACAATAACTGTGTTACTATCAACAAAATAAAACCTTGTTCAATGAATTAAATGAAAAAAATAACTAACATTACATAAATAATGTTTTTTACATGGAATTTTATGGGTAAATTAAATTGAAGGGTGCTGTGTATCTGTGGTAGCGTAGCTTCGAAACGGCTGTACCGATTTTTTTTTAGGGTCGTAGGTAAGTTTATCCCGAGCGTTTTTAGCCATATTTCATCACAATCGCTTCTGCCGTTCAAAAGTTATCCGACTTTTATCCCCTTATTATAAAACGAAGAATAAAGATAGTTATGCTTTATACATGACTCTAATCCAATGATTTTGTATGAAATCTCTGGACAATAAGCAGGTCTAAACCAGAACTATCATTAGTCTTCGTTTTATTAAACTTAAATCCGGGCAAGGAAAAAGTTCCACCTTCCATTGATGTTCCATATGTCACTGAAACTTTTTCATTGCTCGTGAGTGTATAAGGGGGTTTGTGTTGAATGACGTGGGTTTTCAACGTTGACTGGTTAGTTTATTGGACACCCTGTATAAGGAACCCACCTGAAGGTCCCCTCCGCACACAGTTCCCCGTACGTGGTGAGGTCCGGGCCGCTCCAGCCGTATAGGAGCGACTGGATCTCCTGCAACAGATATACACTTTTGTAGTCTAGTGTTTCAGGTATTTGGTGGGGAAGAGTTTCAGATGACCTAGATTAGTCGAATTGATGGCATTGCTTATCCAGCTCGCTGAGCCAACGGTCTTCAGTCATTCAATCGCTCAGTGACCAACATCACTCGCGTGTTATCAATGTACTCATTTAATCACCCATTCACTCGTTCTGATTGACTCGTTCCCGAGTTAATTAATTTCATTCATTCCGTAATTCGTTCATTCGTTCATTAACTGACCTGCACCCTGACTTTGTGCTCATGTCGTCGATGTGTTGCGCTATTCGCGTCGTCTGCAGCAGCGCGTATTGAGTCTCTACACTTCACTCTATGTCTTTTTCGTTCATTCATAAACCCGCTATTTACGTAATTTTTTGTGTCGTTTTATGTCTGCATAAGCGCTTTCTCCGTCGCTCACTCATTATGCTTCTAAGTTATTAATTCGTTCATTCTTTCACGCATTCGTTCATTCATTCATTCACTTGCATTTTAACTCTAATTTTGACGCGTTGTAGGTATATGTCAGTAAAAGCGCTTGCTGCGTCCCAAACTCAATATCCCCCTAAATTATGCATTCCTACACTCATCAATTTCATTCATTCGTTCACTCACCTGCACTCTGACTTTGTGTTCGTGTCGTCGCTTCATATCATCGATGTGTTGCGCGATGCGCGTCATCTGCAGTAAGGCGTATAGCGTCTCTACACTTCACTCTATGTCTTATTCGTTTATTCACAAACCTGCTTATTACCTCTGTTTTTGTGGCGTCTTCTGTCTGAAAGCTCTTGCTCCGTCACTCAGTCATTATGCCGTATAAGTTCTTAATTCGTTCATCCATTCACTTATTCGTTCATTCATTCACCTGCACTCTAGATATATTTCTCTTCATGTCTTGTTCAGAAGAGCTTGCTGCATCCCATTCAATCAGTCACTCACACAGTATGCCTCTGAGTACTTCCTTCATTCACTCGTTCATTAGTTCGTTCACTCACCTGTACCCTGACTTTGTGTTCGTGTCGTCGCTTCATGTCGTCGATGTGCTGAGCTATTCGCGTCATCTGCAGTAAGGCGTATTGTGTCTCTCCGGTGACGCTTTGTTTCACCACTTTCTGTGGAAAGAATATAAGATTAGTGTTTATTTTTGTAAAGTTCTGTTCAAAAATGTGATGTAAAGTCCAACTAGCTTCATAAGTAGTTATACACTTGTGTACTTTGTAAAACAACAAACCGTCGATGTTTGTGAGATTTTCGATGTACAAAAGTGTCGAGCTACTTATGCAGGTGACTTACCGATTCTATAACATCACATTTTACATTTGGAGCTGTTAAGATAAACACCAAAAACTATTGAAATTTATGATTTGTATGTAGGGCAAAACACCCAGTAACTGACCACCTTAAGGGAGTTGTTCCAGTAATTTGTCTGTAGCGGGCTCAATTCTTATCGCTTATTAAATCCGATTTTTGTTTTAAAATCTAGAATAACAGAGCTACATTCCTGAGTAAATAACAAACACGTAGAAGTTACTCATTTTTTTATATATTTTTGCAAACAAAAAGTAGTGATTTTCCCAGTAACTGACCACTAAAATCTAGTAACTGACCACACTCGATGCCAGTAACTGACCACCAATTTAAAATGGTTTAAAAATGAAATTATCATTAAATCTTATTATTATTTGTTTATTTGATTACTTCATGTAATAGTACCGATCCTCTGGTCTCTTTTGATGTGTGACACATGACTTTTGCTCAAAGTTTCTTAACTGAAAAGTGCATTAAATTTATTAATGCATAATTTAAATGACATTTTATGCTAATAATCAACCATTTATTTATTAAAAACACAAGTTTATGCATTTTTGTTAAATACTAAAAACAAAGGAATAAACACACATGTACATAGTGAACACGCATTTTAAATTTACAGCTTTCAGGGAGATTAAGAGGCTCCAATGTAGTACCTTCAGATAAGTCATAGAAAGGGCGATTTTCTTTATCCGGAACAAGCCAGGATCAGTGGGACAGGCCCATGAAGCATTCATGGTGCCAGAAACGAGCATTTTCTTAAATATAAATCAGCGAATCCAAGCGCTAAAGCGGGTCATTATCATATTCGGTGTCAACTGATGAGGAGGAGGAATCGTGGCGAATTGTATTGTCGGCCTGGGAAAACATAAATTCCCCGCCGGAAAAGTAGGCCTTTTCCCCGCCGGTCCTTTCAGGGATGTAGGACCAGAGACAGATGGTTTTCATAATTGCTGAAACCCCACCCAGAGATTTTCAGTGCGGCTAAAAGAGTCATTGAGGCTAGCCATTGTAATTATGACCGAATCAGATATTGGGGGTTAGTTTTTCAGGATACAAAGATGGATGCCTTGACGAACGGTATTTCAATGACTTTGTTGAGGATTCAACTGGAATATTTATGATGCTGTTGAAACGTACTTTCGTAGGTAAGTATTTGGCCAAAGTCAAGTAGTAATTTCTGCAAGGGGGACAGGGAATCTTTGCCTCGTTGAAGAGGCGTCACTGAAGCAGAACATCGCTGTACTTTTTGCATTTTCCGCTGCTGGACTAATGTGTCCGCCAATGATGGTATAGCGTTACCAGTGGATTCCGGATATTTGTGTTATCAGTCCCAAATGGCTGTGGTGTTAGTCGTGGTAACAACTTACTTATAGAAGAATGCCCCATTTCTTGTGTGAAAATTTTACCGTTCTGTTTGAAATCCGTTGGCCGTTCATAATGCCATTGAAGGGCGTGTTGGTGCACCGGCTGAGGGTGCTAGCATTGTAGTGATGCTTTCTTTTTCTATTTTGCTGAAGTGGCTTTGCCTGTCTTTGGACAAATGTGCAGGCGCGTTTCGTCGGTAACGTATATTCGGGTTGGGTCATTAATAGCGTCATTGAGGTCTTGTTCGCCAAGTGCTTTTGTGCTCGGGGAACCAATTTCATCGGGTTCACAAGCGCAGGCATTGGTTAGGTACGCCTTCAGCTGTTCTGAAGATAGCATTTGAGTATCTTTTCATAGAGTGAGATGGTGAAAGCCATTTGTCTCCTGGTCTTGCATTCTTGAAGGGACTGCTCCAAGGATTATCTTTAAGGAAAAATGTTGACATTTGTCTTTATCCTGGAGAATCCACATAATCCTAGGCTGATAGTATTCTCTACTACTACTTCCTCATCAGCTAATACCGAATCTGGAACGAACTTGGACTTTGTGTTTGAATTCCCTATATTTTAAAAGGTGCTTGCATGTCACCCTTAACTATTTTGGAATGTCTTGTTGATTCTAGTTTGTCTCAGACAAGTGGAATTGCCTTTTCTATACTTTTTTTGCTATTTTGCTAAAAAAGTATATAAAGCTGTAAAAATATGTCATATATAATAATACCAGTAACTGACCACCAATTTACCCAATAACTGACCACCTATGTCAGTAAATGGAAGGAGTGAAGCTAGAATGCTCATGTTTTGACACAAGAAAATGGCACATATGAGCTTTAATATTACGTTCTTATTTTGCCTAAATTCAGCTTCAACCAAAAATCCCAATAACCGACATAGGTGGTCAGTTATTGGAAAATCGCTGTTTTGTCGTCCAGTAACTGTCAACCCCTTTAAAAACAATCAAACGGGAAATAACAAGCTGAATCTTATCAAAAACGTAATCTTTATAATTAAATCTATATGGTATAATTTTTTCTTTCATTGATTTCAATTTTTTTCATGGTAAAACTTACGATCAAAAAATTCACTTACCTTAACAAATACGTTAGTCACAACTGCAATTTACTCGGTTCGCGCGCCAACTGAACTTTTTCGATCGCTCACTATCCGGGTTCCGCTCATCTGGCATAATCTTTATTGACCAAAACTCATTTCGCATAACTCGTATGGTCTAAACTTTTTTGGCCGAACTATCACTTTGCCAAGACTTATGTGGCATAAGGCTCGTTTCGTCTAAAACTCTTTAGGCACAATCTTTAAACACCTAAGTTTCGTTTGCTCAAATTTATGTTCGTCTATACCTATGTATAATCTTGTTTATCCTAATGTTATCTTAATAAATAATATATTAAGAATGTAGTAAATGCACAAATTGTGGTATTTTTCTCCTACATCCCGAAAATCACGATATTGTATGATCAAAAAATCGAAAGTTAACGACCAATATGATTATTACAAACCCCATGAGATCGAAACCTAAAAATAGGTGCGACGACGAGCAAAGCGAGGAGGAGCGTGTTAGGTGCACATGTTCATCAAAACCAAAGCGGAGCGCAGCAAAGCGGAGCGGAGCGTTTTCCAAACAGCGGAAACAATACAAGGCACCAGTTTGCGCTATGTAGGGAGACGCTCCGTCAAAGTTAAAGCCAAACGATTATTATTACTTTGTATAAACCTATGCCATAGCATTATTAGCCTATTCAAGATTTGGCCATACCATTATTAGGCTAAACAATATTATGCGAAATAACTTTTTACTAAACGAGATTTATGCCATACGATTTTCGGCGTATCGAGACTTTGACCAAACGTTACTATGCAATACGAGATTAGGCAAAAAAATCTTATGCCAAAAAAGGTAGAACCCTCACTATCCATCTGTTGGCGGCTGGCAAAATCTTTTGTATCAGTAATGTTCTCAATGAACCACAAAATAGACTGGATGTTCACTAGATGGCCCTGCTTGGCTATATTTCTTATTTATTGGAGTTGAAGAGGAAGGTGGTCAGTTACTGGCACATGGTCAGTTACTGGGTGTTTTGCCCTACTATAACCTGAAGTAACTAGTTGAGTAGTAACAAGGACTATTATGTTGATACACCCATTACGAGGTATACATAATTATATTCGGTTACAATATCCAATATCTCTTTATACAGGGTGGCCCAAAGAGTGACGTCCAAAGGAAAATGTTTGATTCCTTAGGTCAAGGGGTAGCCAAATCACCCCCATGTATGTTCAGCAATTTTTAGTAGTTTAGGAGTTATGATTTTTTTAACAAATTTTCTACGAAAATCGACCTCAGTGGATCAAATATGTTTTATAATTTTTTTGGATAACTTTTTTAAATTATTTATAATTTTTGTGTCATCCTCTTAAGTTTTTCTTTTAACCATAAAAGTTTCAGCTTCCTAGCTATAATGTAAGTTAGTTATTTTTATATCGAAAGTTCAAATTATATCATCGAGCTAGACTGCTCTGAATTTTCAACTTGAAATTAAAAATTGAACTAGATATTCTCATGGTCCCTTATTAATTTTAAAAACTTCGCAAGGTTCCAAAATAACATAAAAATAAAAATAAACTATTGCTTAATGGGGTATTATTTGCAGAAAACAGCCTTCAAAGGTACTTGGGTGGAAATTACCTCATTAGTCAATTGTTTCAGAAAGTTGAAAGATTCCTGTTATGTCATTACTAAGGACTAATTCAGTTAGAAAATGTATAAAATTAAAGGGAAAATAAAATTATTTACTATTATTTTTTATTTAAGTTACATTTTTGAATGTAAATTCTTAGTAAAATGTTTATGTCTGAGTTGTAAGATTTATGAGATAATTGTATTATTAATAATAAATAAATAAACTCAAATAATTATTTTACAAATTTACTCACAATAAATTTTCAAAATGGCGACCTCCCACAGCAATACACTACCTACATCTACGCAAGAAATTTTCTTTAAGTCAAAAAAGTGACAAATGTAAAAAATATGACATCTGTCAAAAAGTTAAACATGTCAAAAAAGAAACTTTTCTCAAAAATGTGACATCTGACAAAAAGTGACATCTGAATGAAACAGAGAAGCGTATAGGCGACTTAAAGAAAATTTCTTGCGTAGATGTAGGTTGTGTATTGCTGTGGGAGGTCGCCATTTTGAAAATTTATTGTGAGTAAATGTGTAAAATAATTATTTGAGTTTATTTACTTAGTATTAATAATACAATTATCTCATAAATCTTACAACTCAGACTTAAACATTTTACTAAGAATTTACATTCAAAAATGTAACTTAAATAAAAAAAAATGTAAATAATTTTATTTTCCCTTTAATTTGATACTTTTTTAACAGAATTAGTCCTTAGTAATGACATAACAGGAATCTTTCAACTTTCTGAAACAATTTACTAATTAGGTAATTTCCACCCAAGTACCTTTGAAGGCTGTTTTCTGCAAATAATACCCTATTAAGCAATAGTTTATTTTTATTTTTATTAAATTTTGGAACCTTGCGGAGTTTTTAAAATTAATAAGGGACCATGATAATATCTATTTCAATTTTTAATTTCAAGTTGAAAATTCAGAGCAGTCTAGCTCGATGATATAATTTGAACTTTCGACATAAAAATAACTAACTTACATTACAGCTAGGAATCTGAAACTTTTATGGTTAAAAGAACAACTTAAGAGGATGACACAAAAATAAAAAATAATTTAAAAAAGTTATCCAAAAAAATAATAAAACATAATTGATCCACTGAGGTCGATTTTCGTAGAAAATTAGTTAAAAAAATCATAACTCCTAAACTACTAAAAATTGCTGAACATACATGGGGGTGATTTGGCTACCCCTTGACCTAAGGAATCAAACATTTTCCTTTGGACGTCACTCTTTGGGCCACCCTGTATATCTTTATTTCTCTTTCCCTCTTACCTGTAACAATAGATGGTATGTATCCTCTGTACCGGCTTCAGTAGGTAGGAAGCGAGCGGCAGTGGGTGAGACAGGGCTATTTGTCAGTATATAGATCTAGACTTTCTTCCGAGACAAACGGGCCATTTCCAAATCACTTTCAGTACATAGTATAAAACAAAGGCACTTTCTCTGTCCCTATGTCC
This sequence comes from Plutella xylostella, assembly GCF_932276165.1. NCBI lineage: Eukaryota > Metazoa > Arthropoda > Insecta > Lepidoptera > Plutellidae > Plutella > Plutella xylostella. The sequence continues at coordinate 1,132,939 of NC_064011.1, read as the reverse complement.
CTTTGTATGCTTAAATCTTTAAAACTACGCAACGGATTTTGATATCGCTAGTATAAATACTATATTGTAAAGTATTGCATTTATTTCTCTTTCTCTCTTTCCTGCAGCAGTAGATGATACAACAGAATCCTCTGTCATTTGCAAATTGACTCTATTTTTTAAAGCATTAAGTACCTTTATTGCCATTCCCTCTTACCTGCAGCAATAGATGGTACAACAGTATCCTCTGTACCGGCTTCAGTAGGTAGGAAGCAAGTGGTAGGGGGTGAGAGAGGGCTATCTGTCGCTCGCGGAAGGCTGGCTTCGAAGCCAGGGCTGCTAGTCTGCAAGAGAAGAGGTAAGGTTAATGTTATTGATTATTATAATTATACATTAATGTATAAATTAAATGAAAGTACAATCATTACACCATTAATAATAATAATTACAGAAGAAAATATATTTTTTAACTCCTCTGTTATTAGGTGATTATAATAATTATTATAATAATAATTACCAAATGTATAATGTACGTCTATGTTCAGAGCATTGAATCTTGATGTGGGGTAAACGGACTTGGCTATTATGGTTTAATAGTAGGCCAGAATATCATACATAGAGCCTAAAAACGCCCTTTTACACGTACCGTAAATTTTATGGCATATGTATACCCGTAGTATATGCCATAAAATTTCACATAAAAACTAAGATTCATAGCCGCTATTCCTGTTTTTCTCCTGCTTATTATGTCTCTCATACCTTTCCTTCAAAGATTGACATAAAAGTGAAGTTTCTCAAGAAGTTTCTCAGCAGATATCTCGCCATTTTCGCCTGCAAATGATCTAATAACCTATCCTTGGTGTCTCTTACCTCTCCATAGTGTTCGGGAAACCCGGTACAATAACTAGTATACACTCTGAAGCCGGCAGTGTGAGTCACGAAGCAGCGGGCGATGGCTTACGGGCTCTATAGCTTGTAAATGCCATGAAATTTCACATAAAATTTCACGTAAAAAGCAGCGATGCTAATAGGTCCTACGCGCCCACATTGACACGCATTTCACATAAAAGCGAAGATAGCCTAAAAACGCTGCTTCTTACGGTAAAAAAGCAGCAATACTGCGTAGGACCCATTGGTCCTACGCTCCTACATTCTTAAAACGCTCTTTTTTACTGATAAATGCCATGAAATCCAAGATTCATAGCCGCTTTTCTTGTTATTCTCCTGCAAATTATGTCTCTCACCCTTTTTCGCACCATTTTCGCCTGAAAATGACATAATAATCTATCCTAAGCACTTCTTACCTCTCCATAGTGTTCGGGTACCCGGTACAATAGCTAGTATACACTCTGAAGCCGGCAGTGTGAGTCACGAAGCAGCGGGCGATGGCGCGCGCGTCCAGACCGCACGAGTGTAGCTCCGAGCAGAATTGTCTGTGGGAATAATTGGGAATTAGTAATGGAAGGTGGTTTAAAATGATGCCGTGGCATTGAACTTTCCTTGAGCATAGCAATTTATGTCGTATTAAGGCGCCGACACACTAGCCGACGCGGCTGTCAGCCGCAACTGGTGGTGTCCCCGGACTTTGGGATCGCTCTCGGACGTCAGAAAGCTGAACAACAAAGACGTTTACTGTGACGTTACAGCCATGTCGTCACGGTGTGCGTAGGTCATTAGGCTCCATAATCGAATATGGGGTCATAAATTAAAAGAAATAATTATGAAATGCATACATGTTTTCAGCATAACATTATTTCGCATGACAGCTTTCAAATCCGTACGTTTTATTGGACATTTGTTGGTTTTAAAGGGACACCCAACTGTATTCACTAAGCATAAAGCCGAATTTCCACTGCGACTAAGTTAGTTTAGTTTAGCTGCACGTCCAATTTTTCATACATATGCGTCAAATTCAAATTCAAAAAATTCAAATTCAAATGGTTTAATCGACGTAAAATTTTACAATTATTTGTCGATAGTCATCTACCACCATTTCACAAAGGCCCCGTCATTGAGAAGGAAAGAAATGGCGAAAGAAACTCCTCGAGCATCTTTTCAACTTTTTCCTTATAATCTATTACAATTTTTACTTATATCTAGTACCTACAATTTAATAGTAAAACCATTGTATTGGAAATTTTAATAACTCGCACACGAACAGGCAACTGAATAATGTAAGTATCCCTAAGATACAGGCTCTTGCCTAGTTTAGGAGATACTCATGCTATTTTAAGTGTACTTAATGATATAAAACGCCTTTACCTATGAAAATTACCTATGTAAGTGCGCTAATGTACTTATTATTATTAATTTCAATTATTAATTTCAATTTTACTTAAGTACCTATATCCATTTCATTTTTTCAATAGCCTTAGCTGAGGTGGACAAGACCACGCGTTTTTGTCGTTTAAATAATCATTTATACTATAGTAAGCTTTACTACATAATGTAGCTTTAACATAATTCTTAAATTTTTGCTCAGTAAGGTTTATTGCTTCATTTGATAATTTATTATAAAAGCGTATACAGTTCCCCATGAATGATGTGTTTGTTTTCGAAAGTCTGAGTGTGGGGAAAAGCAACTTATTTTTGTTTCTGGTCTCAATACCGTGAGTGGCTCCTACGTTACTAAATAAATTTAAGTTTTTACGAACATACATAATATTTTCATAGATATATTGGCATGGAACAGTTAGTATACCTATTTCCTTAAACGTATCTCTTAATGAAATTCTAGACCCTAATACATATATGGCTCGAATTGCTCGTTTTTGCAGAACAAAGATTTGATTAATGTCAGCCGCTCGTCCCCACAATAGAATTCCGTAAGACATAACACTATGAAAATAACTAAAATACACAAGCCTGGCTGTATCTACATCTGTTAACTGTCTAATGGTTCTAACCGCATAAGCTGCAGAACTCAATCTACCGGCTATCCTCTCAATATGGGGTCCCCATTGCTACTTTGAGTCAATTGTAATACCCAGGAATACCGTTTCATTTACTAACTCTAGCTTATCGTTATTCAATGTCAAATATGTCTCTACTTGTCTTACATTAGGCAAAGTGAATTTAATACATTTTGTTTTCTTGGAGTTAAGAGCTAAATTATTTACAGTGAACCAATTAGCAACTATGGAAAGAGTACTGTTTGCATTGTCAAAATTGACTTCTTGTCGCTTCAACTTAAATATAAGTGAAGTATCATCAGCAAAAAGTACTATCTCACATAATTTATCTACCAAAAACGGTAAATCGTTAACATATACAAGAAACAAGAATGGTCCTAAAATCGAGCCTTGGGGAACACCCATACTGACAGGACAGCCAGCCGAACGCACTCCATTTATGTCAACTAGTTGAGTTCTGTTGCTCAAGTATGATTCCAATAATGTAAGAGCTTTGCCAGTTAGCCCATAATATTTAAGTTTCATAAGTAGAGTGGCATGATCCACACAATCAAATGCTTTCGATAGATCGCAAAATACACCCACAGCATCAAGACGTTCCTCCCAAGCACTAAATATGTGTTTGACCAACGCGACACCAGCGTCAGTTGTAGATCGACCTTTGGTGAAACCGAACTGTTGGTTATGGAGAAGGCCGTGAATACTAAAGTGCGAAAGCATTTGATGCAGCATAATTTTTTCAAATATTTTACTCAGTACTGGCAGAACTGATACAGGCCTAAAATTATTGGGATCATTTTTCTCACCAGATTTAAAAAGCGGTATTAGTTTACTAAGTTTCATCAAATCGGGGAATACACCGACCTCAATGCATCTGTTAAAAAGATTAGCCAAGTGGGGTGCTAGGATATCAATAACATGACTAATAACTTTAACGGACATGCCCCATAAATCTTCTGTCATTTTTAAATTTAATTCTTTATAAGTGGTAATTATGGTCTGTGTATTTATACCATGAAATTGAAAGTCAAGATCGCAAGGCGGTGCATTCCCTCTTAGCAAACGTTCAGCTTCAGCGCAAGATGAATCAAGGTTCTCAGTTGTAGCTATCGGTATACTACGGAAAAAATCTTCAAAGACGGAAGCCACTTCTTCACTAGATGAAACAATTTTATCATTAATTTTAAGTTCAAAATTTAAATCACGTGGTTTATTCTTCCCGGTTTCAGTATTAATGATATTCCATACGGTTTTAATCTTGTTATTAGAGTTTTTAATCTTTCTATTTATATAATCTGATTTAGCTTGGTGGCAAACGGCTTTGAATATCTTTGTATATTTCTTTACATAATCTCTAAAGTTATCGTCATGAGTAAATGTACGCTGTTCATAGAGATCATATAATTTACGTCTGCTCTTATAAATTCCCGATGTTGCCCAGTCATTAAGACTTAGTTTACAATTAACATCTACTTCTTTCTTAGTGAACACGTTTTCAAATTCTTGAGACAAACCTTGAAATATTTCCTTAAAGGCATCATTGGGATTTCTTTCAGAGCTTCTACAGTAGCCAAGTTTACTGTTCAATCGAGATTTAAACTTATCAATTCTGTATGATGTTACTGGTCTGAACTTGAAAGTGGCTGACTTACGTTCAAAAGTACAAGGAAACGTAATAATTTGCCCACTGTGGTCGGATGGTAAACAATTGATTACAGAATGATTAGTAAAATCACAATTACAGTAAATATTGTCAATACAAGTGGCTGAGGTGGGAGTAATTCTGGTAGGTTCCAGGAAGACATTACTTAAATTATATGACTTGAACAAATTAATTATACAACATTTCATAGAAGTCTCAACTAATAAATCAATATTAAAATCTCCCACCACGACCACTTGTTTTGAGCTCTTAGATAAGATGGTAAGACTATCCTCCATCACTTTCTCAAATACTTTATAGTCAGAAGAGGGGGGCCTGTACACGCTTAAAATTATATACTTGTCCATCTCAACACAAGCTAGTTCAGCTATTCTTTCGACCGATAATTTTACAATATCTTTCCTATCCTTACATTTTAAATTTTTCTTTACAAATATTAATGATCCTCCTTTGTCTAACGATTTCCTATTAAATGAGCTAATAACATTGTAATTTTTTACATTAAAATTCATGTCATCATTTTTAAGGTGATGCTCAGTAATACAAATTATGTCTATGTCGTATTGTTCTAAAAATAACTCTAGCATTAGAAGTTTGCGAGAAAGCCCCTGAATGTGTTTGTGAATGGAATTGTCTCATAAGGAGCTTCTCGAAGCAGGCAGGTACTCGGTGTTGAAGACAGAGCAATCTCGGACCGGTCGCACGGTGACGGGCTGCTCGTCGGGACGGCTGGCTCGTCGTTGCAGACTGTAGTAGCTGGCTCGTCGTTGCAGGCTGTACCAGCTGGCTCGTTCACATGAAGAGCGCAGGCTGGCGGCAGCTGAGTGTCAGTTAGTAGGACACTACTCGTCGCGACGGCGGGCTCGTTGTTGCAGGTTGTAGTAGGTGGCTGAATCTCATCAGGGGGGCAGGCAGATGGCAGCTGATGTAGCTGAGTGTCAGTTGGTAGGACACTGTCTGCTGGCTGCTGGTGCTGTTCAGGTGAAGCACTCTGGTTGAACCCCGAAAGAGGTGCCGACATCTGGGGACTGGTGGTTTTATCCCCAGAGTATGGCGTGCGGGTACTATTTAGGGCAGACTCTAAGTTGACCAGTCTGCGCTGCAACATTGCCATGTTCATCTCGTAGTAGCTGTTGCATTCCGAAAGGTCCTGCCTATGGACTAAAATATCCTTCTCATACTTATGGACCAGTAGTCCAAGTCTAACATTTTCTTCTTTTATAGATTTCATTGGTTTTTGGAACTTTCTCAAAGTATGTTGACATCTCTTTATAGATCTGTTGATTTTACAGTATTTTTTCAGTTTATTCGCACCGATAATCTTGGGTGTCACTTTGTGTTCGCAGGGTTCTTTGCAAGGTGTAGTGAGGTCTATGGTAGGTACTGCTTTACATTGTGAGTTGATCAGTTCCTCATACAAAGCGATGGTTTTATCATTTTCATCCCGCTCTTGCTCTTCATTCCGTCTTTGGAGCTCTCCGTTGGCCTCAGCCAGCTGTTGTTCCAGGCTGTGGATTTGCGACAGAGTAGCTTCATGGATGTTCTGGCACTGCTGGTATGACCTCAGTAGACCATGCGTCCACCGCAAACTACGCACATATATGAAAAACTATGCGAGCTAAGCTAAACTAGCTTAGTTTAGCCGGCAGTGGACGCTCGGCTTAATCAAACGTCATAGGGATCATGCTATGTGTCACAAAATATAATTTGGTCTAAATAAACGTATAATTTATTTCTCAATTCTTTCCCTAGCATAAAAACTTTTGTCAATTTCATCTAAAAATATAAATTATTTGTTACAGCAATAAAATTTTCGAAATTAGGAGTACTTAACAATGTTATTCATTCCAAGCACGCATCCTTAACAATACAAAGGACCTCCCCAAGTGATGTATAAAAATTATCGCACACATAATATTTTAAGTTTAAATCTGCCCTTGGCAATATGGGTAACAAAAGTTTTTGGCTCAAGGCTAAGGTAATATTTTGAAGTGGGCTAAAAGGCGTGAAATCACAATCCGATTGTCGATTAGTTACGGCCAAATTACAATTGAAAACAATTCGTCTTGTTGTTCAATAATTAGTATTGTCTTTAATCAGAATATAGTACTATACTTTGTAAAGTATAACTTAAGTGACGTTTGATTGACAGATCCTTATGCCTGCTAAATAAATGTTTGGATTTGACAGTCACTCTTCCTATATTTTCCTACTTATAGGAACTTAGTGGTGGACTAGGCCTAAACTCCCCAGCACCTTTGACACACGATAAACAGATCTATGGCGCCTGGCGACCTTATGCATTTTTCTAATACCGTATAAGTACAAGTTCTTAAAAAACTTACTTTAATATTTATGGAGATACACCATCCGTTTTCATCTATCACATCTACTACATGAAAATCAGTACAGTAAACAAAAATATAATGTACTACCTACCTACTTCAGCGCCAAAAGGTTCACAAGGTGTAAGATAGATGAATCGAAGACTATTTTAGCGATACAATCAAAAAAGCTCTATTGATTAAGTATTTATCATGTTATCCATCACGTAAGTGTTTTTTTTTTGCGCTGAGGGGTATACATATCTCTTTTGCTCACTGTACATCCGTTCGCATCATAATACAACAACCAATAATTTAATCTGAAGACCATATAATTTACTTACTTGTTAAAGTTGTAAATATCTTCAATATTATTGAACAGCGCGGCCAAATCTTCTTCAGAGAATGTCTTCTCACGTCTCCACACGTGTAGGTATCCCTGGAATAACATATGAAAACTCATGTTAGTGAAGCGTTTTAGTAATTTAGTCTCTTGGCAGGTAGGCAGAGGTGCATTGATGTAATGGGGGAACTTAACGACACACCAGGAGGTGTTATGTAAGAATGTTGTGTATTTAAGAATTTAACTTTTCATAATCATTTCATTTTTATATTTTTAATTTACACAATAAGGTGGAATATCACCAAACGCTAAACGTTTTTAGCCGCATGTCAATCGTCTGTTAGTTAGTACAAAACGAATTTAAAATTGTATTTAAATCCTATCATAAAACAAAAATGATTCGTGAAGCTCCACATAAGTCACAGATCCTAATCATAAATCAAGCATAGATTGCTATGCTTAACTGTGACTAGAGTTTCGGAAAGTCGGGCTAGGTTTATTTAATTACAAAGTATATTGTTTGTAATAGACAACCGCAGACGCCACACCAAGTGTTGTCTCATGTTCTTGCGGTCAACCTTAGTTTACCTAGCTATTTATTTAAGTAAGTATGTATATTAATAATCAGATATATTATTGTAAGCCATAATAATAATAATAATAATAAATCTTTATTTCAGGCAACAGTGGCCCATATTATAAACTAAACACAATACATTTAAAAAATACAAATAATAGATAACATTATATACTTAATTATATCAAAAATAAAAGTAACTTAAACTCTAGCACTAGTAACAGGGGATTTGATAGTCTGTTTCGCCTCCCTGTAGCGACGGAAAACGATTCCCGCAGGCCAGAAGTCTTTGTCCAGTAGAACCTTCTGCTGGTCGGCGGGAACCCGAAGACGGAAGGACTTGAAGTCCGTCTGCTTGGCGGACTGCAGCCTCTCGATTGCCAGCACCTGGACTGGCTGTTCGGTGCGGCCGACACTCCTCTCCTTAACATAGCGCATGATGTTATCATGCGCCATATTCGCATGGATGCGGGAGACGTAGATGTCGACCGTGGGCGTGGCGGCCTTCAGCGAGCAGGCGGCCGGGGCGGTGCCGCGCTTGTTGCGGTTGCGGCGACGCTTTAACATGATTGTGAAGATGGAAAAAGGGTACCGTAAGACCGTAAGCCAAAAGGGTTTTTGGCTTTTTGATAAGAAATAATTGGATGTCTTCGCTAATTTAAAAAAAAACTACGTCCCTTACTTACGTTTCCTTTTCGACTTACATTATAGGTACTATAACTTATTAATATTTATGAATAGAACTGACACTGGTACTTCCATTGGTGATGTTAAATCAGATATCACGACGCAGTTGGACCACCTGAGTATTATTGAAATTAGAACCCATTTCCCACACAAGGTTGATCATTACCAATCGAATTATTACCCATCAAAAATCCCGTAATCACGAAAAACATGCACGGTATTCTCTACACCTGGGTCACCCTATTGCCGCTTACACCATGTAGTCACTACTGCATCGCGCATGGAGATAGGAGCCAGTGTGTCACTGGAGATAGGACCAGGGCCTCACCTCTTGCAGCTGTTGCAGGTCGTGGACATAGGCCTGCTCCGTGTGCAGGATCTCAGCGCACACTCGCTCCAGCTGCGACAGCGACCGCTCACCTGGAGATAGGAGGAGGGTTAGTTAATGTAAGTTAAGGTTGCGTAATTTTATGAGTTGTGAGTCGCGTATTCCGGCAGAAATACAGAATACGCGACTCACAACTCACAAAGTTACGCTCGTCTGGCCTCACCCTAAAGGTTTAGTTTACCTATGAGTTTCACTAGATTGCGGTAATAAATGCAGAGGAGGCGGTACATCGAAATGGTGTCTAACTACATAGAATAACAAGTACAATAGTAGTAGACGACCGAATGGCGTAGTGGTCAGTGTCCTGACTACTGAGCCGAAGGTCCCGGGTTCGATTCCCGGCTGGGGCAGATATTTGTTTAAACACAGATATTTGTTCTCAGGTCTTGGATGTGCCCGTGAAATGGCAATAGGCCCGCCCCCTATTACATTGGGACTAACATAACGCTGTGGCGAAAAGTGGGTGCAGCAATGCACCTCTGCCTACCCCGCAAGGGAGTACATTAGTACAAGGCGTGAGTGTGTGTGTAGTAGTAGACCATTAGTAGTATTAAACCACATGGGATCGGATCCTAAAGATAGGTGCGACGACGAGCAAAGCGAGGAGGAGCGTGTTAGGTGCACATTATCGTCAAAAGCAAAACGGAGCGCAGCGAAGCGGAGCGGAGCGTTTCCCACATAGCGGCCACAATACAAGGCACCAGTTTGCGCTATGTAGGGAGAGACTCCATCAAAGTTAAAGCCAAACGAATATTATTACTTTGTATAACCTATGCCATAGCATTATTAGGCTAAACAAGATTATGCGAAATAATTTTTTACTAAAAGATATTTATGCCATACGATTTTCGGCGAAACGAGACTTTGACCAAACGTTATGCAATATGAGATTAGGAAAATAAATCTTAGGCCAAGAAAGGTAGAACCTTAAAAAAGCTTTAGTTTTCAAAATCTATTTTTATTGTCAAGCTCCTATAGGAAAAGTATGACTCCGCTATCAAAGCACAATAAATTATTATCATGCCGTTATGTGACGGAAAAACTAACACCATTAACTTATTTAAAAATATCGATCAAAGTAATATCGTTTTGTAAATATTCAGCAATAACACGTAAAAACACACCTAACCGAAGCACCGATGGAACTACACTCAAAAATATTACAATGGCGAAAATACAAAGTTGAAAAATTACCTAAACACTACCACCATTAAGATTTAAATACACTTTCTTAATGGACGACTATTCAGTTCTACGAAACGTTTCTAAAACTATTTTGAGACCGATTCTTTGGTTATTACGGTTTTATAAACAGTAGAAATAGTAAAGTATGCATAAATATAAAAATAGGTAAATTTATATCTGTAAAATTCTATAGGTTCTTAAATGACCACGACTGCGGATTTAAACAGATAGTGCTTATCCAGTGGCGTGCTTTGGGCCTATGTCCAGCAGGCCATTGTTATAGGTAGATAGGATTTCAAATTTGACAGGTACCGAGATACATACATCTAAAAATACATAAATAAGTCTACAGGCATCTGGGGAATCTATAGGCATGAGTCACCGCGTAATAACCACTACATTATACACCTACTCTACATTATAAAAACCACTACATTATAAACTTTTATCTTAACACAGTACGTTTCACAATCTTAACAGAATCGCTTCGTTGTCCAGAACACCGCTTTGAGTTACGATTTTAGCTCCCAAGTGGGGTGTACGTATCGGTCGACCACATGCGCCGTACATTGATAAAAGCTCAGTCTATATTTGTTGTGAGTTGTGCCACGGTTATCTCGCTTGCTAGGTATGTATAATATGTATATGGATGGAGTGAATGAAACATTACAATCACGGCTTTTGATACTGTTTAGTCGACTCCATAAGTATTGTATTTATTTAACTTTATTTGCACAAATATCCTAACTAATATTATAAATGCGAAAGTAACTGTGTCTGTCTGTCTGTCTGTTTCTCTTTCACGCCAAAACTACTGAACGGATTTGAATGAAATTTGGTACAGATATGGTCTAGACCTTGAGAAAAAACATAGGCTACTTTTTATCCCGGAATTCCCACGGGAAATCTTTTTAAGGCGAAGCGAAGCTCGCGGGAACAGCTAGTAGGATACAAATGTACAAAAGGTGGGTTTAATGCTAAGATATTTTTCTACCAGTCAACCAGTACTTTTGCAACGCATCAAAGGCAGCTAAGCTGAGTCTGTATTCGTTGTGAGTTGTGCCACAGTTATCTCGACTACCTAGGTATGTATTTATCTCACTAGCTAGGTATATGTATGGATGGAGTGAATGAAACACTACAATCACGCCTTTTGATACTGTTTAGTCGACGCCATAATTATGTAATAGTACACTTTTGCAAGGCGTCAAAACTATACTTCACGAGCAATGAAGAACTTTTCAGATATTAATAAGAGAACAAGTATACTTATTTTATTTGCCTCGGCCGAGAATTGAACCTGAGACCTTCGCTTCGGCACTTTATTCTGTAGACACTAACCACTGTACCATTAGCTATACTCTGTCCATTATATTATTGGTTTTTTGACATTCGAAATCCCATACATATTTGACGATTGCAAAGGAAAACCAACTTTATATACCAGACATAAGGAAACGTCAAAAATACATTAACATAGTGGAAGCTCTATAATTCCGTGGACGACCGAATGGCGTAGTGGTTAGTGACCCTGACTACTGAGCCGATGGTCCCGGATTCGATTCCCGGCTGGGGCAGATATTTGTTTAAACACAGATATTTGTTCTCGGGTCTTGGATGTGCCCGTAAAATGGCAATAGGCCCGCCCCCTATTACATTGAGACTAACATACACTCTGGCGAAAAGTGGGTGCAGCAATGCACCTCTGCCTACCCCGCAAGGGAGTACATTAGTACAAGGCGTGAGTGCGTGTTTTTTTTTTTTTTTTTTTTTATGAATGAATATACTAACGGCCATCTGAGTCAGTGACTGTTAGGCGCCATTGATGGATATCATAATTATGATCATCAGCCAACGTTCGTCCACTGCTGGACATAGGCCTCTCCCAAGGAGCACCACAACACTCTGTCCTCGGCCTTCCTCATCTAGCCACCATACATTAATGTAATACTAAACAGCATTCTGCTTAGCGTTTAAGTGATAAGAGAGTAACATTGTTTCACACTAAAAAGACTGAGAACGTCCTCCTTGTTTCGATGTCGGTTAAAAAAAAATCTGGTCCTTGCGTGTTTTCTTTGCAAATTGCATAATTAAATTAGTTTTATAATCGTGTTATAACTTTCTGCAATTAAAAGCGTGTTTCGTGTCAAGAGAGGTTATTAAATTTTAATAACTGTAAAAGCGCTATAAACCAAACTTACAATCGTAAATCTAATGATTTGTTGGTTTTATTGTGGTTTCCCCTGTATGTAAATATGATGATGACTGGAGTTTTGAATTTTTCTACTTATTATGGTTGTTAAGTCCTTTTTATCATTATGGCTAGAAAATTTGCGTTGTTACTACCAAAACTAGCCAACAAAATAAACAGAATCGCGGTTTTAAAACCTTTCTTTAGGGAATGAGTATAATGGTTCTTCAACACTCAAAATACAAAACTTTGTCTCTTCATGTTATATTTTTATTACCTTACAAATTAAATTTACTACGTTACACGTAGATATGTACCGTTGATTTATCATATAAGTACATAATATCATCCTACAGTACAACATAGGCTCACTATTTCTCGCCGCATTTCAAATTATTTATAGACAGCCGTATGGCATTCGTTATACAGGTTCGTAAATGAAAAAAATAACTATGACTATTCAAAACACCATTGCCCTTTTCTTCAGCCGTATCCACTGGTTAGTCGATCTTTTAACCTGAGATTTACGGGTGAATTTTGAGTAACGTGTCCTAGTTTTCAAGGGACAAACGTTTAAAACGATATCTCTCTATTGGGTTACAGTATCCGCTTCTGGTTTTCAGAAGGAAAATGTCTACAGTCTTTTTAGAAATGATTAATTGACTTGTGAAATGTAAGATTCTTCCTTTTGGTGTTGTTAAAAGTGCCATTATAAAAGCATTATAAGGAAGACGTCTGACTGTTTTTTTTTTCAAATCATGTACAAGTAATATACAGTGCCACAAACTTATCTGTTCCGGTGACAGCTCACATAAATTTCTAATATTTCTTAATTCTATAAGATTTTAAGTTGGCGCGTATTATTAATTCGCTCTTGCGGTGTTAATAAACCCATCTAATCTTTTACAATATAAATTCATAAGTAAGTAATGAGATATGGATCAATTTAGTTCGCTCTCACCGGAACAGATAAGTTTGTGGCACTGTAAAGCCCGGGATTCTATCGCGAAGTCAAAACGAAGTAAGTAAAGTACGGCACTGTGCGTATTTAATGCCAAAACTTATTAATAAAATGGACCAAAATATTAGAAATCTAATTACACCGAAAAATATCAAGCACAAAATAAAATCATACTATATATCATTACTTTAACTTAACACTGTTCGAATATGCACCAACTATCTTGTATGTTTGGCTGATGGTTTATTATTAAACTACCCACTATTGTACTTATTTAATTAACGTGTAATATTGAATAAGTTTGTGTATTGTATAAAATATAAATAAGTATAATTAGTTATTAAGTACCTAATTACGTAGAATGATTCATCACGGACAAATCTCTGTGATTTTTGTGATGCAATGATATAAGTAATCAATAATTCTGTAAAATAATTTGATAAATAAATAATAATAATAATAACAATGGTAGTAATTAGCGTGTAATTCAATACAATTTGGATCCGAAATTGTTGTCAAAACAAGTTAGCGATAAGGGACGTGTAGCCTAGTAATCATAATCATATATTCAATATTTTCCGTCAATCAAATTAAAATCATTAATTGATGTACACTTAAGTACTTAGCCAATTTAAATCATTTAATCTGAGAAATAATGGATAAATCACTAATGAGTGTATCCAAAAATAGAATTTAGTCTCAATGGTTTGTGTTCTATTGCACAAGTTTACAGTTTCAGAGGATATCTTTTTAACATCAACACAATAATGTATTTTAAACAAGCAAGTATATAAAGTATAAATGTTTTTTTCAGAGTTGCAGTTATGAAGTAACCCTGAAATGCATTATTATGAATGCAAAAAGTGCGCTTATGTTTGTTTGATATTCTTTCAAGGTATAACGGACGGTATGTGTTTAAAAGAGAAGCAAGCTAAATTCGACAGTTTATATTTTAAAAAGTCAAGTGAAAATTCAAGTACCGTTGACACTTGCAGTTTGTTCTGTGTATTCGGAGGTTAATTTTGGAATACTCAAGAGAAAACGCTTTTTAGCAAATCGATCAAAATCTAGGGAATTCATTCCAATAAATAATAAATGTAGCTGTGCAATGGTGTCGAATGTAAATCCTATATTAAAGTGATTTAATGATAGACAGCTAATACATTATTATCTACGCTTGGATGTTGAGCAAAATGAAATCATGCGTATTACAATTAATATCGGAACTATGTCTGTATGAGGGGAAAGTGCGAATTAATAACCCGTAACCCCCATGGGTATTTGCAATTGAGCATTCAGGATTTCACACTACGCTTTCTACGTTAATAATTCTTGTGTATTGATTATATCACGATATTTATAAGAAACCGGCGGCCACTACACGGCTTCATTATCGACGTCGATAAACTTGTTTGATGCGCGTTCCACCAATAACAGCGCCGTATTTATGGCCAATCGTGATATAGTGAAGTTTATCTACGTCGATAAAGAACCCATGTAGCGACAGCAGTAATCACACAAATAGGTATAAATATTAAAGTTTTGCTTTATACTCACGTGGTATTGCTCCTTCTTCTGACACTCCGGAGCCATTCACAAAATTGTTGCTTCCATTTCCCGAAACCATATCAGCGTCACTGTGATCGTCCAGACTCTCTATAGAGGCCAAGTATGCCGAATTCACGCCTTTATTCTGTACACCAGAGCTAGACGAACTAGATGACACTATAGAACTCATCGACAAAGGCCTAGAAACTTCCACGGTGGGAGGCGCTAGTTTCACTTCCTTCTCTGGACCTGACTTCAGGTTTCCAACAGATCCCACTAGGTCTGGATATGGTGCAGATTTTGGCAATTGCTTGCTGGGACTGTCTTTTCTGCTCAAGCTAATGGTGGCGATGGGTAGTTTAGGCTGTCTCAGAGGACTTTTATCCGGTAGAAAAGTTTTAGAAGATTTTTCTGGGGTTGCATCTTTAGATGACACTTTCGTATCAAATTCACGATCGGTCGAATTGGACAGCTCGATCGATTGGTCGATGTAAGGCAAGGATAGAGATTCGAAGGCAGTGTTTTTCTCCGGTTCTTTGTGGACCGGTTTGTTATTCGTTGGGACATCAGACGTTTCTTGTGTGTCTAATTTGAAATTTGGTTTCAATGTTTTGGACGGAGATTCTTCAGGCTTTTTCAAATTATTCACACCACATGGCTGATCGTAAATATCTATTGTTGGCAGAATTTCCACTCTGGATTGTGCAATTTTTGAAGTGGCCCCAACAAGCGGTATGTTGGATCTTCCTCTACCGGAAGATCTGATGGTTGTCAACGTTTTCTTTTGAAATTTCGACGGATTAGCCGTGGCAGTGTCGACACTAGATATCATACGCTTAACATTAGACGAAAGATTATCGAAGGACACTTCGGAGGGTTTAGATTCAGTCTTCAAAGTTCTCTGATTATGAACCGTATCACTGGATGTAATATCAGAAATAGCACCAATTTTATCACTGTCCAGTTTAGGTCTTAGTGTGTATAATGAGCTTTTGTTGATGGTCGCGAGACCACTTGGTTTTAGATTGTCTTTAGGTGGGTGTGTTTTGTTTACGTTGTCATTTGTTTCTTCAATCATTGCGACGGTTGCTGGTTCAGGCTTTTGATTCGGAGGGTCGTTTCTCGCATCTTTCGGCGAGAAATCGAAACGACTGACTTCTGGCTTTAGACTTTTGTCCGGCTCCAGAAGAGAATCGTAGATTCCAATCAAAGTTGGGGTCAGGTCTGTTGTGCTACCTGTAACAAAAAATGCACAGGTCAAATTGAGAACCATTTAATTATAAAAAACCAATTACGATAAAGTTTTAATATTGTATTTTTTCTCAAGATAAGACATGTGGAGTTATAAGAGAACAGTGGTAAAATCGAGATAATAAAGGACAGAACGTAAGAAGGACGACACTTAGCGTTTAACTAAAGCGACCTCAAGATAAACGCCGATTACTCGACGCACCCACAACAACAATCAATTAAAGTTAATAACTAAATAATGGTTTGACATTCTTGACAGCTATTTAGGCATTTTCGACTTTAGACTACAACTACCTGGGTTATCTTGTTTGCTTCTGGAGGGTTACTTTACATATAAAAATTACTTGTAAAATTATAAAACATAACAATCGGTACTAGTGTGAAGTATTATACTTTGCAGTCCGCTATCAATATTCACCTTTAAAGCAAAAGGCCACACCAAAGCAATGTCAATGGCATTCAGGCCATATTTATAGCCTTGAAGATTAGGTTCATGATATTTATTGCCTTAAAGATAGCTAATGCTTTTAGAAAATTAACAAAGAGGCCAAAGACTGAATAACTACTGGGGGTGTGGCGACGAACTGACAATATACGACTTATCCACCATATAGGTGTATTGGATGAACATTCGGCTAAAGCCTAGAGGTCCTGGGTTTCGGCTTTTAACGGGATTTGACGCCGTATTTAAAACAGAGATACTAAGTGCCAATTTCTCCATTGTCGGTTAGAGCATAACCAGGTACTACTGGTGGACTTTTGACACATTTGTCAAGAATTTTATATGGAGATGACGTATCATTGATGAACCTTTCCCTGATTACGATCTAACCGCCTATTGTGAAATTGGAGCTTAAGGTATGTGACTCTAACCAATGACCATGAAAAATAAAATAAACCTTGTTTGACTTGCGTTTAGGATGGAATTAGACACATTTATAAGGAGTTTCACAGAGTTTATCACGTGCCTAAGCTTTGGTGGTTAGATAAGACCCATGGATGATTATTGTCCAAACATGTTTGTCATAGTAAACTTCCATAGATATTAGAATTAGTTATAATGATACCGTTGCGTAGCACAGTTTAACGTCAATGACATAGGAATATCCTTATTTCGTAGTGATTCATCGAGAGGCATTGTTACTGTGGTTTTCTAAAGACAATGCATTGTTGGTCACTTTGAAATTGAAAAAGTAGGTATACTTACTTACTTACATTCTTTTTACATGACCAAGATGAATTATAATAATGTTTTGTAACCACAAACAGTTGAAGAACATTATACTAATATTATAAATGCAAAAGTTTGTAGGGAAAACGGCTGCACAATTTCTGATTAAATAAGGCATGTAGGAAGCTGATATTTTGAGGCTTAGCGAACCTTTATGTCAACAAATACGGTCTATTGGATACAGCCTTTCTCAAACAGTACATATTAGAGACTAGAGACGAATCAGCAATTTAAACTTAGAAAGGCACTTGCCCACTTAAACAAGAGTTTCAGAAATAAGTGAAGTCCTAAAAGTGAGTAAGTAAGTAAATTTTTCTTCATTAAAATGCCTGAGACCAAAACAGCAATGAAATGGCTAGAATTCTCAAGCAGTTTAACTACTTCAACCTTGAACTTCGTGTTTGTTTTGGGTAAACATCACAGTGTAGGTGTTGATTGAATCTACATTGGAACAGCAATGAATCATCGGTATTATTAAGCGAATACTAATCGAAATTGATTTCGATACATACAAATCACTAAGTTATAATCATAGAAAAAGTATATTCTATGAAATTCTATGCTATCATTTTCTTATGTTAGAATGGAAATTCCATAAACATTCCAGTCACTAAATAAATGAAAAAATATATGAAAATACAATAAAATATATGCTTATACTGTGTTGGATGGAACATTATTTTTTAATTGACCCAATTTTGAGAAATTTTGAGATGTGCCCTTTTATTCTGAAGGTGGGCAAACTATTAAATAAACCCAGTTACCTACCTCAAGATAATAATCTACTCATGTATAATATACTACATTTTCTTTTCATGTATGAACAACATAGCTAACAAATATTTACGTGTCATAATATGAGTCATCGTGGCACATTGGGAAACAACATTCTTAAGTGAGAGGTCGCGACTTCACATCCCGTTAAATTAGAATACTAGATCAGTGGGGTTAGCACCACCGAACAATAGCAATTTCGCTCGCTTGTCAAAACTGACTATTGCATAGAGAATCGGGTTCCCTGGAGGTTCCCTGTATCTACCTGTACCGGTAACCTAATTATGCGAAAGCGCTCATGACATTAAAAAATCCGGGAAATGCTCCGTGAGTGAGCGCTTTCGCATAATCAGGTTACCGGTACAGGTACAGGGAACACGATTCTCTATGTAAGCACCCTAATTTAGTATGGATCTGACAGATGTTTAACAGGCGATTAAGCTGCTAATCGATTGTTAATGGCAGGAAGGGTAACTCTACCTTTCAATAAGGATTCCCATTGACCTTTTAATGTACGGAATCTTAAAAACGCGAGCTTTCGTGCACTCGGTACCTTTACTGCAACGACATAGAGTCGTTTTTATTTCACTTATTAAGTTATGTTTTACGGAGTGCAAACAAAGATTCATCATCATCATCATCATCAGCCAATAATCATCCACTGCTGGACATAGGCCTCTCCCAAGGAGCGCCACGACAGTCGGTCCTCGGCCTTCCTCATCCAACCACTACCCGCCACCCGCCCAAACAAAGATTAAGTAAGTATTATTATTATTTCTTATACCTGCCCCACTAGGAAACACATTGATCCAAATTCAATTTCTGTGTGTTTTTAAGTACCTACTTAATTTATTTAAATTATATTCAAGGAAAACCCTTAACATGACTGCTCTTGACGTATTTTTTTACGTACTTATTACGGAAAACTATGTTGTGCTATTCGTTACGTCATCAAGTCATCATCATCACTTATTATTTTGCTTAAGTACCTACCTAACATCCGTTCACAGCATTGTTTTGTGGAAAACCAATAGAGACATATAACCAGAAGCTTCATAATCTTCAGAATAGATTACAAACATTATTTAAAGCAAACCAAATTAGCATAAAACTAGAATGGACACTACTTCATTGATCTAATGAAACATAAATTTTATACACTGGTGAAATACACAATATCTCACTTATCACTAAAAGCTTCGCTTCCAGGCAAACTACAGACAGGCAACTGCAGCATGTATAGTAAAGATATATTTAAATCTTAAACCATGTATAGTAAAGATATATTTAAATCTTAAACTTGAATTTGCAATTTGTGTCACTCACATTAATGTTACAAAGTAATTAATTTTACGCCAACTTTCATCATCAATTGACCTTCATCCATGAGTTTAATGAATAATTCCAAAAGGAGGCCAATGTTTTGAACAAGTCAAGGCAAAATACATCTTCTAATCTTCAAGTTAGAAATTAATTATTCATTCATACTGTATAAGATGACATCACTGGTGTACCATTGTAAACAATGACTGATTTTCTATATCTTTTTGACTGACAGTCAACAAGGCGTTTGTGTTTTAATAACCTAAAAATAACACAATAATATTACCTAATTTATGCTTAAATACGATAGTCGCCGTGCGATACGCGGAGCTGAGCGCACGTCTGTTACGACTCGCTATATTTTTGTGTGATTCTTCGCCAACTACCGTCATTTCAAATAATCAAAAAGTTATGTGATTATGGAAGAAAAAGACAAAAATCAGGCAATTAGCTTGCCGCATAGCAGTAGTGAAGAAGAAATAATTATGCCGGAGGAAGAAGAAGCTGACAAAAACTTAGAATTTGAGAGGGATTTATCTTTAGAGGGAATGTTTAACCAACAACGCCCAGGGGAGAAAAGGGCCCGATTATCTGGTTCCAGTGAAGAAAGTAACGAAGATGGGTTTACTACAGTTGTGAGAAAGAGTAAACGCTTAGCAAGGAGTTATTCGAAAAATAGTGAACCGAACGAAAAAGAAGTAGAAAATGAGAATATGGATAAAATTGAGGTATGTATCACTGGATCTGAAGTACTGCCAAAACAAATGGCTTTAGCTAAATTATTGAGATCTGAAAATATAGCAGAAATTTTGAAAATTAAATACAAATCTCCGTACAAGGTGTTCATACTACTAAGTGATGTTTTGAATGCAAATAAGCTCGTTACGAATCAGAAATTTGCCGAATTAGGCTACCGTTGCCACATGACCAATAGTACCTATATATCATACGGTATTTTAAGAAATGTAGACCTGGATATGACTGATACAGATATTAAAGAAACATTTACATCAGATGTTAAAATACTACATATTAAAAGATTAAAACGTGTAGATGAAAACGGAAAATGGGTGGATAGCGAAACTGTTCGCTTCTCATTTCAGGGTTCCACTTTGCCCCCTTTCGTAAAAGGACACGGGATTCGGTTTAATGTGGAATCATACTCATTTCCCGTAACACAATGCTCCGCATGCTGGAAATTTGGACACATCGCACGTTTTTGCCCGACAAAGAAGATGATATGTCCGAAGTGTGCTGAACAACATGAAAATTGTGAAACAACATCATACAGGTGTGTTAACTGCAAAGGAAACCATATGTCATTGGATAAATCATGCCCGCTTTATTTAAAAGAAAAACGTATACGATCCTTGATGACCAAACTGAACTGCCCATATAAAAAAGCTCTAAGTGAGTATCTTAAGGAGAATGAAACTAGAAGTAAAACTGTTCCTAGTAATAGCGAGGAAACCACGAAAAATACGCTTATTTTGGATGAGATAGTCAACACAGGATCTACCGACGGAAGACCATCATATCGTGATGTACTGACTCGGGCCGTAATTCACCCAGAACCGATAAACATCGATCAGAATAAGCAAGTAAATCGTCAAAATAATAAGGCACAGAATTCTACACAAAAACCCAAGAAGAAGAAGAAAAGTAATAATATTAAAAATATAGCTGAAAGTTCTGAGAGTTGTGACGAAATTGAACTAGAAAGTCAAAATGAATCAAGGCAAGAAATAAATACAGATAAAAAGAAATTTGACATCAAAAATATGTTGAGAAAAATCAAGGAAATTGTGTTGTCCAACAAAAATATTGGAGAGAAGATAATATCTACGATCAAAGTGGTATGTGAAGAACTTTCTTTTATTTTAATGAATATGCTAAATGGTGATGTTTTGAAAAGCGTAATTAGTTACTTTATCAATGGCTAATAGCAATATCATCGATTGTAATTTAAGAGTTTTACAATGGAACTCACAAAGTCTGCGTCCGAAATTACCAGAATTTGACTTAATACTGAATACAGAGAAAATACATATAGCAATTATAAGCGAGACATGGCTAGAACCTGACTCTTTGGTTCGTTTAAGTCAATATAATATTTACAGAAAAGATAGAGTAGATGGTTATGGCGGTGTCTCTATAATTACCCATAAGTCAGTTCAGTGTCATATTTCAAATACTGTATCCGTAAATAACACAGGAATAGAAGTTTTACACGTAAAAGTCTTAAATTGTAAATTATTGGATAACATTATTTCTTTGTATTGTCCTTCCAGTGTTCATACCACTCAATCTGATTGGGATTCTTTATTTGCTCAGTTTTCAAATAAAACTTTATTTGCCGGAGATTTTAATGGGCATCATACCAATTGGTCATATAAAAATGATCAAAGAGGTTTTCAGGTGTTGGACTCCTCCTTAGAATTTGGCTATACTTCTCTTAATGACGGTACACCGACCAGAGTCAAAAGTGTTAACGGAACTATTCAAGAATCCGCTCCCGATATTACATTTGTAACATCTGATATTGCTATTAATTCTGGATGGAGAGTTTCATGCGAGAACTTAGGAAGTGACCACCTTATTATTTTTATTAACTTTAACTACCAGGATAATCAGGAATTCATAATTAAACGTAATTTTAAGTTGGCGGATTGGCAAGGATATAAAAAATCCCTAGAAAATAGTTTCTTGGATTATTTTAATAACAATATCCAGTTAATGTATAATTTTTTTACCGCTAGAGTCAATGAGGCATTAAACCAACATGTCCCAATGATCAAAATATGTACAAATATAACAGGAAAGTTTAAACCTAAATCATACTGGACTTCAACATTATCAAAAATAATAGCCGAGCGAAGACTGGCTCTTAGCAGATTTAGAAGAAATCCTATCCCACAAAATTTAGAATTACTTGAGAGAAAAATATCGGAAGCGCAGCGAAAAATAAGAAACGCAAAAAGTAAAAGTTGGCAAAACTTTTGTTCGGAAATTAACGAGGTAACATCGGTTACCGAGATGTGGCGTCGCATGAGATGGGTCAAAGGCTTCAGACAAAATAAATTATTTTTTTCTATTGAAAAGAAGGAAGAACTATTATGCTCACTTACACCAGTGTCTGTACAGAGAGATTGTCCGACTTTTCAAGATACGAACACTTCTCAAGAAGTGGATTTTACAATTACAGAATTAAATAACTGCCTAAATAATAAGAGAAAAGATACTGCGCCTGGTGAAGACCTTATCTCTTATTCAATGATTTATAATCTGCCAATTAATGCGAAATTATACTTACTTAGAATCTATAACCTAATATTTGATACAGGTGTAATTCCTAACCAATGGCGAGATATTTTGATAGTTCCTATTCCAAAATTAGACAGTAGACCCGGAGCTTCACCAAAGTTGAGACCAATTTCATTAATATCATGTTTATGCAAAATATTTCATGATATGCTTGGAAAAAGAATTGAATGGTTTGTTGAGCATAACAAAATACTATCGCCTAAGTGTACTGGTTTTAGGAGAGGTCACTCATGCATGGATAACTTAGTTAGCTTAGTTACACAGGTTCAATTAGGATTTTCTGATAATTCGCCAACACTGGCGTGTTTTTTAGACATAGAAAATGCTTATAATAATATTTTAGTAGATAAACTAGTTAAAATTTTAAATAATATTCAAATAGGTAAAAAGATATGTCAATACATTTGGGTTTTCTTAAGTGAGCGTCATCTTAAAATTAGAAATGAGTCTGAGAATGATATGGAGCTAATTAGATGGACGGGGAGGGGTTTGGCCCAGGGGGATCCAATCTCACCGCTTTTATTTAATATAGCTACTAAGGATATTTGTCACAGAATAACTGAAGTATTTATATCCCAGTATGCGGATGACTTTGTTCTCTATATAAGTAATAAAAACTTAAGTTGTTCGGCTACATATATTCAAAATGCTCTCGATACGTTTGTGACGCTGTTGGATACACTAGGTTTGCAATTATCAGCTATGAAATCAAAGTGTTGCATTTTTAGTAGGGGCCGCAGGAAACAGAATGTGCAGCTTGAAGTAAATGGTATCAAAATTGAAAAAGTTCACGTAGTCAAGTATTTAGGTATCTGGTTAGATGAATCTCTAAGATGGGGCAAACACTTAAATGAGGTATGCAGTAAGACCATGAAATTTGTTAATATTTTGAAAGTTTTGGCCGGATCCGAGTGGGGGTTACATCCAAAGCATTTAAGAAGACTATATATTTCTCTTGTTCGTAGTCGAATTGATTATGGCAGCTTTTTATTTGATAACTGTGCAAAAACTAATTTATACAAAATTGATAAAGTCCAGAATCAGGCACTTCGTGTTATTGGGGGCTTTATTAGAAGCACTCCTATCCATACTATGGAAAGTGAGCTCTGTGTACCGCCTTTACATATAAGAAGAGAATATTTGGGATATAAATACTGCTCTAAGGCAAAGTCATGGTCCAATAGTGATAGAAACACTTTATTAGAAAAACTTAGATTACATTGTGGAAATAGGTACTGGCAAACAAAGAAAAAACCTTTGTTATCTACGATTTACGAAGAAACAAAAAGTGATACTATTCATTCATCAGAAATACTTGAGTCCTTTTGTCTAGATACCTGGGTGTCAAATATTAATGTTGCGGATGTGGTTAGAACTCAATTGAAAAGTTTGAATAAGCCAAAATCGTCCTACAAGAATAGTTTTTCGATTTTGAAATTTAACATTATACAAGAGATTTATGGAGAATATAATGCCTGGAGATACCTGTATACTGATGCGTCAAAAGATGTTCGAGGCATAGGGGCAGCGTTTTATGATCCTATGGCAAAAAAATCCGGTATATTTAAAACTTCGGCAAATATTTCTATTATGGCGGCTGAGTTGATTGCAATTTCCGAAGCACTATCATACGCTATCTCTGAAGATCTCTACAAATTTGTTATCTTCACTGACAGCAAAAGCGCATTACAGCACCTCTCTCTTTGCACTTCTGGTGGCAGAGGTGTATCGATGGGATACGTTGTGCTGAACAAAATGAAGGAATTAATAAACAATAATAGAGTTTTTCGTTTGCAATGGATACCTTCGCACATCGGATTAGTAGGCAATGAAGAAGCTGACCGTCTCGCTAAAATGGCTGTATCGGATGGTGTTACATACAATATAAAAAGTAATTATTCAGATTTCTTGTTAAAATATAAAAATCGGAATCATGAACACTGGAAGGAATATTTTGATTCAAAATCTGTAGAAAAGGGCGTTTGGTACAAAACGCTACAAGCTGAACCCCCCAGAATCCCATGGTTTGCTGAGTGTAAATTAAGTAGATATGAGATTGTTTTGTCCCATAGATTAAGATCAGGTCATTTGCCATTAAATAAGTTTAAATATATGATGAAAGTTGTAGGCTCACCGGATTGTTCAGCATGTTCAGTAGTAGAGGACTTATATCATTTTTTGGTAGAATGTAAACAATATAATTCGGACAGAGCAATGTTATTTCGAAAACTTCGAGTCAATCTAATTGACGTTGGTGCATTTCAGACTATCCTTTCAAATCCATGTTCTATTGAGGCCAAAATATTGTATAGTTATGTAAAATATTGTTTAGACTTAAGACAACCCTAGTTTAGCATTTATTTAAATAGTGTATGTCTCGATGAGACTGACATGGTCACAGTTTATTGTAAGTGACCTAAGTCTCTTTAATAAATAAAGATTAAAAAAAAAAAAAAAAATATCTTTTCTGTTTTGCTTATTTCTTTAAGTTAGTATAACTTGGAATAAAATGTGTTTGATAAGTTCTAGATGTTCAATGTCAGTACCACAGACTTCTATGTGATCAGTACTGATACAAAGATTCATACAGATGCAGATGGTAGAAACTTTAAGGGTTCCTAAGGAACCTAGGCAAGCAGAAAAATGTGTATATAGAGTGTTTCATCAAATAACATGACTTAAACTAACAAAATCCAACCTTAGTTCAATGTAATAATGGCTTTGACTACTTTTAACAGATGAATTATTCGGTGAAACATTCTCTAGTATAACTCATTATAACAAGAAGTGTTGCTTAAGGCCTTTTACCTTTCGTCATATAATTCTTTAGTGTTACCAATTAAAAAAGTTATGAAGGTATTAGATTTAAAAAAAACTGGAAGAGCCTGAATTTACTATTATCATGACACAAAAAGACATAAAGTAGTAAGTACCTATAAAAGATTCTGATATTGCATTCAAAACTGTGCTAAGCAAACTTGCCTTAATCTTTCATTACACATGTATAATACACATGTAACTGTATAGTAGGAGTCGTTCGTCAAGTCGCGCGCCTTAGACTCACGCGCCACGCGAGTTGGCATCTTCTGTTTTTTAATATCGTCAACTCGAGTGTCCATGTAAAGTACGGTCAGATGCAAACGAATTGAAACTAAAAAATACAGTTAAATATTGTCTCCCTGACTGATTAGCTTAAGAAGGTACCGATTAGACAGTCGCCATTAAAGTAGATTCTTTGATTTCGGGATAGAGATACAATAAAGCCAATGTTGGAAGTGCGGAATGAGACAAAAGGGGATGTGACCTATGACGCATGATACCCGAGTTTGCTATCTCTCTCATCCCGTGCGCAAATTTTACCTGTCATAGCTATGTCCTTCAAGTTTTAGTTGCAAAAACTGGTTTAAAGGGTTAAAACGTCATTGTTTTAGTGACGTCGTTTTAGTGTTACTCCTAATTCGAAGCAGAGATGTACAGTGCATTACTTACAGTCTACAGTACAGGGAAAAAATATTAAAATGTGGCAGTTTTTACTGATTTTGATGTATTGTGGGGGTAAGCCTATAATAAATTAACTTTACTATATTACCAAGTCTACTTTGCCGTTATATAAACACAGTGTTACGTTTACGTTGTGTTACCGTTATATTAAATATCGAATTAGCACTAAAATTTAAAACAAATTTCGTGTATTTCATTGGTCAAAGAGACAGACCTAACTGTAACAATTACTTCCAGGAAGTTTATCGCAAGCAGGTCCATCTAGTAATAAAACTGCACATGAAATCATAACATCCCAGCGAGGAAAGTCGGTACTGCTTCGTGCAGGTTATAAATATAACAAAGACCGAACAAATAAAAATGGTTCCTGTGTTTGGAGGTGTTCGAAGACAACAGTTTGCCAAGCGAGATTAATTACTGATTTTATTTTAAAGTAAAGTCCTATAAAATACCCTATACATTTTAAGTAGTTACCTTAAGCATAATAAATTATAAGTTTTGTGGCTGACTCTACATATTTTCACAGTCGAGCGAGTTGACGACAAAAAAGTAGGTAAATACGGGAGGGGCAACTCGCGCGTGGCGCGCGAGTCTAAGGCGCGCGACTTGACGAATGACTCTATAGTAGGTAACATGTAACTTATCAGTGCATTTCTATCTTTCTGACGTAATGTAGTTTGGAAACCCATAGAGATTTTAATTAAACAAAACACCACCCAGGAAACTTTGGTTTGGCAGGATACAAATTGGGGTAAGGTTACAGAATAATAATGTAAAACGTGTAAGTGAAACAGCAATTCAAGTTCAAGACTATTTATTATTTATCTACCCACTTATACCCACAACCCCCCTTTTACAAGGCTTTATATAGATATATACCATACTCACACAAAAAAAAATTGAAAAGAAAAATTTAAAAACAATACCTAAGTAGGTATAAATATAAATTTACAAAGCATTGTTTAACTTGTATTAATAAGGATAAGTACAGTAGGTACCTTGTAATAAATCTTAAGCTATCAATTTAAGATTTCAAACAGTTTTAAATACAACGTATCAATTTATCATCACGTAGTTACGTCGCTTTTATATTGTATTGTAACGATAGTAAAGTAGGCAAGAATTAATCATAAATCTTAACTAAGAATCTATATAAATATTAGCGTTACATAACCACTAACACAAAAAATACTTATCAATTTAGTTAAAGTTTTGACTATAGTAGGTACTTAATAACATTAACTAAGTATAATTAAAGGTTTACATCTAGGTATGTACTTACTAAGTCTGTTACAACACTTATAAATTTAAATTTTGTTTATGTAATTAACTAGGTATAATGTAAGTAAGTACATAATGTTTTAACTTAGGTGATTTATAGTTTAGTAGTAGGTATAAAATAACAGTAAACTCCTATACTCAGAAAATAACAACAATGAATCATCATAAAATAACAGTCGGTATGGCTAGGTACATGGCTATACATAGTTTTATAGTATATAGGTACACTGAAGGCATCCGTCTTACTTAAGTGTGTGAGTAGCCCCACCGATCAGGACGTCTCACTTCCCTGCCAAAACGAGAAACATATGGTTGACAAACAACATTATTATTAATTGGAGGTCTAGGAGGACTATTCTGGATGACGATATCATCGTAAGCTAATGTTGATTGATCATGGTTTGATCTGTTGGCGTTTGGATTGATTATGAGATGCCGTCGGTTTCGAATCAATCTACTGCCACCATCAATTTGAACCGAATAGGATCTTTTACCCACGTATGAAGTGATTGACCCATCGACCCACTGTTTAGAAACTCGTACTTTTACTCTTTGTCCTACTTGTAATGGTGCTAGATCACGTGCTCCCTTATCATAATATTGCTTTTGCATACTTTGCCGTTTATTTAACTCATATGTTATGTTAGTTTGTAGCTTCGGCTTAAGTAACTTCGGAATGCACGGTAATAGCCCCCTCATTTTTCGACTATTTAATATTTCCGAAGGGGAGGCCAATGAACTACTAATAGGTGTATTTAAGTACTCCAAGAGGGCTAATCTGTAATCAGTACTTTCATACCTACATTTTTTCATAATATTTTTCACAGTTTGGACAGTTCGTTCTGACTGCCCATTCGACTGTGGGT
The DNA here is from genome assembly GCF_932276165.1 of Plutella xylostella. NCBI lineage: Eukaryota > Metazoa > Arthropoda > Insecta > Lepidoptera > Plutellidae > Plutella > Plutella xylostella. Next base: position 1,104,630 of record NC_064011.1, on the reverse strand, counting down.
ATCGAGGGGAAGACGTTACATGACTAAAATGCCATTGTTCCGAAAACTGTCTAAACTCAAACGAACTATACTCCGGACCGTTATCGGTCATGAGAATGTCCGGAACACCCTGTTTACTGAAGATTATTTTTAATTGCTGAATAATTTCCTCGGATTTTAATGACCTAAGCTCGGCTACTTCAAAAAATTTACTATAATAATCAATAACAATTAAAAACAATTTTCCATCAAAATGAAAAGTGTCTGAACCTAATTTAGACCACGGCCGATTTGGAATTTCGTGTGATATCATAGTTTCTCTCCTGTTCTCGTTTTTAAAATTTAGACAAGCTTGACACTTACTTATATAATCTTCTAATTGACTGTTTATATTTGGCCAGAACATTGTCTCGCGGGTACGAAGTTTGCATTTCTCTAATCCTAAATGCCCTACGTGTACTCTTTTAAGCATTTCATGTCTCAATGCTTTAGGAATAACAATTCTATTATCTTTCCAGACAAGACCATACGATATCGACAACTCACTTTTAAAACACCAGTACGGCTTGACACAGTCGGGCACATCTTGTTTATTATCTGGCCACCCTTCTTTTATGTATTTAATAACTAGCTGGAGTTCCATATCACTTTCTGTACTTTTTTGCAAAATTATCAAATGTGTATCCGTCAGCGGATTACACGCTGTGACGGCACAAACTTGAGCCTGAACATCAAAATGATCCCGCTCCTCTAACTGCTGATTAGAGACGGGTAGTGGTGCGCGAGATAACGTATCTGCAATGTATAGGTATTTTCCCGGTTTGTACACTAGTTTAAAAGAATACAATTGCAATCGCAGTAACATTCTTTGGAGTCTGGCTGGAGCGCTGGAGATGGGTTTCATTATTATATTTACCAGCGGTTTGTGGTCTGTCTCAATTATCACATCATTTTTACCAAAAATATAACAATAGAACTTTTCACAGGCATAAACACATGCTAGAAGTTCCTTTTCTATTTGTGCATAATTTTGTTCGGCTTTTGTTAGTGACCTAGATGCGTAGCTTACTGGTAAATTATCCTGTAGAATACATGCACCTAATCCATTTTTACTCGCGTCAACTGATATCACCACGGGCTTATCTACAACATAGTATTGTAAAACAGGTGCATCTACTAAGATATTTTTTAAACTATCAAATTCATTTTGATGTTGGTCAGTCCAATGCCATTCCACATCTTTTTTTAAGAGCTGCCTAAGTTCATAAGTTTTGTTTGACAGATTAGGTACAAATCTACCTATATAATTTACTAATCCCAAAAACCTCTCTAAATCTTTAGTATTATCTGGAATTTTCATTTCTTTTATCGCAGATGTATGAGATTCATCAGGATAGATACCATTTTGTGTAAACTTATGACCCAAATATTTTATTTCTGTTAGACCGAACTTGCACTTATTTTTATTTAGTTTCAAATTGATCAATCTGCACCTATCCAATACGGCCCTCAGCCTCCTATCGTGTTCTTGTCGCGTTTTTGCAAAAATCAAAATATCATCTATGAAATGGCATACGCCCTCCATATCATCGAACATCTCAAACATTCTTTTATGGAACACTTCGGAAGCAGACGTAATGCCATACGGTAGTCTTAAAAATTTATACCTTCCAAACGCTGTGTTAAAGGTGCAGAGGTCTGTACAGTCACTACTTAACTTTAATTGCCAAAATCCGTTTTTAGCATCGACTGTACTAAAGTATTTTGCCCCCGATAGTTTTACAGTTATATCCTCTAAGGTGGGGAGACTAAAGTGTTCTCGCTTAATAGCTAAGTTCAAGTCCTGGGGATCTAGACAAATTCGTAGATCACCATTTGGTTTCCTAACTACCGTCATACTGTTTACCCAATCTGTTGGGCCATCTACTTTGGCTATGATCTGTTGTTGTTCCATTTCATTCAATTTATTTCTTAGGTTTTCTTTTATTGCTACCGGTAATTTTCGAGGTGCATGTACTACTGGCCGTACAGTATTATCTATACAAATTTTATATTCTCCAGGCATACATCCAATGCCTTCAAATACGTCAGAGTAATCATTTAGAATACCCGACGTAAACTCATCTTGAGAATTCATAGTAACTGCTAAAGTTAGTTTAATAACACCTAGCTCCTGACAAGAATACCTACCTAATATAGGTGGGGACGACACATCTGCAATTATAAAATCAATTATATAGGACTGACCTTTGTATAATACTTTTAAGTTACATCTACCTATTACTATAATATCGCCACCAGAATAGCCTCTTAACTTCATTGACGTTGACAGAAGGTCCTCTTTTAATAAACCTAGTTGTTGTAAATAACGACTGGGTAAAACGTTTACATCTGCACCCGTGTCTAATTTAAAAGGTATTTCGCAATCATTTACTGACAAAGTTATTGACCAATCACCACAATTTTTATTAAAGTAATAGATTACCTGATCTGGATTTTCATCGGCTTGTACATCATAAATATTGCACTTCCTTGAAAAGTGATTAACATTATTACACTTTAAACAACATTTGCCGTATGCGGGACACATATTACGTTCATGATAAAATCCGCAGTTTTTACAGTCAGCACTAATAAACGGTGTTTTATTCAGTCTAAATGACGGTGAATCTGGTTGGGTCTGACCTTGGTACCAGCGTGTCGACGAGGGCCCGGCCCGGAGCTGCACAGGGGCGGGCGCGCGCGGGCGGCCGGCGCTCGCCCAGGCGGCGGCGGCGCGCCCCGGGCCGCTCCAGCGCCCGCGGGCTCGCGCGCGTCCTCTGCTGCCTCGCTCGTTGTTCCTTGTCATCCAGTAAGCATAGGCCTCATCGGGACTCTGTTCATATTCTTCTACAGCGTATACATCTTTTTCTGTCTCGGTTTTTATCACTCCTACTTGCAATCTTGACATTTGCGCAATGTTACAAATGTCCAGTGACTTTTTTAAGGTTAGGTCAGGTTCTCGTAGTAGGCGCTCCTTCAAAGCTATATCCTTAATTCCGCAGATGAGCCTATCTCTAATTAGATCATCACATAAATCTTTGAACTCACATTTTACACCCATCTTTTTTAGCTCAAATGCGTATTGTTCTATAGATTCACCATCCAGCTGATTACGTGTAAAAAAACAATGTCTTTGTACCGTTATATTTTTCTTTTGTAAGAAGAACTCGTCGAACTTTTTAATCAGTTTGTCCTTATCAGTAAACGTTTGGTTGAATTGTTCATACACTTCCCGGCACTGTTCACCGACAACATGCAGTAATATGCTCACTTGCACTTTTGGATCCTTTTTAGAAAGTTCACACGCGTCGAAGTATATTTGGAACGCGTTTTTCCATTTTTCCCAATCCTTAGATAAGTTACCTGATGTAACATTCTCTAAGTTATTAACGAATGCAAATGGCGCCGGCGGCTTTAACATTGATTCCATTATAACAAGTTACTCGACGAATTCGTGTACGTCTAACAAAATATATTATTAATTAATATCCCCAGGTACTGGTATACACAATTTTCTAAATGTTTTCTGCACTAAATACCACGAATTTATATTTTTTACGGCTGCGCCATGTAAAACGTGTAAGTGAAACAGCAATTCAAGTTCAAGACTATTTATTATTTATCTACCCACTTATACCCACAAATAATGGCCTACAGACTGTCAGGAGTTGGAGAGCTGTTGGCAGACAACCTACTGGATGGTCAGATGAAATAAGCAAGGAAACAGTTGATAACAACGACAAAGAACTAAAACAGTTGGTTTTTTTCCAATGGTTGGTGATTGAATGCTGAAGATCATGAAACACTGCACCATCTACCATAAATATTCAGCATCATCATCAATCCACTTATACCTAATCAGGGACATAGGGGAAATATTATGTACACCACAATAAAATTATACGTATAACAGAGGTATTAATTCAATTCAATTCTCAATTCAACAGTGAGGGCCCTTTTGCAAAATCCTAACTAATATTATAAATGCGAAAGTAACTGTGTCTGTCTGTCTGTCTGTTACTCTTTCACGCCAAAACTACTGAACGGATTTGAATGAAATTTGGTATACATACAGTCTAGACCCTGGGAAAGAACATAGGCTACTTTTTATCCTGGAATTCCCACGGGAAAACTTTTTAAGGCGAAGCGAAGCGCGCGGGACCAGCTAGTAGGATATATTTGTCATAATCTACATGCTTGGTAGTTAGGAGATATCACACAACATTCTAATCTGGCAGGCAGGGGGTAAAACCATTGTACAATGTAGATACATATATTTATAAATAACCATTATTTTCAGGTCAGCCTGTGTAAATAAAAGCTGAAAACCTAATCTACTTTTCACAGGGAAATTCATCTGATACAAACAAAAACTGCCCTTATTCGAATGTAATAAGGGTTCTGTCAGATGTCTTTCCCCTTGAAATAAGGTATAAGGCCTTTAAGCAGCTGAGATATGATGCATGGACTAATTACTTATCTGTTTCATCAAAATTGTTTCAGTTGTTATTAATTTTGGGACCCAAAAGTTACTGAATGACATAATGTAAGAGATCACTACTAGCAATAAACCTACCTATTGGTTGTTGTTGTATAGACCTATATTTTCTCTGAAACTTTTATACAGTGCTATAAATTGAACTCTATATTATAGTTAAAATACTCTATTCTGCTACATTACTAAACAGTGTGTAAGAAAAATATTAACAATCATTACGGACTTATACAGGCAATGCAAGATGCAAGTGTGCATGTCATTAAAGTAAACAAAGCTACTCCTCTATAAGTCGTTCAGGAAATCCTTCTAAAGGCACTACATAACTTCAAGAAATAGATTTTATCTCCTTTGTGACTCTTGTCCAATAAGATTGGATTCCTATAAGAATATATATGAATATAGCTAGCGCAAATGGTACTAGGGTGTCATAAGTGCAGTTAGCTTACCAAAGAAGTCTTCCCAAGTCATAGAATGGTCCGAATCCACGGCGCTAGCCCCATCCATCGTCACAAAGCAAAAAGCGCTAACTTGTTATCACATCTTCACTGCAAACATAAGTCATCACTTGTATTATTATCCTTCCGTATCGACACTCTAATTCACACATTTACTTGTTGATAAACATTGAGACATCGCGTTTGGGAAATAAATAAAAAATACGTAAACGGAACAAACACCCACACGCAAAGTTCCGAAATTTATTCTGATTTTTTTTCCGATTGCTCACTTTCATTAGGTGACACAGATTAGTATTTTACAGCCACGTCTGACGTTTCACCGGTGGTTGGCTAGCACGAGTTACTCTAGAATCGAGATTCAATATTTCGAATCGATTAATGTATATTAAAATATTATTTAACATTATTTACTACATCTCCTTTTCGTAGCTTATAAAATCATTGAATTGAATAGCACATTTTTTATAATTGTATTATTTTAACGCTGGAAAATCGTATGCCATTATTTCGATTAATCGAATAATAATTAACTAGAACGCATCTTTTTTCATAGACAATAGCAATTATTTATATTTTTTCATCTGTGCACAACATGGCGATTGATTGATTGATTTCATTATTTTGTTGCGTGTAATATTTGGTTTTTACTTGCTATTACTGTGAAAAATCACATGAGACATTGTTTGAATATCCAAACATCACCGCCTGTAACGTTCCCAACAAAATTCCCACGTTTACATAACAGCTGTGTCTCAGGAATTTGCACTTTCGGTAAGTTTTTGGTCGTTACAAGGAATAATAATAAAAACAAGTTTGAATTGATTTTTTGTACGGAAACCTCTTTGTTATCAGGAGTTCAACGTTGGCCAAGGCTTTCGCAGCCGATCTTCAATGTGCAGCGGGTGAGATACCGCGGATATCATTATGCCAAGACGGATAGAAGTGGTACCAGTTACTGAACCACCAAAAAAGAAATGTAAAGTGGTGGAAGAGGCACCACCTAGTTTGGAGGTCAGTTTCTTCGACGACGAGGCGCTTCCACCTGGAATAATCTTCACTGACGTGCAGCTGAAGAAATGGCGCATCGGAAAACCAATAGGTAAGGCTTCTCAGGCTGTTTAATCAAATTATACTTTGATTGTGTAACTGAGATGAAATATGTGAAGCATTAGTGATCAGATTGATCTATAATAAGGAGATTAATGCTCAGTTTCTGCTGGCCATCCATAGTAAACTACCACTACCATCTACAAATAGAAATAACTTGGGATTTGGCCATAAAAGTTGAAGAAATATTATGGAAAAACATTGAGTTTGCAACCAAATCAAATGATGCAAATTATATTTATGCTTAATTCAGATTTCAATATATGTATTAATATTACTATTACTGTATTAATATTACTGAAATGCACAGGATCGAAGGGTGTGGAAGGAAAAAGGGGAGGCCTTTGCCCAGCAGTGGGAAACAAAATAGGCTAATTAAAAAAAAAAAAAAAAATAATTACTGAAATATTATTACCATTTTTATGATTCACATTATTATAAGTAGGTACATATGTCTATTTTATTCTATTCTCTGTGGGGGTGTAAGTACCTGCATGTGCCTTTGTGCATAAGTACATATATCATGATCATACATTTTTTCATAACTCAAATTTCTATACTTTCCAGGGCGTGGCAGTTTTGGCCGCATATACTTGGCATCGGACAGTGTCGACAAAGAGGTGACGAAGCAGAACGCAAGATATGTCGTCAAGATTGAACCTCACACCAACGGGCCGCTGTTTGTTGAGATACACTGCTTGATACGCACAGCGCAAGTGTCTAAAGGTATGTATAACTTCAGCAAATAATGTAAAAACATTGTAAAACTCATGTCATATTGGCAATATATTTTCCAGCCTGCACTAGCCAACATCATCATTTATCTACAGATCTCCAAAATTGATAATGTGCATGCAGATCTTCGCAAAAGAGCCTACACAAAGCACTTGCATTGTAAAGAGTATTTAATTGTTTGTACTGTATGAACAGGTAGATTAGCAAAACGGCACACAGTAATATTTCTATAAAACCTTATTACAGTGAACGCTTGGCGCCAACAGAAGAAGCTGAAGCATGTGGGCATGCCGGTCTACATCGCCAGCGGCTCCTTCACTGACGAGTCCTCCGGAGTAAAGTACCGGTTCCTCATCCTCCCCCGCTATGACATCGACCTGCAGAAAGTCATCGCTAGAACACGGGTCCTAGATCTAAAGAACGTCTGCATACTTGCCATACAGATCCTAGATGTCCTAGAATACTTGCACAGCCAAGGGTACACCCATTCGGATATTAAAAGCTCGAATCTTATGCTGGGATTTGATGGGAATAATATAGCAAAGTTCAGTATGCCAAAACCTGCTCCATCTTTCGAGAAAGAGACTAAGGAAGTGTCTGTGTTGGCCGGTAAGCAGAGGAAGGCTAAGACTAGCAAGTCCAGAGGCTCGAATTACTATGATGATGAGGATTTTATAATAAAAGACTACAAATCTGGCTTCAACTGCAGCCCGGACAGTGAAAAGGACAAAAAACTAGCACAAGTCAAGAATAAGCTGAGGAAAATATTGTCAGACAGAGATAGCAGGACTTTGCACAGACACCATGCGTTCAACTTGCGGCAAATATCCAATTATGTTAACTACGAAGATATGACCAGCTCTGTTTGCTCTGACCAATCCTATCAAAGACTGCTAGATGACTTTGGAAACAAACGTCTTGGCCAAACAAAAGAGGACTACAATTTTGTTGTAGAAAACCCCGAAACAGTTTTCAAAGAAGCCATATTGTCACAATCAGCTGGCCAAATATATCTGTGTGACTATGGTCTAGCGTCAAAGTTCCTAGATGCCAAAGGTGATCATAAAGAGTTTGGTATGGATGCGAGGAAAGCGCATGATGGGACGTTAGAATACAGTTCCAGAGATTCACATATTGGGGCACACTCCAGGCGATCAGACTTAGAAACTCTGGGCTATAACTTACTAGATTGGTTGACGGGAACTTTGCCTTGGAAGACAGCAGAAGTTTTAGCAGAACCCGATCTAGTCCACGCGTTGAAGAAAAACTTCATGAGTGATGTTAAATTGTTGCTGAAAACGTGTTTCAAAACTGAATTCTACCCGCAATTCATTGAGAAGTTTCTTCAGTATGTGACTAGTCTGGATTACACTGAAAAACCGGATTACAATTACTGCAGGAATCTTTTCAGGACAGAATTGGTGAAAAATGCTGGTGTAGAGAAAGAGTTGTCTCTAAACTTTGAGCCGAAATCGCCAATGCGGAATAAGAAACTATGTTATTCAAAAAGGTTTGGTCGGAAGAATACTCCAGCTGACTTCATAGCGAGGAATGGAGTCAAGAAAACATTCGAAAGAGAAAACATATGCTCGCTAGAGAATGATTTGAAACTTGAACTGTTGAAACAGACTTTGAATTCCTCCAGTGATGGAGAAAGAAAGCCGTGTACCCTTCGCAACTTCTTCATATCTGATGCAGACTTAGTAGCAAGACTGAAAAAATCTTTAATGCCACACGATGTTTTGGGCAAAAAATTGTCACCGAAAAACCTCAGGTCTAACGCAAAGCAAATCAAGAAGAGACGAGGAAAAAGGACGCATAGAAGCAGCATTGGAAAGTTTGGTAACTTCATGGGTTCCGCTAGACAGTTTACTTGGGCAGAGATCTTAGCTGGCAACCCAGAGGACTTGCTTCGCAAAGGAAACAGCAGTTCTGATGATGAAGATACATGCAAATACAGGATTAGAAAGCTGTCTAATGCGTCGGAAAACTCTATGGATAATGTACAATCTCCTCTAAGCCATAAGGATTATTTACAAGACTTAAATCCAACGTATGCTATGAAGGAAGTTGTAGCTAACTTTAAAAAGAGAGCTACAGGCAAGCCAGTTAAAGATACAGAGGAAATTGAGGAAGGATTCGAAGGATACACACCGATTATGATCAAAATGTACAAAATTAAGGAGAAGAGAGAAGCGAAAGAGAAAGCTTTGGCAGCTAAAGAAAAGGCTTTGGCGGCTAAAGAGAAACTCGCTTTGGCAGCGAAGGAGAAATCAGCTGCTAAAACAGTTGAGAAGAAAGAATCGAAAGAAAAGACTGTACCGAAAGCGGTTAAAAACACAGAAGTTGTGAACACTAGATGTACAAGATCTAAAAACGCTTCGCAAGTGTCAACTAGGAGTGCAAAAGTGACAGACGAACCCAAGACTGGTCCGAAACAGGACGTTGATTCTAATAAAACTAGAAAAGTAAGCCCTAAGAAAAGTAATACTAAATCGAGTAAGAAGGAAGTCAAAGTTGTAATTGAACCCACAAAGGTACCAGAGAAAGTGACCAATACAACAAGTAAGTATGAGCAATTTTGCCCAAACAGAGATACTTTTATTCCACCATACATAATGTACTGTACAATACAGTTATTGCAAACATGACTCATGAAGTGTCAATATTGAATGCATCCTTTGACCTTTTGTCTGATGCAATTTGAAACAAATTTAATTTTTACTTATTTATAAAGTACAGTTCATTTATCTAGTTTTTACTAGAAGTTTGTCTTGTAAAAACAACTTTCGGATTCAAAATGTATTGGATTTGACACTTATTACTTCGTAAATGTTATTTCTTTGTTGTATTGACTTCGCGATAGGTCTCCCATGTATGTATTATTATTTTATTTTATTATTTTTTGCAGAATCTACAAGAGCAAGAGAGACAGTAATCCCAACAAGCAGCAGACGACTAAGGAGCAGCCGACAAACCAAGTAAAAATACGATCAGACGTTTCAATCTTTTTCTTACAGTTTCAATGAAAAACACTCATACCGTCACTGTGTGTTAAAACGTGGTTAAAACGCTACGTTTCACTAGGTATAGATCGGTATAGCATAGCAAAAAGTACGTTTTGTCTGTTAAAAGTTTCATGGTAGTTTTCGCTAGAGGCGCCACTTTGATGCGAGGAATCGATCACTTTTTTATATGTATTTAAGTTTAAATCCAAACTTTAATCCTCGTCTTGCCTCGCCGTTGGGAAACCACCTTAATAAAGAAAATTATAATTGACGTGGACATTTTTGAACTTTAGATTTATAGGACTAATGACATATTTATTAGCAAAGGCTACATGTTAATTTGGGAAGATCGTAGATAAGGAATCCTTTTCGCCTTTGGCTGTTTCGTCTCAGTATGCCTAAAGACCTAAATTTTCATGAAAATTTCCTGTAAGATACTGTTTTAGCTTTCTACATTCCCATCACAATATTATCTGCAATAGTTTAAAATATATGTTCTGCTTATTGCAGAAGAAAATGGCCTTACGTTTTGTACGATATTCGAAGTTAAAAAAATATTTTTTCTCCTTCTAGCTATTTAAATATTTTATAGATGTTAGATTATACAATTGGACTACATGATTGTAAGTGAAATTAATTATTTTAATCGAAATTTTGTCGTGTATGTGAATCATTTTCGTTGTGCGTATTTGGCTACATACATTTATAGGTGTCATTTATTCGCCATCTTGGATTAATCCAAACTTTCTGGATATAATGGAGTAAATAAAATTTTCTGTGATTGAAATATGTGTATTTCGAATTTACCTGTGTAAAATGCCTGATTTATTTTGTTTTTTAAATTATATTGCTGTGTAGAAGATTTTAATGTTAGATAGATTACTTTACACACTTAGCTTTGGCTATTTGATTTTTTAATAACTGTCTAGATTAAAATTACAGTTAGGCTTTTTTAATTCGTCGAAAATGGTGGCAAAAGATTTGCGTTTAGTTCTCGTTAGTGACTTGCATTTAGTGAATGTTTGCTGGTACCCAGCTGTTTCCTGAATCTATTCAACTGTATTTGTAGAATAATAAACATTTTTTGTTATGTAATCACGTCTTTTCATTTAAGTACCTCACCTATAACTCTAGGAACACTATATAAAACTGTAGATGTTTATGTAAGTAAATAATATACGAACATTGTTAATGGTCTTTGCAGTATACATGCTACTTAAATCCAAAATCAGTTCAACCGTCTGGGAGCTACGTTACCACATACAGATACGCTAAACTTATAACAAACACCTCTCACTTTATATCGGTTGTCAAAAAGCATCTTTAGGCGGATGTCTCTGAGCTGGCTCAAGATCGTCAAGAGTAGCCCATCACTTCGGCCCTTTGCTCCCCAGCGGAAATAAGGCCTAGTTTCACTATACTCTGTTACATTATAACAAGGGATTAGTGGTAGACTTTTGACACACCTGTCAAGAATTCAATATGGAAATTTTATTTTAGATGACACTTACAATGTAACAGGCGTGTTAATGATCTAACAGACTATGGTGCAACTAGCTCTATATCCCATTCTACGGGGAAAGACATCTATCAGAATGCAATAAGGGTTCTGTCAGATGTCTTTCCCCGTGGTAAGGGATATACATAGAGGCGCCACTTTTAATTCGACAAAAGATAAACCTTTACTGTAATACCACAAAAAACTTTAACCATTGTTTTAACAAGTGTTTAAAACCAAATTATACCGGTTTATTGTGCGTTTGACAGCGTTAAACAACTGTCAAGTTTTTTTTTTGCCAATTTTGCGATACTAATATTATTAAACCTGTCCTAGACCCTCTTAAATATTGCAAGAAGAAACAATAAAACCCATCAATGTATCTATAAAACATATAATTTATTCATCATCCTCATCGCTGTCGTCCCACGAGCCGCCGTCCGAGTCGGCGCGCTCCACCGCCATGTCTTCCTCGTCCGACGATGAGTCTGCAGGGAGATACGAGGAGGTTAGGTTGGAGGTAAATTACATGTGGGTATGCTGGGTGCCCCTGGACCCCCGTGTATTGGAGTGACTTCGTTTTTGGTTCGTTCGTTCGTTTGTTCTTCCTAACCTAACCTAACCTCGGTAAGGCCGGAGGTAAATCCTACTAATGTAATAAAAGCGAAAGTTTGTAAATACATATAGTGTGTAAATTTGTTACTTCTTCACGTCAAAATGAAATATATGATGAGTCTGGAATTAAGATAATAATAATATTTAATATACTTAATCATATGTGGGGACGTATCACACACAGCCTTCCGACCCCAAACTAGGCAGAGCCAGTGATATAGGTGTCAGACAGCTGATGTTTGTATTGCCTCGCTACGCTCGGCTCCCTAGGCTTAGGGAATGCTGGGTTGAGGTGTGTAGCCTCGCTTTGCTCGGCTCTTTACGGTTTAGGAATTTCCACTTAAGTTTGTATTGCCTCGCTTCTCTCGGCTTTTTACATACATAGATGTCGATTCTGATTTAGAGCTGTCAAAACCTTAAATTCTTTGTTTAAAAATTTGACTCCGTGTAAGTTTACGTAAATCTCATATTCCACTGGCAAAATTTATATTTCGACAGGTTCAAAATTACAATCTCTGCCTTCAGTATCGATATCGTAGTAATTATTTAAAATTTTCTGTTAATTTGTTCGTCCGTTTTGTGTGTGTTCTATTTGTAAATTGTATTTTTAATGTTTAAATGTATTAATGTTTTATATTATGAGTCCCTGGTAACTTGAAATAAATGAATTAATAAAATATTAGTGTCATGAGTGACTCCACGTACCGTTATAAACCAGCACTGCCTCCGCCTCGGCGGCGGCGGCGGGGCGCGCGCGCTGCGTGGCCGCCAGCTCTAGGCGACCCTTCAGGTTCAGCAGCTGACAGAGGTTTGAGCGTCTGGAATGTGAAAATAATTTAATAGAGTAAGAGGTTATTTCGCAGCATGAAAAAATACAGCACATAAAGGGCCCTTCAGGTTCAGCAGCTGACAGAGGTTTGAACGTCTGGAGGGTGGAAAAAATTGAGAGTAAGTATTGGTTATTTTGCAGTATGAAAGAAAAAAACAGTAGGTACAAGGTGACTTTGTTGCTTAACTAGCTTTTTCCGTGGGAGTTTCAGGATAAAAAGTGTGATAAAAGTCCTCTTAAGTCACTGTAGGTATACGTTAAAAAAACGTCATCAAAATCCGTCGTGTAGTTTTAAAGATCTAGAAATACATACTTTGCTTTATACTATGTAGTGATTTATGTATCTTTATGTAACCCTCATCATCATCATCATCAGGTCCTGGGATCCCTAATCAGGGACATAGGGCTCGAAGTGTTAAGATTTATATCTATCTATGTACCTCTGTGTGAGTTTAATTAAAGGATACTTTTTACACAGGAATTCCCACGGGAAACTGTTCAATTCGGATGCAGTTGACTCACTAGTACACTTTATAAACATAGTGGAATTTTATTAGTGACGTTTATTTATCATCAAAATACTAGAGGGCTACATTAATAGCTACGCTACACTAGTTTTGCTATCCATACCTCTGTGTAAAAATAGCCAGTAACTGCGCCAGTTGGTCTCCGACCGGGCTCGACAGTGAAGCCAGCAGTAGCGACGACTGCGTCAGGATCAGAGCGTGGAGCCACACGCACACTCGGGAACATCTGAAGTTAAGGAATTATTGTTATAACATGAAATAAATGAAACCGTGTTGAATGGTTATGTGATATTTATGTAGAAAGTAAGTTAAAATGGAAAGGGCCAAAATTACACCCTTTCGGTCACCTTATATTTATAAGGACCAGCTGTAAACCAGCGATGCGATGATTACTGTCTACAGCAAATACTGAGTTGGTACCTTTTCACCTTTATGTTGTTCTTCGCTTTTGAATGGTATTCCGTATTTTTGCTGTAAGAACCTGTACATAGCTGCAACTACTATGGGCTTCCACTGAAAAAGCAGCTCCTTTGAGCTAGTCAAAGGCGCTGCATTAGCTGAGTGGACACTCTTTTTTGACGACTGCAGCAATTTTACTATATGCACCTTTTATATTTAATATAGTTTTAAGTTACCTATAGTTTACGCTGCTGTCTGAGTCAAAATAATGTTTCTCTTTCTCTCTTTCTACACTCACAGGGTGCTTCTCCTTGCAGCCAGGCCAGCGAGCTGCTGCAACAGGGCGGGAAGCTGGTCCGGGGGCAGGGCGGCCGTGGTCCGGGCGGCCGTGGCCGGGTCGGCGTTGGTTAGCACCATTTGTATTAACCTGGATGGGGTTTTGAAGAGGTTAGTATAATATGTCGATACACCTGCGGCCGCTACACGGGTTCGTTATCGACGTCGGTAAACTCGTTTAATGCGCGTTCCGTCACGTATTTATGACGAATCGCGATAGTGACGTTAATCTACGTCGATCACGAACTCGTGTAGCGGCAGCTGCTAAGATGGAACTAGCATATATAACACAGGTATTCATTCACCTACTATTGAAGCCATGTAACCAATAATATGCTGGATGCTATAGTGGCTGTACAACATCAAAGAGTGGACCGGTGTAAAAACCGTGGAAGAAATATTTAAACTAGCCAAGAATAGAGAGCGCGGCAAAGAGCTGACTGCCAACCTCCAATGATGGAGAGGCACTACAAGAAGAAAAAACAATAATATTAATAATTTAAGATGTCTGCTTGTTAAATTGGTTAAATAAACATTTCAATTATATAATATTATAAAATAAACTCACTTCTTGTCCTTAGAGTGTAACCCCTGCACCAGCAACTTGGTCAGGTTCTGGTTGACAGCTGACTTGCTTCTCGACTTGGTGTCCAGTGCTAAGTTGGCGAGACGGGCCTCCATCGCTACTTCTAGCTGTGGAATAAATAGACACAATTATATATACTGTATTCAATTGTGTGTCTTTTTAATTAAAATATTATTAAACAAATAAACTACGACCAAAATAAATGGTTAAATTACGAAATCAATAATTTTTGCTTGTAAATATTTCATTTGTCATTATGCTTAATTTTATAACTTAGTTTTTAAATTAATTTAAATAAAAAGACACTCCAAGATTGCTCAAAATCTACGACAAGTAAGAAAAAATACATTAAACATAAGCTATTATCAGCTATTGCAACAGCCAGGCTTGCTGCTCCAGTTTACTCGGGAGCTAGGCTGGCTGAGCTGAAATTAAAGGGTAAGGTTCCACAGGTATAGGAAATTCGCCCCCTCACAGAATAGAATACGAAAAATAAATACGAATAAGCAAATGTAGGATGATGAGGACGTTGAAATGACATGTTTAGAAAGACCCTCTATAATAATAAAAACCACATGAATAAACAGTTTAATAAGTGTCACTGACCTGCCCCCCAGCCGTCACTCGCTTCCTGCTAACCGGCTCAGCATACGTCACTAGTTCAGTGACACTATCCGACCGCTCTCTCGGGGTGTCGGGTTTAGGCCTCTTGTTGTCGCTTCTGATCAGCACTTGGGTCTTGGTCTTTGTGTCTGGCACCTGGAATTAGGGGGGTTTGAAATTAGTATTTGAAATATTAAGGGTGTATAAACTGGGCTAACTAGCCGCCAGTTGATAAAAAAACATAACTTGTGTTTAAAAGTTGTTGTTTTTTCAAAATAGCTGTAAATCTGTACATCATGTTGGAAACTACCTCCTAATACCTATATAGTACCTATAGTCTCGAAGTTAATTTGATTGCCGCTAGAAACGGCCGTTTTTTAAATTAATTATACTGAAAGATATAGGTAGGTACATACTGAAAGATTCATTTACTGAAAGATTCATGACAGACACACAGACAGTTCCAATAGAGGCGCCACTTTGTATACATTACTTCTTCGTCGGTGACCAACAAAAGGGCTAGTGTAGGGTAAGAATTGACGAGTCAGAATAATATCACTCGCTTTGTGAAATGGTCGTAGAGTAATATAATGACTATGGACAAATAATTTTAATATTTTACGTCAATGATATTCTTTTATATTCTTGCCGACTTTCTTTAGATACTCACCACAGTCTCAAACACCATAGCTTCGTTCGCCTCGTAGCCTAACAAGCAAGCATCGTCTCTATACTTGCAGCACTGTGCCGGCAGCATGCGCGCCGCTTCTGTCGTCACTTGCACTGTGACCGATGGCTTGAGCGGTTTCGTTGATGCTCTGTGGGTTTATTAGATGTTATTGTTATTATGCATTGTGACTTTTTAGTATGTGTACGGATATATACATACATAATACTGAAACATTTCTATGGGTGATGATGCAAAAGTAGAGTACTTAGCCGAAAGGGGGTGACTCTGACTCGGATGGTCATTCTGAACCAATTTTGGTCTACCCATTCTGTATAAAAATCTGTTATTGAAAACCGCATCAAAGTCGGTTCGACCAAACGCCAGATAAACGCGCACAAACATAATACATACAGGTCAAACTGATTCATTTGGGACGGTCTAGGACCAATTGAATAAGAAGGCAACCCAAAGATGGGAGGGAGTGCCTAAAACGCCATAAAAACACTCCAAACAACTGCTTATGGTCACTCAAGACCGATTGCATGTTACAGTGACTACAAAAAAAAAAAAAAAGGTCAAACTGAGAACCTTCTTTTATTTGAAGCTGGTTAAAAATACGCATATTTATAGTTTAAACCATTTCACATTCGGACCCTCAGAAATTTTATCGATTTCAGAGCTAAATAAGAACCTTATACTTAGAAGTTAAGCTCGAAATACTAGGTATTAAATAATTTAACTTTTCTACATCTCTCATTAATTATTTATATTGAAAAAAACACACACAAACTCACCCATTCAACATGTGTCCATAATAATGCATAACACCGCTCCTTGTCGTCGCCAACATATTTAACTTTACCCCTTCATCTGTCTGACTTAGATTAACATCCACCATCTTGGGCGCATCTTCTAGAACAAAGTTGTATGTTGGGTGCGGGACTACTGCGTCTGATGTGGACTTTTTCCTTTGTTTCTTTGTGGGTGATGCTGATCCATTCACTTGCGGTAGGTTCTGTGGTGTTATTGTCACGTCCCAGAAGGATAGGAGACGTTCGTTTCTGCAAGGAAAATTGAGGGATTTGTTAAATTCATTTTTGTTTTTTTTTGCGTGATATAAATAGGCTGATACATTAGTATGATCAAAGTTGTATGGTTTTGATAAAAAATATAAATCCATTGGAGAAAACTAGCCCCTCACACATATATATGTATATACAATATACATCACTCTTCCTTGGTGGAGTAAAAATTTAAAACAAACCATTAAATATTTCATAAATATGTTACTACTGTAGTATGACATCAACTCCTATGATGCACATACCACCATTCAAATCTCCGAAATTATGACGTTTATCTACATAGACAAAGATCCTTTACCACAGGCCCTTTGTTAAATGGTGGTAGACTCATAATCTTGTCAATTTTGATGATGAAGAATAAATGATGAATATTGTAAACACTCACTGCGACCCCTCAATCAGCCAGCACTTGTCGCTCCCCCGGGCCACCGTCAGCAGTGGCCTGGCCGACCCACTGTGGCCCATCGTCCGCACCAGGTCCACTGTCCCGTCCAGCAGACGCCACAGACGGACCTGCCATGAGGCTGTAACAAGGAACGTCGCTGGGGTTTTCTGGAAATTTCAGAAGTGGTTAGTGAGGTTGCGTGTAATAAGTAATGTGGTATGGTCATAATTTGGATAATACCATCAGGAGCAATGAAAAAATTCCAGTGACATATGGAAGATCAATGGCAGGTGATTAGGTACTTAATTAGTTTCCTATTTGGTCAACAAATAAAGAATGTTTATCTATCTTTCATTTCTTTACCAGCTCTATCAATCAATCTTTTATTACATTGTAAAATGGGAGTATCACAACATTCATAGCATTGGTAAAAAAGCATATTATGCTAAGGGTCAACATTATAACAAGGTGTGAGAATGAATATATCTGACTACTCTACTTGAAGATAAGCATAGCATAGACAAATATTATATTCCAGATTATTTAAAAAGTAGAACACAAATATTTGTGACATCATGAGTTCACATCAGTTTGCATATTTATAACCAGATTAACACACTTTCACTTTGAAAAAAGCTTCTAATGTGAAAGTTATTAATATAATTCTTAAAAATAATGTGCACCAACAATCTTTGTTATTGATAATTTTCAGAATATCTATGCAAAAGCTCTTTCCCATGGCACATCACTGAATACAATCTGAGGTTCCCATCTTACAGACTAGCTTTTAATTAAATAAATTATAGATAGATATGCAATGTATGGTGGCCTGCGCCTAAAAGTATACAGGTGGAGTTTTTAAAATAGCGATCTCAAGCTCACATGCTGCTCAAGCACATCTACATAAACACCACACACAGCTGTCCATCACACAGCTACATCATATCAGCTGTTGAATAACCATGCTATGCTTAGTTTAGGGTTTGGATGACAGTGTGTAAGATTTTCCCACATATTATATTTGTCACAGACAAACACAAGAGCTAGACTATTGTTTTTGTCACTGTAGCCAGTCAGAACAGGTGATATGTTACTTGAGGAGGCTACTTTAGTAAACCTATGTTTGGGACTATAGTAGTAGTTAAGTGAGTGGCTGGACCAAACTGGATGAGTTGGCACAGGAGGCCTATACCCTGCAGTGTGGTAGACATAAGTAGAAGAAAGTAGTTATTCTTAGTAAACAAAAATATACAGAAAAATCAATATTTTGACTCACCTGGTTGTGTGGAACAATTTTGATTGCGCTTACATGGCTAGCTTGCTTATTCTTACTATCAAATATAACATTGTACTTATTACTAATCTCTCCACTCCCTATATTCCATTCCTGGACGTAACCAGCCTTGTTGCTGCTAAAGAGGCCATAGTTCTTGTGCCAATCCAAAGAGGTTACACCACATTTCTGAACTTCACTGTTTTTGCCATCTTCCAGCACTGTTAACACTTTAGCTTGTGACACAGAGTATATTAGGATCTTCCCGTTGGTGGTCCCTAGGGCTACGCACTGGTCTTGCTGCTCTGAAATACTGTTTGACCTCTTTTTTCCACCCTTCCTTGGTGTGTCCTGAAAAGTTAGGTTATGTTTTTATTTTCACATATATTTTTTTGGTAGCGCGTGTTATTGGGAGTTTGAAGTTATCAATAAGGGTATAAAAAAGAAAATGATAAGATTGAGATGTAGAAAGGTGCAGTAAATAATGAAATTACAACGCAAAAACCACGTGTAAATTCGCTTACCGTGTTGCTGATCAAAATCCATTGCAAACAAGAGGGCGGGGAGCTCAAGTGAAGGTCTGGTGTGTATTCCTGTTTTAATATGCTTGTCTCCGTGTCCCATATTCTCAGTCTACCATCATGGCTTATCGCGGAAAAATATTTTCCATCATCAGAAAATGCGATTTCTGCCATTTTTCCCACACATTACACACTGACTGACACTGACAAGTCTGACAACTGTCAACTGACATTGAGCTTGATTGTCTATGGCACATACTCTGTGTGTGAATACCATGTCAAGTTTTGTTTTGTTGTCAAAGTTGAAGAGGTAAATTTTGACTTTTTTGACCATAGAGGAAGTGAGGTAGATTTGTTTAAACTTTGAAAAATTTCTAATTTTCTAAACAATAAACGAAATTCCGTTAATTCCGTGACTCTGGTGAAAGAATTCCACAATTTACAGTTGATTTACAACGCAATCTATCCTCGCCAATAGCTATGGCGAATCAATGGTGTAATAAACAATCTATATTGAATGATTTGGTGGAAATCACACAGGGGAAAGTCCCTGTTGATTTATCTAGATGCATAACTGCTGGTAAACCTCAAGCATACTCCGTCAAAGAAGGTTAGTCAATACTTTTATTTAATTATAGTCTGAAACCATGGAAGTAGAAAAAATCTTTTTCCATGTCTGAAACATTTTTTAATATGGAATTCAAAGATTATAAACCAGTCATTCATACAAACCAGATATACTAAATCGCAATAAACACCCAGCGTAAAACATTATAAAAATCATATATTTTCTATGTTTTTCAGAAACAGAGGAAGAGTATTTTCAATATTGTTCTGGAGATGTGAATTTTTCAAGGCCAGACCTGGCATCCATATCTGAAATGCTGTCTATGGTAAATACATTATTACATTTAAATTAATCTGCCACTACCTGGAAAATCTATCCAATGACATCTGTAGGGTTGCGGGGAAGCAGTGGACCAGAACTGCACAGGACCGGAAAAATTTGCGTACAAAAAATTAGGTGTTTACCTAACAGTGGGTAATAGAAGGCTGATGATGATGATCCCGGAAAATCAGGGACAGTTAAAAATCTATTGAGTCTGGTGTATGAGTGAGTAGGTAAAATGGCATCTAATGAATGCCCTGAATGGTGATCCAGAAACCTAAGATGCTACACACTAAAACCATAGAAAAGTAACAATATTTTTTTAAGTAATAAAAAAAAACACTGTTTTAGGTACAACAGGTAGAAGATGACCCTCCCGAATTTGAGGCTAACACTGGACAGTATGTAACTATCACAAAACTGAAAACTGCTGAAGTTATATCTGAAGAAGACAAAACACGTGATGAAGAAATTGAACGGTTGACATTGGCTTTAAAAACTAAGATAAATACAGCACCAAAAACTGCTAAAGGAAGGGGCGAAAGAAACGTGGCACTGGCATCTTTGCTAAAAGTCCAAGCTGGAGTCATACCAGCTAGCTTTAAAAAGGATTTAAAGGCTGGTGTATTGTTAGACCATTCCACTAGAAACCGTAACAATAACAAAGAAGGTGCACCAATTGTGAATGGAGTTACAAATAGTATTAAAGCCAAAGCGAAAGTTCTAGAATTCAAAGCTAGGATTGGAGAATTTGATGCTTGTAATAAGAATAAAGTTACTGAATCAAATGTGACTGTTACTGACACAGCTGTTGAAGCTAAAACAGAGATAGAACAAATGAATACAGCAAAGGATAACAAGGTTAAGTTGCTTAAGCCTGAAGACTTTATGCCCACATCTGTTTCCAATAATAGTAATGTTGAATCCATTGGTGATAAAAATACCACTTCTGCATCAAAGATCGAAACTGAAAGTGATGAGAAAGTTAAGAATTGCATCAGTCGGAATGTTAGAAAAGGTTTGTTTATTATCTAAAAATGTAGTTCCTTTCAATTTTTATAAACTTTTATAGTGAAAACAAACGCTAATGGAATTTCACACGTTTTATATGAAAAATAAATATAGCTCTTAAATTTCTAGGTCCAGTTCTGTCTGCAACTTCGATGTTCAAGCGAAAAGCACCGAAAACACCATCTAATATACCTACAGTTGACACTCAAACAAGTCCCAAACCTAAATCTACACTCAATTCTACCTCTTATGTACCTACACCGTTAGCTACAGAATACTATAACAAGTTTAAAGAAATGGCTGATGTGAAAAAGGCTATGAAGGAAGATATATGGACTCAAGCGGAGAAGAAAATGAAAGAGATTGAAGAAAAAAACAAAATGGCCGCTGAAGTTAAGATGGCGGATGCTGAAGAAACGAAGGTTGAGGAAAATAATATCGAGGCCAGCAGCAGTGATGATAAAGGTATTACCTTCTTCTTAGCTGCTTAGCTTAGCCTTCTTCTTAGAAATAATAATAATAATATACCTTATATGTGGGGACATCTTACACACGGCCATCCAACCCCAAGCTAGGCAGAGCCTGTGTTATGGGTATCGGACATATCTACACAAATACATAGATAAGCAATAGCTTTCAGCATTCGAATCTGATAACACTAACATTCCAATGAGTAAAAAACTAAAAAAAAACGCACCTCCCATGCTCAGATAAATAATAATATTCACGTTAACATTAAAATTGGTCTTTTAACTATTTTTTCCAAGAAGAATATAGGTGTACAATACTTACTACCACTTTTCTCCAGGTGTGGGCATTAAAATTGGTTTCTTAATTTATACTACATATTTTCCTTTTCTTTCCACAGAGATACCTCAGTACATATACCTACCTCAACACCGCCATCTGTTGGCAGACGAGTGTGTAGTTTGCAGAGTTCTCTGCAAAAACGATGACAACACTTCATTACCAGCAATCCCTTCTTCCACTAATGATGATGATGATGATGCGGAGATTATTGTGCTGTCGGACTAGATTGTACGTAGACCATCATCATCACAACCCATCACGTCGCCACTGCTGGGGCTTCGGTCTCCTTCCAATGAATGAGTTTCAGTCCTAGTCCACCAGGCTGGCCTAGTGCGGGTTGGTGGACTGGTGGCCCGAATGCCTCTGACTAGGCTTAACGACTGCTGCCGAAGCAGCAACCGGGACCCACGGCTTAACGTGCCGTCCGAAGCATGGAAGTGTCTAGAAAACAACCACTTGAAATCGGTTACCCATCCAATGGGCAATGATTCTTGGCTAATGATGATGATGAAAACATTTTATTTTTCCTTTTTACTAGGTAAGTAACTGACTATCTATAGTTTTATACACTCACGGGCAATGAAAAAGTTTCACTGAGAAAATCACCAAATTACTCCTAAACGGAAAAGGCTAGCTTAATGACGCCTTCTGCAACATTGCAGTACATTTAACCGAGCATCAGGTTATTACTGGATTTTTTTCATTGCCCCTGAGTGTATTATGTGTTTTACCTATTTATTATTTAAAACCATGTGATTCTATGAAACATTGTATGACAGTATTAAAAGTACGAGTACACTGCAAAAACTTAGGTATATTTTTTACTTGTGTTACAAAGTAAGCGTACCTTTACTCAGTGTTGGACATAAATGTGATATTTTATAAGTTAAGTACTGTAATGTTTTATTTCTTCAAAGTATTAAATATATTTTGTAATTCTTGAAAGTACATTTTTTTAATTAAATCCGCCATGGCGATTTTTTTTTAGGTAACAACCCCATCGTAATGTTGTTCTAAAGCCGCGTACAGACCGGCCCACCCAACGAACGCCAACGAACGGGTTTCGTTGACCTTCGTTGCTGCAATCTGCCCTGTATTATGTATGATAAATATCCATCGTTGGGATAACCGTCGGCGTTCGTTGGCCCGGTCTGTACGCAGCTTAATACAAAAAATAATGTCTTTGAATGATTTGTATTTTAGAACAACATTATGGTGGTGTAGTTACCTAAAAAAATTGTGAACGATACCACAGTGGTGTGGTTTAGTGGTGTCGTTTATAATACATGAAATCCGCATTTATAGAGATGTAGGCAGACCTCCTCGGCCGACCTCTTTAGTGTGTATGGCGTCCATAAGTCTTATTACCGATTTTTCTCGATGGATTTATATAACACAAGCTGTTCCTGCGCGCTTCGCTTCGCCTTAAAAAGTTTGCCCGTGGGAATTCCGGGATAAAAAGTAGCCTATGTTCTTTCCCAGGGTCTAAACCGTATGTATACCAAATTTCATTCAAATCCTTTCAGTAGTTTTGGCGTGAAAGAGTAACAGACAGACAGACACAGTTACTTTCGCATATTAAGTTTATATGGTCATATACGAGGGCGGGTCAATAAGTCCGTGACTTTTTGAACAAAATACTGGTTTTTGGATATTTTTTTTATTTATTTTTCAACGTAGTCTCCTTTGAGCTCTATACACTTTGTGCAAATTGCAAAGTTTCTGCAATTTTTTTATCCCTTCCAAAAAATGAGGTTTCTCGAGGTCATCAAAATACCCACCTTGGCCTTCTTTGGCACCGATTCACCCCGAGAAACCCACCGTTTAGACTGATTTTTGGTCTCTGGTGTGTTGTGGTGGATCCACGTTTCATCCACGGATACAAAACGGCGCAAAAACTCGTCCGAATTTCGGTTTAACAACGCCAAACACTCCTCTGCGAAGTTGTCATTCGATTGCGTTTGTGAGCAAACGCGGCAGCCATCTTGCGGAAAGCTTTTTCATACCCAAGTGATCATTCAAAATTGAAACCAGTGAGCCACGTGATATCCCTGTGGCTTCCACTATCCCTTTCACTTTCAATCTCCGATCGGCCAACACCATGTCGTGAATTTTTTCAATCATTTCAGGTGTAGAGACCTCAACTGGGTGCCATGGACGTCCGGCATCTTCCGTACTTGTACGGCCACAACGGAATTCAGTAAACCACTTTTAACCATAGATATTGATGGTGCAGAGTCCCCATAATCTTTATCAAGCTTAGCCTTGGTTTCAGTGATGGTTTTTTTCCGTAAAAAAATCATGCTTAGTGAGCACACGAAATTCAGTTTTTTCCATTATGTTTTAAATCACGCGGTTGTTGCTAAGAACGGGTGTAAAACACAAACCAAGTGACGTAACTTGTGCAAATTTTGACAGATGTCTACTGACAGATGCTTGTTGACAGGAGCAGTGTTGTTCTTTCAGTTAAGTGGCGGGAAATTATAAAAGTCACGGACTTATTGACCCGCCCTCGTACTATGTGTATGTTTTTTTTCCTCAGTGGGTCATACCACGTCATACTGTTTAGAGCTGTCAAATAACCAGTGTCTGTCATAAGGTTGGGGCTTGGTAGGGGTCAGTAGGGGTTTTTTTTTTGTAGGTTAGGTAGGGTAGTAGGTACTTGTAATGATTATCTGTGATAGTTATAACGACAGGGTCGGCAATAGGCAATCGAGGGTTGGCATTGTCATAGAATTATGTAGTAAATGATGCTCTACAGCCTTGAAAAAAATCACACAGGTAGCCGAAGAGTCTAGCTAGGTGCTGAATCATTCGAATTTAAGTAAATGCTTATGGATAACTGTAAATTAATTACGAAAAACCAGTAAATCACACTCCCGTATTGTAACAACTGTGTCGTAATTATCAAGAATTTTCATATGATTCTTATCAAATTATAAAGATAAATGCTTGGACTAGGCGCTAAATACCTTGTTTTTTAATAAACACACACCTATTTTGTGTAAATTAATCCCAAACTTGAGCAATTTTTTTCCCTCAAATCTTCATACAAATATCTATGGCGGCTTTCTGTGTTATAAAATCATAAACACAAGCGACGTTTGACTCAGTCGGCCGGTGGCCTCCAAAGAAGGTTCACGTCGGTTTAGGCGGCACTGACAGCTCGCGATCTAATTGTGTACAGACACAAAATCACTGCACATTGGTTGTCATTGCACTTTTTCAACTTTTATGACACCAACATAATTTGATTTGAAATTGAGGAAGCATAATTCTTATACTATATTCAATAAATTAAATGATAATGTTTTTTATTAGTTAAGTCCATGGTACTTCTTGATTAAATTATAATTATTAATGCCTAACTAAAACTAACTAATATAAAATTAAAATTAAACTAAAAAGAAGATGCTGGCCAGATCGCTGCCACTGTCGGGTAGGGTACCCAAGACGCTGGCCGCGTTACCCCGCTATATAGCGATGCTTAGCCTTTGTGATAGGTAAGTGCCAGCCCTAGGGTCCCTTGAGACTTCTATTAGTCTGCTGCTGATGTCTTTAAAAAGCTGACGTGCCTCCGGTCCCCACGGCCCTGGGATGAGGAGCAGGAATATAGTAAATGGATCTAAGTGATGACAATACGTAGGAAGATTAGGTTAGGATTCAAAAACACAGTCTCATGGTGCTGGTTGAGGCATGGTCTCGTGAGCATCTGATGAGGGCAGTAACACGGAGGTGACTGAATTTTATTTCAAAGATTTAATAGCTAAAAGCATCGAGTTTGGGCTATTAAGTATGTTTTTCAGAGAGAGAGAAAGAGATTTTATTTTTCCTCTGGATGTGTTAGGTTTACTGGGTTTACTAAGTTCATTCTGTTAATGGCATCAAGTTGTTATGTGTTCATAAGTAATAATCCTAACTAATATTATAAATGCGAAAGTAACTGTGTCTGTCTGTCTGTCTGTCTGTCTGTCTGTCTGTTACTCTTTCACGCCAAAACTACTGAACGGATTTAAATGAAATTTGGTATACATATGGTCTAGACCCTGGGAAAGAACATAGGCTACTTTTTATCCCGGAATTCCCACGGGAAAACTTTTTAAGGTGAAGCGAAGCGCGCGGGAACAGCTAGTTATTTATATTTTTTATTATTATATTTATTTTAACAAAATGCTGTTGGTTCTCCACGAAAATGTAAAAATAAAAATAAATTCGTAACGTAAAATTGTCAATGACGGAATTTCTTCTATAGACAGTAGCCACAAAAAAACAAACGATAGATGGCGTGATTTGAAGATAAAGATACATTTATTCGACACATAGACAGCAACAACAAAAAAATACAGATTTAAAGAAAAGAAACGGATACACATCAAAATAACTGGAAAAAATATAAGCCCCAATTTACTTGTGTGGGACAGGGAGTACCATAATATTTTTTTTGGGGTACTCCCTATCTATGCGAAATATCAGCTTGATATCTTTACCCGTTTCTGAGAAAAAGGGCGGTAACAGACAGTCAGTCAGACAGACGGACAACAAAGAGATCCTATAACGGTTGCTTTTTTTCTTTTGACGTTCGAAACCCTAAAATTAAGTAAAAATATTATGCTGCTACCAAAAAATGTACTTACAGGTATTGAAAAAGCGGTATATATAGTACTAAACAAATTATAAACAAACAAAAAACCCGACTGCACGCTAAAAAGATGAAAACAAGTCCCAATGTTAATGGAAAGTATCGTAGGTTCACCATTTAGTACCAGCAGAGGGTTCACCATTTAGCTGAATGTTACTTAGAAAACGGCCTTGAGTGGCGGTCAAGTTGGTCCCCGCCTGCGATACTTTCCATTAATATTGGGACTTGTTTTCATGTTTTTAGCGTACAGTCGGGTTTTTCGTTTGTTTATAATTGTATTTTTTTATTTGTAACTTTTTATTTGATGAAATTTTACGTCAGTAGTTCATGATCATTTTTAATTTCAATAATTTTGGTGTTGTTATTTAAATACCTTCAAAATGCATATTTTTGTAATGTGAAAATCAAGCCCTTTCATTTGATACCTTACACGGCAAAGTTGAATTATTATTTTTCGATCATCACGTTATGTCCTCTAGAGGGCGCTATGTACATTTTAATGGAACGTCACATAGCCTATAACCATCGCGCCATTAATACGCTTCTAACAATACCTCATACATCAAAATCTATCAAGCCGTTTAGGCTACAGGAGGGAACAAAGAAACAGACAAACATACATACATACAATCAAAAAACATTACCCTCCTCCTTCGGCAGTCGGGTAAAAAGGAGTAAGACTTCTGAATTCATTCACCGTCATTCTGAACTTTTGCTCTACGAGTTTTGGAAATTAACAAAAAAAAACCTTTTTCATAGAAACTGTTTAAAATGTACTTAGTATATGGAAGAGCGGGGTATCCTGGCACAGGTACTTTATACTTAAAAGGATACCCCATCAACTATTGTATATAGTACTAGTATGTAAGTTTACGAAATAAAATATTTTGTATTTTGAATTTTTGAATTTTGATTTTTTTTAGAAACTTTGTTGGACATGTGACTTTTTACCATGGAAAATGAATTTTTTTTTTCGCGAATTTGCAAATCTCTTAGAACAAAAGTTGTTCAGAATGACCCCTTGAGTCATCCCCTTTTGGCTTAGTATAGCCCTTTTGCGACACTATGTATTTACTTTGCTTTGTCGTCGGGGTTCAGTTGGCTGGAGGATGCCCGAAACTTATTATCTACACTTTAATACTTGTAGTTACCTTTCTACAAGTAAATACCACATTTGTTTGAGAAAGCTAATCGGGTTCCGAGTATAGAGTAAAGTGGCACCCCTATTAATTTCTACTCTTTCCTGGTGCCTACCAGTGTAAGTAAGAATTATACTTACCTACTTACCCTAAAATCACCCAAAATGTACTTGAACATAATTGTCAATAAAGTTGGCGAGTAAAAGTTTATCGACCCACTGTGCAAACTTACATGTGTGCGTGTCACTGCGTGTGCTGTGTGAAGAGCATTGAAAACCCAAAATTGGCGCGGCACGTCACCCTGTAAGGGCCCTTAAGTAATAAAAATATAATATAGTAGGTTACTATTATTTTTAAGTATCTTACAGAATGTAACTAAGTACTGGATATTTTGGTAAGTACATTAATAAAACTACTAAGAATATCATAATATTAATGTTTAATAACTTGAAAATATACAATATGATTCATCTAAAGATACATTGTAAAGTCTTTAAAATGCATTCTTAAAATTTATAAAAAAAATATCTTACTTTATTGGAAGACTTATAATATTAAGTACTCACGTATTTATTCAAACTCAATAATAATATGGCCGATTAAAACATTAAAAAATATTCATTTAATACCTACGCGCACTCAAACAATTATTATACGCTCGAATTCCATATTATAATACCTATATTATGTAGGTAAGTTTTATTTAAACACTTTACAAAAAAACATTAGTAGGTATTTTTTATCGGTACAATATAAAAATACCATTCAAATAGAAATTATCGATCAATACAATAAAATAAATTTTATGGAATACATTCCATAATGTTTCCAAAATTCAACTCCCAAAATAAAATTAGACATTAGACAGACAACGCATAGATTCAAGATTAATACTTAGGTATTATACTTATTTAAGTTAAGTAGAAGTAGAACCACCAGATAAGAACAATGTTAAAAGAAAATAAAATATATTATAAAGCATAGTTAAAAGAAGAGTTAAGTTTATTTGTAAAAAAATAAAATATGCTTATGTTACTCTACCACTGTAGAGAAAATGGCAGCTTATGTAAATAAACCAGCTTCTAGGTTTTCCACGAAGAGATTAGTTGAAGATGAGTTTTGAGGTAGGTATACTGCAGATTTGAAGGTAGATATAATATTTCAAAATAGGTGTAGGTCTCAAAACATGTAAGTAGGCACCTATCTACTAACTAATAAAATATTAAAATCTAAAACTATCCATAAAATTATACATTGTAAACAAAAATCATAGTTGGTATAATATTTATAAATATACTTTTTGTATAGAAACTTACTATTAGGTAGGTAGGTAGGTACAACAATATTTATACAACTTGTAAAAATAAAAGAAAAATTGAGCGTAACTCAAAATAATAAGCGAAATTACAAATGTGTACTTATGACTGTGATACTGATAAGTAAGTAGGTACCTACACAAAAACACGGCTTAAAACAATTTTAAACAAAAATATCAATAAAAATTGAAAAAAATCTCCGTTATAACAAAAAAAACATTGTCTCGAAACATCCATGATAAGTATCATAATTATTTTGCTTATAAAACATCAGGTTAGGTAGGTACATGATAAATATTGTGCATTGAACACCCCCACACTCAATAAATAGATAAAAACTAATTTGTAACTCTCAGGCAAAAACTGACGTTTGAGGCCTATAAAACATTAACATAATTCTTGTAATAAAATACACATAAAAAATCTCACTCATGATTCGCAAATTATTTTGAAATACCCGTCCTATTTCGCCTTTTTCGTATAATCTGGACTGTATGATGTTTCATAGCTGTCCCCGTGAATATTTCCTGAAGAGCTGCTAAGGTTCGGCGGCGGAGAACGAGGCATAGACAAGCGTTTGTCCGTTAAATTCTCTTGGCTCAGCGATTTTTGGCTCATAAATACCGGTATTTTCGACGAACCGGTAACTGGCTTCTGCTTTTCCGGAGTTTTCGCCGGTTTCGCCGACACCGCCGGTTTTTTAACATCAGATCCGCGCAGTTGTTGGTCCAATTGCGATAATCTACGGTTTTCTAGGTCTGTGCTGGTAACGATCGTGCCTTTAGGGCTCTCGTAAGTTGCTGTTCGGAATTTGATCTGTGTGTTTCGCGGCAACGAGTAATCGGAGTGTTTCTTCTTTGGTTCTGTGTTTTGTTTCGTTCGTTTCAACATCTCGGCGTGTTGCTTGCCCGAGTGGTGGCGTTCGTTCGATATGAAGTCGTTTAGCATATCTATGTCTAGTTCGTACGTTGGCAGAGGTTCCTCTAGTGGTGGCGCTCTCTGCCTTTGAGCGATTTTTTCTACGTTTATCTCTTTCTTTTGTTCGTTTCTCGTTTGTTTCTCGGCCTTCGTGCCTGGGTTTGTTTCTTTTTGCTTTTCCGACATAGCGGTTTTGTTGATGGAATACCTCGTTTTGGTCACTTCTACGGTGTCTTTGTTCTCTGTTTTGACATCGTCAAGGTCGCGTATGATGCGTATGCCCAGTCGTGATAGCTCTTCAGGTGTTTTCTGATTCATAAAACTAGGATCATTTTTTATCTTCTCCATCAGCGCTATAGCTTCCTTTTCATCTAGTTCTGTGTTTAAAATGATCGTTTCAGTTTTAGTGTATGCCGGTTCATCGCTTGTGAAGTGCATGGAAGGATTCTGCCGTCTGATCTCATCGAGAATAGACTTATCAATGTCTTTAACATCTCCTTCTTCTAAATTCAACTGGTTGATGTCATCTGGCTTCTTCATTACGCCGTAACTAAATTGTTCGACTTCCAACGGTGCTTCGGTCGCTGCTGCGTATTTAGTCATTACTTTCTCAACGTTTTGTGTGATGATTTTATTGCCGAATTGGTCCTCTGCGACATTAACTGTTACCGTTTTCTGTACAGGTTCCTCTGTCATTTTTATGACTACATTCGGGGGCTCCATGTAAAGGACTCTGCTTTCTTTCTCGTCATTTTTCCTCTTGATACCTTCGACGACGTCTGGTCCGAACCTTCTAGTAGGTTCCCCAATTTCTATAGACTTGGTGTACGACTTAGTGTAAGGACTAGCATCGTATTCTGTGGAGTACTCAACTTCTTGGTTGAGTTTCAGAGTTGTGCTCGAATTGGAGCCAACTCGGATGTTGCTGATAAAATCATCGTAGTTCTTTTGTTTACTTTGTTCAGATTTGGAATCGAAAGTGACGATATCAGGCTGTTGCTTGGCAGATTTGGAAGCGTCAGTCATCGGCGTTTCTTGACTTACCGTTTCGGTTTTATCAATATGAACGTTAAGTATCGGATTCTTGGCTAAAAGTTTCCTCATCATTTCTGATTTTGGTCTTTCCAAACTGTTCACATACGAATTACTGGACACTTTCATGTCATCGGGAATGTTAGTATCATAACCAATGCTTACCTTTTCTTCGTATTTCGGTAAAGATTCGTTTCTCGGCGGAGTCGGTGGTTTTTCCCATGTGCTGTCTAAAGAGCTCAGGTCACTGCCATCAGACGTGGTCTTAGCGAATTCTGAGACGAGTTTCAAGTGAACTTTCATGTTCTCGTCCAGTATTTTACGAGCTAAATCGTCTGAGGTCTCGTGGGGATCCATATCCATAGACAAATCGATTTCTTTCGCTTCCTTCTTTGACTGAGAATATTGAGATTCATTCTTGTCAGAGTCTATAGAGCTGCTTGACCCTTTTACTATAGCATCTTCAAGGGTACCAAATTCTGATCCCTTCTTCAGTCTGTTTCGTTGGAATGTATTCAACCCTTCCATTGCTGAGGTCTTGGCAATGTTTAAACTTAGCCTGGGTTCCTTGTGTTTGATCACAACACCTCTTTCTGCATCTATTTCTGGCAGTGTATCTTCAGCGTTTGATTCGAAGAATGTTGTTTCGACTACTGAATATGCTTTCTTCTTTTTTGGTGATAAGGTGTTGTCGTTTATTTCAGAATCATCGGTTGATATATCCAAGCTCTGGGCCCTTTCTAAAGTTGACATTGTCGGTTTTCCTCCCTTAGTTTTCATAGCGAATCGTGATAAGTCTCCTAAAGACGCTGCCTTTCGTTCGTTTTCATCAAGAATGGACGCTTCATCTGACACGGATTGCGTTGTATCATTTGGCGAACTGTGGATAGTTATATCGCTGTAATTTAATTCGATTGTCGTAGACCCTTTGTCGTTTCTGTCACTATGATACATTGTGACACCATGGAGATTTTGCATCGAATCGTTTGGTTCTTTCTTAAAAGGCTTTGTGACTATATCGTCTATATCATCTTGACTGAAACTCATGGACTCATCGATATACGTTTTGCTTTTAGTCTTGTCAACTTTTGGTGTGGAAGTGTATGAAATGCCACTGTTGTCGGTCGATGCTATTGAGGTATCATGGAGTAAGGAGGAAAACTGTTTTTCACTATTCAAAAAGTCGTGCGTATTTTTCATTTGTTCGATCATGCTATCGTCTGTTTTGTTCTTTTCGATTTCGGGGGGTGATGGAGCTTTTCCTTTAGACTTTTTAGAAGGCTTAGGTGCTTCCTCCTTTTTGACTTCAACCTTATCCTTATCTCCGATCATGTCGGTGCTGCTTTTCCTGTTGTTTTTAGCAGATCTCGCGGCCTCCAGCATATGAGCTGGAAGTTCCAGAGGTATTCCATTCTTATCGCGTCTTATCCCGCTTAAATTTGCATCGTTTCTTGCAAATGTTGTGAATGTAGGCTCTGAACCTCTCGACGAATCTAGACTGCTATTAACATCCGGCTCTGGGGCTACCGGGATAGTTCTTGCGTTAGGAATAGGCGGCGCAGCCTTTTCCCTTCTTTTAGCTACCACAGGCTTTTTGACTTCATTCTCGTGGCTAAGTTGTGTTGTAAGTGGGGCCCTAGGTTTATCTGTCTCATCTTTCTCGACACCCACTGTCCCATTTTCAACGTTTCCCTGTTTAGACTTGTCATCCGTAGGCACATTAGGCGGAAGGACTCGTATGCCAAACTTCATGGCTTTCTTAGGCGCAGCTTCTTTCGTTTGTACTTCAGAATGCTCAATGTGAGCTGCACCGTTTTCTATATGATAATCAGTGCCCGTTGAATGTCTAGTCTTAACCTTTTCAGTTTTATTGAAGCTGGGTATGTCGGAAAGAGTGCTTCTGTTAGCCATTTTGGCGTTCTTTTCGTTTTCTCGCTCCAGCGTGCTGGGTTGGCCATCTTTTCTCTCTTTCTTGCTCCTCTCGAGTGTACTTGTGATGATTTTGTCTGTGATGACCTTCTTGATGCCCTTTGGCTGTTTGTTCTCGAGCGTTGATTGGTTGGAGTGTTGTTTCGGTGACTGAGGTCGCAAATGCTGCGTCTCTTTCTCGATCTGAAAACGAAGATAAAAGAAAGTTAATTTTGATTGTAATCTATGCAGTTACTTTTGTTGACGACTAACGGACAGTAAAATACAATACAATTCATTTGCACCAAGAACAAAAAAAAACAAACCTTAAAAAAATAAGACAGTACAATTGGCTGCCTTATTGCTTATAGCAATCTCTACTCTACCAGACAACCTTTGGATGGAAGATGGAAGAATATATCGGTGTATAGGAGAATTATTTAATTTTAAAGGCACTTAAATGTATGTTTTAAGGGAAGAAAATATAGTAAAGTTGCTATAGATAGGTACTGTTCCCCACACTCCATTGATGACTGTATTTCACACCTAAACATTTCACGACCATGACACATACTTACTACATAAAAATTAGATATACACACTCCTCAGTAAGTATCTTAGCCCAACCATTAACACACAAGTCATGTCTTATCGCTAAGTCCATATTTGCAGATATAGGCTAGACGGCTGTTGAATATCACAAAAGTAAAACCATGAAGAAATGTTTAAATAGATTTGTAGGTCACTATAATAAAACTATGCTGGGTGTTAGTTAAGATAACTAGTCCCAGTTTCTCAGTTGAATAAGTCTATCTGAGCATGAACTTAAGTCCTACTTAACAGCGCTGCATTCCATGTTGTCAAGTTAGGCTTAACACCTGATGTTTTCAGTTGTGAAATTGACAGTTTATCGATAAAATCTTGGGGTCATATCCACCTCCTATAGGAGATCTATAAGCTCAAAAGAAATAAACAAATTTGTGGGGACATCTCACACACGGCCATCTGACCCAGAGCTGAACAGAGCCTGTGATATAGGTATCGTTAAAAGTTCCTTGCCATTTCTTCTGTAATTAATAGAGACATTCTGATTATGGTCTTCGATCACCTTGTAGAACCACCAGTTTTCCGATGTAAATGTGTATCACGTGATAGGTCACGACCCGTATCGCCGTTTTTGAATGAGTACAATGGAGGTAGGATTTTACGATACACATATATATGTGCAGGTTCCCGCGCGCTTCGCTTCGCCTTAAAAAGTTTTCCCCGTGGGAATTCCGGGATAAAAAGTAGCCTATGCTCTTTCCCAGGGTCTAGAGCGTATGTATACCAAATTTCATTCAAATCCGTTCAGTAGTTTTGGCGTGAAAGACTAACAGACAGACAGACAGACACAGTTACTTTCGCATTTATAATATAAGTTAGGATTCATTGGTACACGGCAGGATTCGAACCCACGGCCTCACGAGAGAGAGCCGAGACCTTTCAGACCTTATCCGTGTGTCGTCTTATAACTTAGATAATAATTCTATAGACATGAAGCGGCACGTTTGTCACACAATGGACAATGATACGCGAAGTTATGTCAGTTATTAGATGGAGGTAGACATTATGTGACGCATTTCCTGCCCTTAACTTGCGAGTGTTATTACCTTACTAATGTGAGTGTCTGTTACTTAGATTAACGAATAATATGCTGTGTCACATACCTAGTCTAGTAGGAGTTTCATAGTTTGTAGAAACCTAAAAAAGTTTACGTTTTTTTAGTTTTCGACAAACGTTTAATGGCGTAGGACGACCTAATGGCGTAGTGGTTAGTGAACCTGACTACTGAGCCGATGGTCCCGGGTTCGATTCCCGGCTGGGGCAGATATTTGTTAAAACACAGATTTGTTCTCGGGTCTTGGATGTGCCCGTAAAATGGCAATAGGCCCGCCCCCTATTACATTGGGACTAACATAACACTCTGGCGAAAAGTGGGTGCAGCAATGCACCTCTGCCTACCCCGCAAGGGAGTACATTAGTACAAGGCGTGAGTGCGTGTGTGTGAATAATATGCTGTGTCACATACCTAGTCTAGTAGGAGTTTCATAGTTTGTCGAAAACTAAAAAAGTTTAAGTTTTTTTTAAATACAATAATAATAATGACAACCACTGTAGCAATAACAATAAAGTCACAAATCTTCTAACTGAACTAATTAATAAGAGCTCATGGGAGAAGTGGGGTGTTATTTGTCGAGTCGAGACGTTTCTTTTGCACTGACACTCCATGTTGTTGTTCGTATAAACGTATAATTGTTAATCTAAGATTGTGAGTGTCTGTTAGTATGGGACTAAATATGTGAGAGATTTGAACTCTCACGATGAACTAACGGCTATACAGGGTTTTGCAAAAGCTGTATACTTACTAAACTGCATCTAAAGTCGGAATTAAATATAGGTATTATATTTATATGCTTCGATGCAAAAAGGAAAAATGGAGCAAAAAGGTGACAGTTTGGTACCCAAGGGATGGTGTCAGGAGCAGAGGACGGAAAGCATAAGAAGGTGGGAGGATGAACTGAAACTCACGGTAGGAGCTCACTGGACAAGAGTAGCCATGGACAGGCAACAATGGAAAGAGTTGGAGGAGGCCTTTGCCGTAAGGCACACCGAAATCAGAGACATTCTGTAACTGCATGCTTGTAAATAGTAGTGTACTTAAGTTTTTTTAATAGTAGTTATAAGATTTGTAAGATTTTATTTTGTTACTAATTGTAAGTTTTCGGAAATAAAAGGCTATATTATTATATATTACATTTATATGAATCATCAATACAATCAACATCAACATTACCGATAAATATATTATCTTGCCACCTACTTTAGATCCGGTTAGTTAAGTATTGAAGATTCGTGAACTTTAGCCTGAAACGAACCGGTTTGAGAAAGGAGCAGGCTTAATTCTAATTTACGAACGGTATGTCGTTATAGAAGCGTCCGTAGTCGAGCGGGCCTCAGTGATCGTAACTGATCGCTGAGGTTAAGCAACAACTGACATGGTCAGCCATTGGATGGGTGACCAATTTCAAGTGGTGTTTTTCTGGACGCTTCCGTGCTTCGGACGGCACGTTAAGCCGTGGGTCCCGGTTGCTGCTTCGGCAGCAGTCGTTAAGCCTAGTCAGAGGCCTTCGGGCGGCTTGAAAACATCTGACAGTCGGGTTGCCCACTTACCCGACAACTCTCTCAGCACAAGCTTGCTTGTGTTGGGGTCCACCAACCCGCACTTGGCCAGCGTGGTGGACTAGGCCTAAACCCTTCCTTCATTGGAAGGAGACCCGTGCCCCAGCAGTGGGGACGTGATGGGTCGTGATGGATGTCGTTATACCACACTCACGACTCTCACGAGCAATGAAAAGGTTCCAGAGACAATAGCACCAAATTATTCATACTTAAACGGAAAAGACTAGATTAATGACAAAATGAGGCCGTCTGCAATATGACCGTAGAATGTTACCAACTAGAAACTAAAAACGTAAATAAATTTATCAAATTCTAAATTAAATATTTTAAAAATTAGGGTTATTTTGAGTGTATACCATCGAAGATAAAGCGTTTTATTTTAGATTAACCTATGCTAGTTTGTCACTTGAATGAATTATAAAATGCACCTAAGCATGAACATTAAGCTATAAATTCTGAATGATAATTTTAGCTAATCACTTCGCTGGATTCAATACTCAAGTTCCGCTCAACTTCGTTCTCAGGTGCGAAACTGGCATAAAGTATTTGTTGAACAATTTGTCTTATTATTATTTAAGTATTTCACAATTTAAAGTAAAAACCTAGTAAATGAACAATGCTTAACGAAGATCATCGTAAAGTCATTAATTTTACATGTTGTCTTCCAGTATGACATACCTTGAAGGTTGTTATGATCTCATACAGCCAGCCAGGTATAGATACAGTCAACAAAAAGTAAGTCTTAGATTAAAAATATGCTAACAAGATGGAGAGTGAGTGCAAAAGGAACTTCTCGACAAATAACACGCCACTTCTACCACTAACCTCTGATTTTGAATTAGTTCGGTTAGAAGATTTGTGACTTTATTCATTGGTACAATGGTTGTCATTACCTTGAACCAGAAGGGCTAGCACGAGGCGCATTTAAGACGTGACAAAAGTTTTCCGTCGCGCTCGCTCTTGAGGCTGCGCGATGTGAGTGAGCGCGATGCAAAACTTTTGTCTCATCCTAAATTGCACGCCGCGCGAGTGTTTTCTTTAGCACTCGTGCTAGCCCTTCTGGTTGAACTTAATGTCTGAAATAAATATTATTCTATTCTATTCTAAAACGGTTTGACAGTAAACAAAATGCTGACAGTTTTTTGCTTTGTTCTTGCTGTGTTCTTGGGGTGTCCCCATGTTTTTCGTTAATCTAAGTCTGGTGGGACTACTTATCTCTTTAGTTGACTGTACAACTATTAACTACCTATACAAGTAGGTATACAACCTCCATGATGCAACCTTCTTGTGTCATGATGGCGTCTCGTCTGTGAGAAGTATGCGTGCATTCGAGCGACCATTTAAATATTCTTTGCCAATCATATCCTGTCCTGATGATGTGGAATACGTGAGCGCAATATACCTATAAGTATAATATTATGTATCTTTGTAGATATCAGCTGTCCAATACCTATATTACAGGATCTGTCTAGCTTAGGGTCGGATGGCAAGGTGTGATATTTCCCCACATTATTGTAACAAAAAAGGCAGTAAGCCAGTATTCAGTGTATTTTGGCTTCACTTGCTCTTTTCTTTCTTTAGTTTCGGACCGCTGATACCCTTACTACAACTATACGTATGCGCCATTGACTTATATATTACTAGCGTAAGGACAGGCCCAACCGCTCTAGAAAATGACACCCTCGCGTTGGTCCTAAAACCTCATAAATCTGTCAAAATTTGTATGAATTTAGGGCCAGCGCGCGGGTGCCATTTTCTTT
Source organism: Plutella xylostella (assembly GCF_932276165.1). Lineage (NCBI taxonomy): Eukaryota > Metazoa > Arthropoda > Insecta > Lepidoptera > Plutellidae > Plutella > Plutella xylostella. The sequence goes on along the minus strand of NC_064011.1, from coordinate 1,066,832 downwards.
TGACAAAACGTTCTGACGGGCGTATCCTTCCTTTTGAAATCATTGGTATGCGCTGTCAAATTATAAATTTTGCTAGCAAAAAATTACATTTATGGGAACACACACACAGTCGAATTTTAATTAAGTATAGAAATTTTGGTTGTGACAGCTCTAAAATTAGAATTTGTACCATCAGAATCTTCATCATTATCTTGTTGCATTTAACGTACATACAGTTAGCAAAAAAAACTTTATTAAACTTGGAATTTATTCCGAAACATGCCCTTTTGCACCGCTAGAAGCTCGAACGAGAGAAATCCTGCATATTTTGGCGTCGCGACGGCCGGTGAATGTACCTACAACTGGGTCAATGATAGCTTGTAACTGGTAGGTACTGTCAGCAAAATCATTTCATTACTTAGTAAACCGGAGTTGAAAACCTCAAATTAACCACCTAAATGCCGAGTTGCAGAAAGGGACTTTAAGCTAATGTCGACATTAAATCTATGTCTGTCTCTTTCTGTCCGTATACTGTCAAAGCAAGGCAACAATACATTTAATGCCGACATTAACTTAAAGATCCTTTCTGCAACTCAGTGTAAGTCTACCTGTGTCTAGTATAATTAAATATGTATGTATGTATATACATATGCTCACGACTGTAGTCCCCGAAGGGGTAGTCAGAGGTGATTTGCAAGCGACTCACCCATTTTTCGCTGTACATTGGTACTCACGTGGTATCGCCGTTTTTGAATGAGTACAATGCACTTAGGGTACACATCTTGATTTGTAGAATCAAGATGCGCAGGTTTCCTCACAATGTTTTCCTTCACCGTAAGTCTACATACATTATCGATTATTTAGCAAATCATGTAATGCATAAAGCTTCGCTATAGGTACCTATTTACTGAAGTTAGAAACTATGATATTGTGCTGAAATATTTAAGAGCTGTTTTGGTTTCAATCTACCTACCGTTCTAAATTAAGATACTAAGGGTCTGTTTCACAATGTCTGGTTAGTGGCTACTTGTGAGATAAAATACATGCTGTCACTGACAAAAAAATAATAACAGAGAGTGACAGCATGTATTTTATCTCACAAGTAGCCACTAACCAGACATTGTGAAACAGGGGCTAAACATATTTTTGCTGTCCATACCCGCCAAGACTCATTAGCACGAGAGTTATCGAAGTTGCAATTTCACATGTTTGTGGTAAATAGTATTAAGTATGTGGGTAGTTAAGTTACTTTAAAAACGTTAAATTATACCCACTTTTGATTTCGGTATTGTTCGGTCGATTTTAATGGACTTTTCACATGCTATGTGTTATGTTATGTATGTTACTTTGCCATCAGTGTTATGTATTCTGTACTTTCGGGGAAGTATAAGCCTATTATGTTTCGATTTAAAACATTATCCCGTGCGCAACACGTCAAGTATTTTTTGCATAAAAGGTAAACAAATTTAGGGCCGCTTGAGCGATTCTAAGCTACAAGTCAGGATACTAACCTTATTCCCTAACAGTACCTATGACCTACGTACCTACTTCGATAGTGCTACATACATAAACAGACATATTAGTACCTAATACATGATTGTACAGCTAACTATGCCTTATAAAGAGCAACCCAGCCCCAACCAAGCCTTAGAGGCCTCCAAATATTAGCCTTCGCTAACTGATAACCACTATCACGAAAGATATCTAAAATAGATCTATGGGACTGACACAATAAAGCATATAATCCATCGTACAGTCATTTAGGACGGATTTGTTCGGATCCTAAAGTAAACCTATGGGTTTAATTATGGCTTTATGACGTCATTATTATAGCTCAGTAAGGTTACTCTATATTGACGAAAAACGAGCGAACGAGAGCTGTCGTGCAATAGGCACGTTTAATACAACGAGATAGAGTCGTGGCTCGCGCAGCAGCGCGCTCCGAAACAAAGTTTTTGGTCATATAGTGGGACCCCCGAGTTATTCATTGAATGATCTATCTTTTTCTTAGCATGAACTATTATTTTAGGTAAGTATTATTGTCAGTTTAAGTTAAGCAGAACTTGAGTATATAACCCTGCCTCAAGGACTAAAAAAACGGTTTTCACCCCTCGGGTAATAATGTACTTTTTTAAGTACTAACTATTAAGCCGTGTCCAAAAAATTAAGTAAAAGAAAACATAAATTCCTATTCAATCATATCAATTAAACAGTTGGAATGTTCTAGATGTAACTTTTATTCGTAACACTTTCAATTTCAATATGCCACCTCACTGGAAACAATAGAGGTATCCACGATTATAGGTTCAACAAAAAATGAAAGTAAAAAAAACTGCTAGCTAGTACGAAATTAAATTACGGGTTACTTACCTTAGATAAAGAATATACGAACAAGATGGAGTATCAGTGCAGTAGAAACGTCTTGACAAATAATTTCCCACTTCTACCTACCCCTGAGTTCTTATTTTGAATTAGTATGGTTAGATGATTTTCGACTTTATTCATTGGTGCAATGGTTGTCATTAGATTGAGCTTAAATCGTCCGTAAAAATACGGACAGTTTTTTGGGTGCGTATTGCGACGTATAAAAACGAAATGTATAATTTCACATTAATAACGTTCACAAGATATAATGAACGTTACGTATAACAACAAAATCTATATTTTCATAAGGTATAAGATTCAATTGGTATAACGTACATTTTATATAATATCAAAATATATAATACTTACGAGGACTAATATCAATTCGTATAACATACATTACGTATATCGTTTAAAATATATACTATCATTTAGTATACAGTTCATAAAACATACTAACATACAATAACATAATCTGTGTTTAATTACCAAACACCGTCAAACCCCTTAGCACCAAAACCTAAAGATAGGTGCGACGACGAGCAAAGCGAGGAGGAGCGTGTTAGGTGCACATGTTCGTCGAAACCAAAGCGGAGCGCAGCGAAGCGGAGCGGAGCGTCTCCCCACATAGCGTCAATAATAATAATAATGTCAAAACCCCTTAGCACCAAAACCTAAAGATAGGTGCGACGACGAGCAAAGCGAGGAGGAGCGTGTTAGGTGCACATGTTCGTCGAAACCAAAGCGGAGCGCAGCGAAGCGGAGCGGAGCGTCTCCCCACACAGAGTCAATAATAATAATAATGTCAAAACCCCTAGTACCAAAACCTAAAGATAGGTGCGACGACGAGCAAAGCGAGGAGGAGCGTGTTAGGTGCACATGTTCGTCGAAACCAAAGCGGAGCGTCTCCCCACATAGCGTCAATAATAATAATAATGCCAAAACCCCTAGTACCAAAACCTAAAGATAGGTGCGACGACGAGCAAAGCGAGGAGGAGCGTGTTAGGTGCACATGTTCGTCGAAACCAAAGCAGAGCGCAGCGAAGCGGAGCGGAGCGTTCCCCCCACATAACATCAATGATAATGAAAATACGATACGACAATCTTCTATACTTTTTGTGCATTATACATTATGATAATTATATCCGTTGTAGAATATATGTTATAAACGTTATATATTATAAACGTTATGCATTTTAATCGTTATATCAATTGAAATTATACTTTTTGAACGTTATTCTTTACGAAATTATGTATTTAGTAATTATGCCTTTCGTTTGTTATGCACAGTGATCGTTATACTTAATAAATTTATATCATATGGGCGTATACCTTGTGAATGTTATACCATTCGTTTTTATACCTCGTATTACTTTTTTTTGGTGGGTAGGTGCAAAAAAAGTCACACGTAATTTTTAATCCTTATGAATGATTTAATTGATTAATTAACTTATAATTAATTAATATTAAATTTTTTCAAGTCATAGTATATACAAATACAGTTAATAATTATTATTGAGCAGTTTACTCCATGTTATAATTACAATTGCACACCCACCTGCTGGTTGACCTTTGCACCTTAACTAGCACATTAAAACAATCAAACATCACATCAAAATGATCACCGCACATGAGCTTCATGAAAGTCAGATGAGCTTGGAGCAAACAATGACCGCTCGAATGGAGGAATTTGAAAGAAGACTAGGGAGCTTGAGCACATCCTCCAAGAAGATGGATCTTGACGAGCTGACGAGGGACTACTGCAGCTTCAAGGAGTCCGTGCTGCCCATGCTGCGCCTGATGCAGGAACAGATCCTTAGTGTTGCCACACAAGTAGACGAGATGGACTGCCGGACCCGTCAGAATGCCCTGCTCTTCTCAGGCATCAAGGAGGAAGACAGTGAGGATCCATCTGTGTCGATCTGCAACACTGTGGTCAAGCTCATGGGAATCTCAGACTTCAATAGTGGTTCCATTGTTCAGTGTGTCCGGCTTGGAGCTCAACGCCCTGACATCACAAGGCCAATCTTGGTCAGACTTGCCAATCTTGCCACTAAGTCGCAGTTATGGAACAATAAGACAAGGCTCAAGGGAAGTCCAGTGGTCATCGGCGAGTTCCTGACGAAGCCCCGGCAGCGCCTCTTCATGCGCGCGCGCCGGCACTTCGGGGTCAGCAGCTGCTGGACGAGGAGCGGCGCTGTCATGGTAAAGTTGCCTGACGACAGCCGGGTCAAGGTCGTGACCGAGGCGGCGCTGGACGATCTATGCAAGAAGCACCCCGCCGTCATCCCGAAGACCAAGGCCAAGGACGCAGTCAGGGCTGCCTCTGACAAGCCGGTGCCCAACCAGCCGAAGGTCACTCCTAAGGGTCGAACCGCTACCGCTGCAGCAACCGCGCCGGCGACAAGAAGCAAGACCGCAGTCTCAGCGGCCTCAAGAGACAAGCGGTGATAGGTTGGTCCTTATCGTTGTTCGTTTTTACTTTTTCTTTCTTCTTATTAGATTATGAAGGTACAAAACGTAACGTAGTGTTATTTTCTCTATGAAGGTACATTATTCTATTTTTGTTCTTAAATGCCCGGTACCGTCTGTTATTCAATGTTGTGTTTTTAAATGTCACTTGTTCTGTGTCAGTTGTCAATTGTCAAATTTCACGTCAACATACTGAACTCTGTATTGTCACTTTCAATTATCCTAATCTGTGTTCTAGTTATTTTACGTTCACCTCAGAACAATTATCTTATTAACTTAACCTAACTAAATTTATCTATTTTTATTTTATTTTTTTATCTTAGCCGGGTTTTACCCATTTACCTAACTCTAAAAGACGTTTATCTATAAATTCAACTTGGCTGTTTTGATGTATTTTTGCTTTATGTTTTTATATTGTAAATTTATGACTATCTTTTAGCCAGCAGGAAGGTGTAAGATAATTTAAATTTATTAATAGTACGAGTATTATCTCGTTTAACGTCGTCACTCAATATTATTATTAATTGCTAAACTATATTATACCTATATATATTTATTTAGTATATATATATACGCATATAAATATATTAAAACTATAATTATATACATATTATTATATTTTATAATTACCTAACTATGTCTATATGTGATGATGATAATGATTCTTTTACTTCTGCTAATTCATCATCGTCATACTTAAGTGCCGATGATGATTTAACTTTGGGTGCAGTTATCTCTAAGGAGTTTGCGCCATTCTCTAAAAATTTTAACGTATGCCACATAAACGCTCAAAGCATACCTGCACACTACAGCGAGCTCCTCGACACATTTTCATCTGGTAGTTCTCATGCCATCCTTGTCTCGGAAAGTTGGCTCAAACCTACCCTGCCCTCCACTTCCTACTCGTTGCCTGGTTACGTCCTTATTAGAAATGATCGTTTGGGTGCTAGGGGTGGCGGAGTTGCCATCTACCTGAAAAGCAACATTCCGTACAAGGTGATTGCCCAATCTCCCCCTAATAACTCTCCTGCCGAATACTTGTTCCTGGAACTTAATTTCGGGTTCAAAGCTCTACTTGGAGTGGTGTACTGTCCTCCAACCAACGTTTACTTCTCTTCCCTAGAATCTGTCCTTGAAAACCATATGTCCAACTACACGCACCACTTAGTCATGGGTGACTTTAACACTGATCTCCTTGTTTCTGACACTCGCTCCCGTAAATTCCTCTCCATAGTCGATTCTGTCAATCTCAAAGTCATGCCTTTAATGGCCACTCATCACTCAAACACTGCTGACACTCTAATCGACTTGATACTTACATCTGATAGCTCCCTTATTGTCAATCATGGCCAATGTCTAGCGCCTGGTTTTTCTAGGCATGACCTAATCTTCTGCTCATATAAATTACGTATCCCGAAAACAAAACCAGTGGTCTTGCTCCAACGAAATTTTGCGAAGATGGATGTGGAGAAGCTCCAACATGATGCTTCCTTGATTCAATGGAGTGATATGCAGGACCTGCCTAACATTGACGACAAGGTTGCATTCCTATGTTCCAACATAATTAGGATTTTTGACAAACATGCTCCAGTCCGTCCTGTAAAATTAAAGCATCGTCCTACTCCATGGATTACCGACTCCGTCCGAAAGGCTATGGCCCATCGTGACCGGCTATTTCGTCGGTACAAAAAAGATCGGACCGATGAAAATTGGTCCTCTTGTAAAGTTGCAAGGAATCGGTGTAACAAGCTGTGTAGGAACGCTAAACGCCGATATATTTTTGAACAAATCGAATTATCTTCACCTGCAGGGATTTGGAAATTCCTCAGGTCTCTTGGCGTGGGAAAACCTCCAAAAGTTGATGCTCAAATACCATTTGACATTAACCATCTTAATGTTCACTTTACCTCGCTTCCCCCATTTGATCCTCAAATTAAGATATTATCTTTAAATAACATTAAGAACACCATAATTCCCGCGCCAGACATTGACTCATTTAAATTTTCACCAGCTACACGGGAGGAGATCAAGAAGATTATTCTTTCACAGAAGTCCAAAGCTGTGGGTCATGACAACATAGGACGCATTATGATTGCAACCCTCCTCGATATCCTCCTCCCTGCCATAACACATATTGTCAATCATTCACTCTCCTCTGGTCAGTTCCCAAATCTTTGGCTCAAAGCCTTCGTGCTTCCTCTTCCCAAGGTCCCTGTCCCCTCTGCTCCCAATGAATACCGCCCTATCTCCATTCTTCCCTTCCTGTCCAAAATACTTGAATCGGTAGTTCATCATCAATTGACTACGTTCCTAACGAAAGGCAATCTCCTAAACCCATTTCAGTCTGGTTTCCGGCCGGGTCATAGTACGACCACAGCTTTACTGAAAGTGACTGAAGATATCAGGTGTGCCATGGAGGATCGGCGGGTGACAATACTGGTCCTGGTGGACTTTAGCAATGCGTTCAACGCCGTCGACCACGACTTGTTGCTTGCCGTTCTTCAATGTCACAAGATCTCCGACCCCGCTGTTAGCTGGTTCTCTTCTTATCTTCGTGGTCGTCAGCAGGCAATACGCTGTGGCCCTTCGGTCATATCTGACTGGGCTAACTTGTCTGCTGGTGTTCCTCAAGGCGGCATTCTATCTCCCTTACTTTTTTCAACATTTATTAACCTTGTAACCTCTAATCTTAAATGTTCCTATCACTTGTATGCCGATGACTTGCAAATTTACAACCAGGTCAAGCTTGATGAGCTAGACGCGGGCATTGCTGGGGTGAACGGTGATCTCGAGCAGATACTTCAATGGTCTCGAAACTTCGGCATCTCCGTTAATCCCAGCAAATGTCAAGCCATAATCGTAGGGGGTTCACGGCTATTATCAGGTCTGGACTATGCTGCTGTGCCGCCAGTTAAATATGATGGTAGAGTGGTACCTTTCTCTCCAACTGTTACTGATCTTGGCCTGATGATTGACCAAAACCTGAGTTGGGAACCACAGCTGGACAAAGTGTCCCGCAAAATTTACGCCTCTCTCCACTCCCTTCTTCGCATGAAAAATTTCCTTCCGCAGCACACTAAACTCGCTTTAGTTAATTCTCTCCTTCTACCCATTATAGACTATGCGGATGTGTGCTACCTGGACCTGACTGAAGCACTGCTCAGTAAGCTTGAACGCTTACTGAACACCTGCATTCGTTTTGTTTTTGGGCTCCGTAAATATGATCACGTGTCTCAGTACCGCTCAAAACTAAAATGGCTTCCCATTCGCGATCGTAGGAACTTGCGTATCCTTTGTCTTCTTTTCTCTGTCCTCCACGAGCCTAATACTCCCCCCTATCTTAAGTCAATGTTCCAATTTCTTTCAGATACCCACTCCAGGCAGCTTCGCTCCTCTCACAATTTGCTTTTAGCTTTGCCCTCCTTCCGCTCTGGCTTTATGTCTGATTCCTTTGCGGTTACAGCTGTTCGACTTTGGAACGATCTTCCTGACAATATTAGAAAAGCCCCTTCCCGCAACGTGTTTAAACGCTTAACTCGTGCTCACTACCTCAGCAAGTATGACAGCCTATCTTGAACCTAATGTAAATGATATTAATAATAGGTATATATTAATCTATTTCTTCGGTATACATATATATTTATAGAATTATATATTATAGTTTATTATTATATTATTTCTATTTGTGTATTCTATTAATACAAGTATATATTTATAGTTTATTATTATATTATTTCTATTTATGTATTCTATTTTTATTGTTAGGTACAATAATTATTGAGTGACATTGCAATTTCTTTCTTTTTTTTTCTCTTTTTTTTTTGCACACCTTTAACATTATTTCTCCTGTACTTCCTGTGGGTTGACTGGTAGAAAATGCTTTTAGCATTAAGTCCACCCTTTGTACACTTATTTATATATTTGTGCAATAAAGGATTAAATAAATAAATAATAAATAAATAAATACTTACCCCAGTTTTTTTGCTTTGTTTTTGTATGTGACACACCATCTGCATCTGGTTTGTATGTTGTAAATCAAAGTCAAAAGCTAGTACGAAATAAAATTACAGGTTACCCAATGAAAGAACTAACTGTATTGCAAATAACTGGTTTACTGAGATAGAAAATGGTCTGCTGACTTAGTTCTGATCCATTGCTTCTATATGTTCACTTACTATGATATTATTAACTAGGTACGTATATTGGAGATGTGGTCAGTGGAATGTTTTTGTTATTTTTTTGCACTTCCCTACTTTCTGCTCCTGAACCTCCTGCAGGTTGACTGGTAGAGAATGCTCTTAGCATTAAGTCCACCTCATTGTACATCTACTTTTGTAAATTGTGCAATAAAAGCATAAATAAATAAATAAATGTTTAAAGGTAAGCTTCCACTTGTCGGTATCGTACGTATCGCACTAAAAGGATTGTCATAAATATGGAGAAACGGCGTCGGCAATACCGATGAAGTGGACGCACTTGTATGAAACATTTATCTCATCATCTTCACCTCACTAAAATCATAGACACAGCCTCCGTCCACAGCGAACCTGGCACCTTCAGAATACACAGTCATTATATAACCACTACACCGTCCAATCATCTAAATCTAAATAAATCATTGCTCAGTCACACTCACCTCACAAAATTAAATGAAATTCAGTCCTTTAGAAGCTGCCACAGACAGATAAAACATACTATACACGATAAACTTATAACACCCTTCTTTTCTTCACACCTTCCGGTCACCTTAACAAGGACAACATTTATCACACAGACATTTTTTAAACAATTTCTCGACATCACTAAAAGTTAACTGGTAGAGAATGCCTAGTAGCATTAAGTTCGCCTTTGTACATTTTTTTTATGTGCAATAAAGAATATAATATATAATAATAACTAGCTGCTCCCGCGCGCTTCACTTCGCCTTAAAAAGTTTTTCCGTGGGAATTCCGGGATAAAAAGTAGCCTATGATCTTTCCCAGGGTCTAGATCGTATATGTATACCAAATTTCATTCAAATCGGTTCAGTAGTTTTGGCGTAATAGAGTGACAGACAGACAGACACAGATACTTTCGCATTTATAATATTAGTTAGGATATCACTCACCTCTGTAACATCATGCATAGACCCAGCCCGCTTCCACAGCGGATGCCGGCCCGCGCGCCCCGCGCCCCCCGCCCCCCGCCCCGCCTGCACCTCGAGCTGCACCGGGTATGGCGACGCCAGGGACAGGATGCTGACGGCGTCTTCGAGGGGAGTGCCGGAGAGCTGGATCTTTATGCTCTTGATGCGGTCGCCTGGAAGGGTTGGGAGTGTTAGTTGTGACGGGCGAAGGCGTGATTGGTTGAGAATTGGCAGAAAATGTAGCAAAGATGATGATTGGACACACACGTACAGACGTTGGACACAGGATATAAAGAATACGCTTTAGAAAGAGCTAAGTATGCTGAATTAGCTATATGAATGACCACATCAGAAATGTACAATTCACATCAATATATTCTAGTGCTTCCTGCAACCGTACCACAAGCGACACATTAGCAATTAACAATCCATAAGTAGCGTCGAACATCTGTCAGATCGATACAAGTTACGTCAGATTTGGCAAGCGAGCGGTTTGGGTAAGTAATACGAGGTATAAAAACGAATAGTATAACATTGACAAGGTATACGCCCATATTATATAAATTTATTAAGTATAACGTTCACTGTGTATAACAAACGGAAGGTATAATTACTAAATACATAATTTCGTAAAGGATAACGTTCAAAAAGTATAATTTCAATTGATATAACGATTAAAATGTATAACGTTCATAATATATAACGTTTATAATATATATTACTCAACGGATATAATATCACTATGTATAAATGAACAAATATTATTATTAGAGCTATGTTGGGAGACGCTCCGCTCCGCTTCGCTGCGCTCCGCTTTGGTTTCGACGAACATGTGCAACTAACACACTCCTCCTCGCTTTGCTCGTCGTCGCACCTATCTTTAGGTTTTGGTGCTAGGGGGATTGGCGGCGTTAGGTAATTAAACACAGATTATGTGATATGAGTAGAACTTTATACAAAATGATAGTATATATTTTAGTTGATATACGTAATGTATGTTATACGAATTGATATTAGTCCTCGTGAGTGTTAGTTATTTTGATCTTATATGAAATGTACGTTATGCGAATTGAATCTTATACCTTATGAAAATATAGATGTTGTTGTTATACGTAACGTTCCTTATATGTTGTGAACGTTATTAATGTGAAATTATACATTTCGTTTTTATACGTCGCAATACGCACCCGAGCGGTTTGCTAATGTTCGGTGGTGGTAACTTAACTGCTCGGGCTACTACCGGCCAAACTTAGTTACTTCTTTTTACAGTTCAAAAAACGTGTCTTTAGCTTTGTTGTGTTATTTATAAACACTGATGTTGTCTGTTCAAACCGGAAGTAGGTAGCTGTTTGAAATATTAAACTAAACTTATAAAAAAACAAAACGAAACGACCTCCAAGCGTCTACCATAGACAATAGTCTGTTGAAGTGACCTCTACACAGCTGTGAGTAATCAATAACAATGTAGAAGACCATTATCTTAATTATTTGTGCACAAACGTCTTTTAGTTTAAATTTTAAACGTCTAATCTTTAACACGTACACTGCACCCAATCTTGAATCTCTTAGTCCATCCAAAGGTTGTCTGGTAAGGATAGCTTTACGTGATAAGCTCTTTTGATCTATAATCTATCTATGTTGCTACTGCTGTTATATCTACGGCTATGTTGGAATCTTTGCTAAATAAATAAATATTTAGAGATTCTTCGGTGACTAAAACTAGACCTAGACTTGGGTTTGTCAGTTTTGTCACCGTGGTGAAAGGATTGGCTAGGCAGACTACACTGTATAGGAGTGGCCAGATATCTGTGTATGTAGACTGTATGTACGAAGAAGCCTCCCCATAGTGACGTCCAACTGTACCTTATCCGAATGAGGCAATCCATGATGAAACATTAAACATAATAAGCCGACTGGCTATTAAAAACTGGATTAAGATTGAAGAACTTAATTGATTTAGTAATTTATTGCCTGTTTCCGAGCACTCAAAAGTGGTTTCTTAATTTTAATAGGATTTAGCACGATATTCGACTATTGAAAGCACTTAACAAGTAGATACTTCTACTTATATTATAATTTCAGCGATCGTTTAAAAAAAATATAACTATTTTTAATTTATCTATTTAGGACTAGCTGCGACATAGCTGTCAAAATATGCAAGCTGAAGTGGAAGTGGGCTGGTCATATCTGCTGAAGAACCGATAACCGTCGGAGTAGACGAGTTCTCGAGTGGAGACCACGAACAGGCAAACGCACCGTGGGACGCCCTCCTGCCCGCTGGACGGACGACCTTAGGCGGATAGCCGGTAGTGATTGAGTGTTGTGGCGCTCCTTGGTAGAAGCCTATGTCCAGCAGTGGATAATTAAGGGCTGATGATGATGAATGAATTTACTGATGCTCATAGAAACACATCTACTTACTACCTAGAGTAAGTACTTACTAAGTTTTTTAATAACCTCCAACTGTGGTGGTGGACCATTACTTCCGTAATTGTATTGTATGAAGCGTAACAGTTTTTTTGTCAGGTATCTCGGTATGGTGTTTATATTTCAATAGAATATCTATTTCAATATGGCAGTAGGTATGTTTACAGTAAGTACCTATTATGACAATATCATAAGGGTGGCAAAAACCTTAGTCATTTTAAAGGACTTAAAAGTTTTCTATTGTTGATAAAGTTTACGTACAAATAAATAAAAAACAGCTCTGTGCCCTGGATAAAATGCATCCTAAGAGCTTTATGTATGCTCCTATTAAAATCATTAAGTATGGTATAAAATGATGATGATGAAATCTTGTTATCCCTCATCAGAGTCATCAGGGATAAAGGGCTTGAAGAAGGCTTTTCCACTGCTCCCAATCCTGCGCGGCAGCTTTATACCGTACCACCACCGACAATCGTACAAAACGTCAGATTTGACAAGCGAGCGAGGGCCTGTGGGCCTACCACCAGGCCCACAGGAGCTACAAATTCATTGCGATGTCGTTACCTACTATCAAACACTCTCCAGTACTCACCAACTTGCAGGTTGGCCGCGGCGGCTGGCCCGCTCTTCAGCAGCGAGTGCACGATCACCCCCTCCCGCGCGCCGCCCCCGCACCGGAACCCCAGCCCCGTGAAGTCCCGCGCCCACAGGCTCACGAGCCGTGTCCGAGGTTCCTGCGTAAACAAGGGATAAAATACGTTATTGTTGAGCGTTAGAAGTCATAAAAGTGTTTGTAGAGTCGTTTGTTATGGTAATATTGTTGAGATATATGGGGAACAATATAGGTCTCAAGAGCAATCCTTGGGGTACGCCGGAACCCCTGCCCCATCAAGTGCAAGGTTCCTGGATAAACAAGGGATAAAACTGGTTGTACTCGTAGTATTGTCTGCTATGTAATAGAGGTCTTAGACGCGATCCTTGGGGTACACTGGAGAAAATGTGAAGAAATAATTTGGGTTGAAGTGGCGCGTTCGAGGTATCAGGAGGTTGATGTTAACTTGAAATCATGGATAGCTCTCGTATCATCTATTTCGTTCACCTAGTTATATGTACTATTGTTAATACATGGTGTTAAATAATAGAGGACCCAGGAGTGATCCTTATAGTCGATTATTGCCTTGCATAACGGTCAATCAACACTCCACTCTAGTGGACATGCACCCAATAGATAGATTCTATATTGTATAGGTACGTACATGCCCTTTAAAACTTTTGTAAGGTTACCACCTACTGTAAAGAACATCGTAAGCTTTCCAATTTCCCCAAGATGGGACTCTAAATGGTTTGTTGTGTTTATTTACTCAGTGACAAAGGAGAAACTGGCTGTGTGTGTGAAAGTTCCATTACATATACAGTGTACATAGCTCAGCTATAGCTAGCTTGAGGAAAAGTCTACTGCAAATAAGTATGTTTCGAAATGTTTCCATCAGTATGGGAGTTTAAAGGAAAAAAAATAAAAAGGTGAATAAGTAACTAAATCAGTTATAAGTTTTAGTAGTAGTAATAAGTAATAACCAAGGCAACCATTTTCTTGCTATATTTTTTCTTAATCTTCCTTGCGTAAAATATGATATAGGTATATTTTTTTGTTATTATAAGTAATTACATTATAACTACAGATTTATAAGGTTTGTTTGCTCTTAGTGACTAAAGTCTCAGTAAAGGGGAAATAAACTAACACTGCATTGTAGGTATATTAAATTGTCTATTATAATATCAATCAAAAGCTGCAGCCTACCCACAGAGATACAACATGAAGCCTACTTTCCCAATCACTCACTCATCGCTAACTATTTCAATTCAATTCACACACGAAATTGCGACAAAATGTGACATAACATCTGCGCTATTCTGTACGGTAGAACCTTTCCAAAGTGGTTTAGTCCATTTTAGCTAGCTATTTGTATAACCTACCGACGTTGGCTAACGTTAAAAAAACCAAAACATTGAACACTAAAAGACTCATAACTTTTGAACGGGTAAGCCGATTTTGATTGAAATATGGCTAAGGACACGGGGTAACATTAACTATACGCTGAACAAAACAATTCGCAAAAAAAATCGGTGTCGGCTTTATTTAAAGGAATAATCGACTTAACAATCAACTAAACTGTAATTAGTAATCTTACGGAATTCTGACAGTTATCAATTTTAGACAAATCAGAGATCACAAACCTTTTTGGGCTGGGCAATTTTTCAATACGAGTCTGGACATCTGAGACTATAATATATTTTTTTTAGTCCCTGTATACATTTTATTAAGTGCGGCGCTCCAAATTAAAAGGGGATTTACCTACGGTGAGGAATAATTACCGTACCTAAATATATCACAAACAGTGAAAAATAATCTCAATTATCTTATATAATTATCGCTGTCGTAGAAAATATATCTAAAAACAACTAGTAATTCTTTTTGAAACGGTAGCCGTAGTACGCCGATGTCAGGCCGACGTTGCGTTCGTTTTTGAATAGAGGTAAAAAAAAGAGATGTCGCTCTATAAAATTCTATTGTGTGCACTGACTGGCTTGCGTGACGTCACAGCAAACTGTGCGACTAAAATGTGCGGTGGAGGTACCAAATTAGCAATACAGGTGAAATTGTGTCAGCGACTCATCGCTGGGAGTAAGACAGCAGAACACGTTTCTTCGTCATCGGTTCTTCGACAGATGTGACCAGCCCACTGCCACTTAAGCTTACTAACTCGGTGAGCTATGTCGGTGACTTTAGTTCTCTGTCAGATTACTTCGTTCCGGATGCGATCTTTCAGAGAGACTCCAAGCATAGCTATTTCCATAGCTCGCTGAGTGACCTTCAGTTTGTGAACCAGTCCCACTGTCAGTGTCCACGTTTCAGCCCCATAGGTCATAACCGGTAGGACACACTGATCAAAGACTTTCGTCTTGAGACTTTGTGGTATGGGCGACGAGAAGACTTGACGAAGTTTGCCAAATGCTGCCCAGCCCAATTGTATTCTTCTATTGACCTCTGATTGGAAGTTGTTTCTACCCAGCTGCAGAGTCTGTCCAATCGCATCCAGTGGCGTGCTTTGGAAGGGAATACGTCCAGCAGTGAACTGCTATAGGTATGATGATGGATGGATAATGATGGATTTGTTTATAAAAAAATCTACCTAATCATCACTAATATCATCATCATTATCAATATCTTCATCATCAGCATCGCTGACATTAATTATTAGAGACTCTGTAACTCTGTCAATAAAATCGTCGAGAGTGCACATCTTATCTTCGTCTTTTATTGTTTGGCTGATGCATTCTTGCCATTTCTCAGGAGTAACATTTCTTCTAGTAATAGTTTTTTAACTTCCGCCATTTTGTAAGTTGTGTTGTGTCTTGCGACATGCCCCTTCACTTGAGCCCACACCAATTCTAAAGGGGTTTAGCTCACAATTATATGGGGGCAGTCTAAGCACAGTAATGCCTTGTGCTGCGGCCATTTCGTCCACTATACACTTTTGGTATTTGTGTTTCTCCTGACCCACAATTTCCAACAAATTCACCTTTAACATTTTTTCTTCAAAATTTAAATCTAAATACATAGGTACATAAACATTTATAAAATTTTGAATATTTGTTTATTAGCCCTAATATATTGTCATATGTCAATATGGTGCAGTTCCAATAATCTTACATACATACCGAACATGTATTTACCGAATAGACAATCTTTTTTTGAAATTGATTAAAAAGGTTTATTATCCCTGAATTTAGTAGGAAGTGATGCCATGCTAAAGAATAAAATAAAGCAATTAAAATTAATTCGATACATTGGTCGTGAGTCGTGATCCTACTTCATATTATAAATACGAAAGTTTGTAAGTGTATGTGTGTATGTATGTATGTATGTATGTGTGTATGTTTGTTACTTCTTCACGTCAAAACGGCTAAACCGATTTTAATGAAATTTGGAATGGAGTTAGCTGACACCCTGGATTAACACATATGTTACTTTTATCGCGGAATTCCCACGGGAAAACTTATTTAGGCGAAGCGAAGCTCGCGGGAACAGCTATTATATTGAAATATTTGTTATTTTTGTATTAGATTACTTGAGCAAGTAAATATTTAGATTTATCTTTTTGTATAAAAATATTAAGAAAAAATTATTGCCCAGAAATGGATCGCAATTTTTCCTTTTTTCGGTAAAGAACTTTTTTAGTAGCATCACTTATAAAATGTCAGAATTCTTTCCAATAAAAAATCAGAGATTAGTATAGAATTCATGAGAGATACCTAACCACAATAGGGATGCATCTGACGATGCTATTCTGTGGCAACTCGTTCGCTATTCTTCTCTCTGCACTATTACGTCATGTGGCTCACTTACTCTGTGGTCTTATCTGACAGCTGATAACAATCTGATCATGACAGTTTGGCAGGGCGTTTGCAAAATAAAATAATAAGAGAGTCTTTGGCATAGATTCTCACTTGTGTAAATATTCAATCCTACTCAACGACAAATAAGCTAATGCTACTGCATTCCATAAGTACTCAATTTTTGCTTAACTTGACAACATTAATTTAGCCTAACTAATGGCAAAAACATTCGGTATTAAATCTATAACTGTCTCTTTCTGTCCGTATACTGTCAAAGAAAAGCAGCAATAGATTTAATACCGACATTAGCTTAAAGTTAATTTCTGTAATTCAACGTTTGGCTTTTAAATTTTATTGTACCTATCGATATCGGTAGGTACTTAGTTTAGTTTACCTATAGTTTTTATTTTTGCCAAATATTGAAGTTTACGAGAGAATTAAAATTAATTCAATTAAAATTAAGTAGGTAAGTGTACCAGTGCAGTATTTTCTTTCTTTTCACCAGCCACATTTTGACGGATCTTCATAATAAAATAACTTAACATACATAACATAGGAAGTACCCTACCTGTACGATATTTTAATAGGCATACAAAAATGAATAAATCATGAACATTATTTCTATTGTATAACGTGTTATATGAAAGTATCTGTCTATTTATTAAATGTATAGTTAGTTAAGCTACACTTATGAATGTTCGTATCTACCGGTGAAAAATCAGCTCTGTAAGTATAAAATTAATTAACCCTTTTAATATCAACAAACAAGTAAGTAATTCCAACCTTAAAAACATAGTAGTTTAAACCACGTATAACTGGAGTTAAACTGTTACTCTTTCACGCCAAAACTACTGAACGGATTTGAATGAAATATGGTATACATGTCGCAGGCAATTTGTAAGATCTCGCCGTTTACAAACGGCGTCGTCAGTTTACAAACGCTCGCTGTTTTGTAATTTGCCGAAGGCATATTGATAACTCGTTCAATCGTTCTGATTTCGACGAATATTGCAGTTTTAGGGTGACCATGATAAAACACAGTTTGAACTTTGTACAAATGGAAAAAACTGACTTTATTTCAGGATTTCAAGTTAGACTTTTTACTTTTGTTTTCTAAAATGACACGGCAATATACATTTTGCCTTCGGCATATTACAAAACAGCGAGCGTTTGTAAACTGACGACGCCGTATGTAAACGGCGAGTTCATACAAAATGCCTGCGACATACATACGGTCTAGACCCTGGGGAAAGAACATAGGCTACTTTTTATCCCGGAATTCCCACGGGAATACTTTTTAAGGCAAAGCGAAGCGCGCGGGAACAGCTACTCAAGTAATAATTATAAAAAAAAATGAGAATTTATACTTAGATAGAGCAATGAAAACAATCGGCTACCCATCCAACTGTGACCGCGGCTGTCGCTGCTTAACCGACTTGATCGATGGCTTATAAACGGGATCCCTATTCTAGATCACTCAGCAATTCGACAGCGATGGTAAAATAATAATAATATGTGGGGACTAGGGCATGCAATACCGCAATACCGGTATTCGTAATACCGGTATTAGGACCAAAATTCACGCTTTTTTCAATACCGGTATTGAAAGTTAGTACCGGTATTGAAGTAATACCGGAATCGGACTTTTTTAGGCTATAATAAAGCGATTAAGATATAGTATTCCTATGTACTGTGAAAGCGCACTTGTTTCCAACCGTTTGATGCAGTTTTCGGCCGTTTGATATCTACTGTTGTCCATGCGTAAACGGACACTGGATGTAAAATAAAAAAAATTATTGTAAAATTTAAACTAATACTCAATTCTCGTAAAAATCTATTACAAAAAACTGAATTTTATTGCTTTTTCTCGTTTTATTTTGACCTATACGACCTTTAATCACAATATATGCCATTTATTACAAGGAAATCTAATACCGGTATTAATACCGGGATCCCGGTATTGAGTTGCAATACCGGAACTCAATACCGGTATTGAAAATAGTTCCGGTATTGCATGCCCTAGTGGGGACATCTCACACACGGCCATCCGACCCCACGCTAGGCAGAAACTGTGTTATGGGTAGCAGTAGCTGATATATTTTCACAAATACATAGATAGATACATACTTAATATAAATATCAACACCCACGACCCGAGTACAAATATCTGTCTTTAAACAAATATCTGCCCCATCCGGGAATCGAACCCGGGACCTTCGGCATAGCAGTCACGGTCACTAACCACAATTAAAGTAAGAGCACAATTAATACTCTGTACGAATTCAATGTCGCTTTTGAATCGCTAATGTGCTTTGAATAAGCCAGCTACACACATGCAATGTATTGCTCTATTCGTTACTTTTGTACTGTGATAATTTAATTTACGTTACTGAGTACATTATAGCTTGGTTAAGAGTTCGGATATCCGAAAAGCAGTACCGAAGATCGAGGATCATCATCTACCGAATGGGGTAATAATATTTAATCCTAACTAATATTATAAATGCGAAAGTAACTGTGTCTGTCTGTCTGTTACTCTTTCACGCCAAAACTACTGAACGGATTTGAATGAAATTTGGTATACATACGGTCTAGACCCTGAGAAAGAACATAGGCTACTTTTTATCCCGGAATTCCCACGGGAAAACTTTTTAAGGCGAAGCGAAGCTCGCGGGAACAGCTAGTATATTATATGGAGGAACGGCGCGGCGTCTGCATTAAGTTAGTGAGCAATCTCTAAACTCAACTGTGTCCGTTGTCAATCGCAACAACTTGACTGGACGGACAACATATCTGGAATAGTTTCTGCTAATGGAATGTCTACTTACGGGAGATTACAATGCGACTTTAGGGTGCTAATAGGCGGGAAACGACATGAGCTTGTAATAGACGGCGGCGACGCCGACGACAGAATGGTGTAGTGGTTAGTGACCCAGACTGCTATGACGAAGGTCCCAGGTTCGATCCCCGGCAGAGGCAGATATTTGTTGGAAGACATATTTGTAGTCGCGCCTTGGGTGTTTAATATGTATCTATCTATGTATCTGTGTTGATAGGTTGATACCGCGCCCTCCGCGTTCTCAACTGTATCTCAGAGACAGTTGACATATTTTGTTGTTCTCTACAATGCTACAATGATAAATTAAGGAAAAATAATTTTTATAATATGTAATGAAATGTTTGTGTGAAAATTGCTTTTATGTTGATTTTATTGATTAGATGTAATTTTTATTGTATTATTGTGTATGTGATTTGTTACTGTTAAAATTAATTATCATTATAACAAAATTGAGCTTGCTATCGAATTAGGTTACTCTGTAATGATAGAATAAGTTTTAAAAAATAAATAAAAAATACCTATAAATATGAGCTTTCCCATACCCATATATCAGGCTCTGCCTATCATGGGGTCGGATGACCGTGTGTGAAATGACCCCACATATTATTATTACGACTGGTTTCTAGATAGGTATTTCTATGGGATCATTTGGCTGATAGTTTCCTCCTGTCCATAGAAATACACGACTGACAGACTAGTATGCGAGAAAACGTATACTTTTATAGTTTTCGATAAACTATCAAACCTGTACTAGACGGGCACTCGTTGTCTACTTCAGCGACATGTCTCCGGCGGCCAATTGTCAACCTAATGTATAGATATACTTTAGCTGCATTTAGATATTTGCAAGCATTTTCTATGACTACTGATGCGAACGATTACGAGAATTGATGATGATAATATTGAAACATACGCATCCTAACTAATATTATACCTAAATGCGAAAATAACTGTGTCTCTCTGTCTGATGTTACTCTTTCACACCAAAACTACTGAACGGATTTGAATTAAATTTGGTATACATACGGTCTAGACTAGACCCTGAGCTACTTTTTATCCCGGAATTTCCACGGGAAAACTTTTTAAGACAAAGCGAATCGCGCTGGAACAGCTAGTTCAAGAATAAATCTTAAGTTGTGTCTTCAAATCATATCCACCACAGCTAAGGTTGTTGGAAAAATAAAATGGATATGTCGCAGGCATCTGGTTTAATCTCCTGTTTGATTGAACCGCTAGCCCGTTCATTGGATGACGCTACTCAGTTGAATGACTATGCCTGCGACAGATATAAGCTTGTACTAGTTATTATTCTGTGATATACTTAAGTAAAATTGTACTAGATATAAGTACGCAAAAAGTTGAAAATATGCTCTAGTATTTTTTTCGCCATTTCTTCTACTCATATTATGGTCGACAATTTTTTTTTTTTTTTTTTTATTTATACAAAACATTGTGTAACATACACTCACGGGCAATGAAAAAGTTCCACTCAGAAAATGGCGACACCAAACAACACATTTTATTTCTAACATTTCGTTTTAAATTTGAACAAAACAATACCGTTTTTAATTGATAATATCCTGATGCTCTATTAAATGCACTTCAATGTTGCAGAAGGCGACATTAAGCTAGCTTTTTTCGTTAAGAAGTAATTTGGTGCTTTTCTCAGTGGAACTTTTTCATTGCCCGTGAGTGTAGTTAGGTTTTTAAATTAACATGTATGAGAAGGTCCTATCGTGGGAGTAGGGAATAACACAATCTCAGGGTAAAACACAGTGTAAACTATATTGTCAAGGTTCTACAGACACGTAATAATGCAAGTGAGGTAATGTTATTGTAACTAAACTAATGTCCGTTGAAGGCGCGAGCGAGCGTGTAGCCGGGAAACGGGTTGGCGCCGACTGACTGCGCGGGCTTCGCTGGCCGGTGGCGCGAGCGCGGGGTGCGCGCGGGTGAAGGGGAGGACGCGGGACGCGGTCTGCGCAGTAGAGCTGCGCAGTAAAACGGCGCGGCGGCGTGGGACGCTAACCGTTTTCGGCGCGCGATTTGTTTTCGCGGGAAAACGGTTAGCAGTCTATATATATAGGATATCCTCCCCCTCTAGTCCGAACTAAGCGCCCTCGCGTTCGGAGTAGCATGGTGACAGCCCTGGTCCTCCCCCTAAACTGTTCGTCGTCCTCGAGAACACTGATGGTCTGACGGTGGGGTGGTCTGCGCAGGGGTTCTGCGCGCGCGGGGGTACTGCGCGCCGCGCGCTGGTAGAAGGGCACCGGGCGGGCCAGCCGAGCCTGACGAGGCGGGCGGCCGGGCTCCGTGTGCTGGTAGAAGGCACCGGGCGGGCCAGCTCTGCCTGACGAGGCGGGCGGCCGGGCTCCGTGTGCTCCCAGAAGGCACCGGGCGGGCCAGCTCTGCCTGACGAGGCGGGCGGCCGGGCTCCGTGTGCTCCCAGAAGGCACCGGGCGGGCCAGCTCTGCCTGACGAGGCGGGCGGCCGGGCTCCGTGTGCTGGTAGGGGAGGCGGCGGGAGCGCGCGCCGCGGGCACGCTGGGCGCGCCGGGGCGGGTCATCACCGTCCTCTCCATGAAGACAGAGATCTGCGCCGCCGTTACGCAGGCGAACGCGTCGAGTATAGCGGCGGTCGCGGCGGGGGTAGCGCGCGCCGCGGGGCTGCACGCCGCTTACTCGTAGGGCGCGTCGTGCGTGGCGGGCGCGTCGTGCGTGGCGGGCGCGTCGTGCGTGGCAGGGGAGGCGGCGGGAGCGCGCGCCGCGGGCACGCTGGGCGCGCCGGGGCGGGTCATCACCGTCCTCTCCATAAAGACGCGGTTGGTCTTGGCGGCCTTGGCGACGGTGTCCTGCAGCACGCAGGCGAACGCGTCGAGTGTAGCGGGGGGGCTGCGCGCCGCGTACTCGTATAGCGCGTCGTGCGTGGCGGGCGCATCAGGCGCGCTGGGCGCGCCGGGGCGGGTCGTCACCTTCCTCTCGCCGGTGCAGCTGCGGTCGTCATCGTCGTCAAGGCCGCGCGCCGAGTGTCCTCGGTCCTCGGAAGATGCGCCGGGCTTTGCGGGGGGGCCGCACCGCAGGGAGCCCGCGCGCCGCGTGCTGCTCGTGCGCGTAGGGCGCGCCGGGCGAGGCGGGGCGGCTGCGCTCCGCGTGCTCATAGGACGCGTAGGGCGGGCCAGCCGGGCCAGGCGAGGCGGGGCGACCGCGCGCTGCGTCCTCGTAGGACGCGCCGGGCGTGGCGGGGCGGCCGGGCACCGCAGGGGGCCCGCACGCCGCGTGCTCCTCGTGCGCGTAGGGCGCGCCGGGCGCGGCATGGAGGCCGCTCGCCGCGGGAGGGCCACGCGCCGCATGCTCGGCGGGCGCGCCGCCGCCTGGGGGCATTACCGTGGTCTCGCCGGCGGTGCCGCTGCTTTCGTCTTCCTCGAGGTCACGACGCTTCGCTCTTCCCTTTTCGGTAGCATATTTTTTCTTCGCACACACTTACATTCACGCGGCCCCACGTTGGGCGCCACTATGAGAAGGTCCTATCGTGGGAGTAGGGAATAACACAATCTCAGGGTAAAACACAGTGTAAACTATATTGTCAAGGTTCTACAGACACGTAATAATGCAAGTGAGGTAATGTTATTGTAACTAAACTAATGTCCGTTGAAGGCGCGAGCGAGCGTGTAGCCGGGAAACGGGTTGGCGCCGACTGACTGCGCGGGCTTCGCTGGCCGGTGGCGCGAGCGCGGGGTGCGCGCGGGTGAAGGGGAGGACGCGGGACGCGGTCTGCGCAGTAGAGCTGCGCAGTAAAACGGCGCGGCGGCGTGGGACGCTAACCGTTTTCGGCGCGCGATTTGTTTTCGCGGGAAAACGGTTAGCAGTCTTGTTACACATGCCATTAAACCTAAAGGGTTTGTCTTGACACTAATTGACAAATAATTGTAAAATTTGAGCACACAAACCCAGTTGTCTACTGGCCAGGCAGCAGCTCGCACTGTGTAAACTAGCCATAAGTCACAGAAACAAGTGCCAAACTAAAACCAAATTTTGATGATCGAGATTTTTTTCAGATGCTAAATTGGCAGATTCTGAACGGTTCATCAACAGTCGATTGTTCCGGATTAAGTAACCTTTTATTCTATTGGCGAGATTAAAAAACAGACTTTAGTAGGTATAATATAGCTGTTGTTGAGCACTGAGCAGCAACTAAATAAATTTGTAACTAATAAGGCCAAAAAACTTGTTGAGACTTAAAAATGATACTATAGGGCTAGTGGTTTTAAGTCAGGGGTCAAAAAAGCCATAACAGCTGATATACCTAACCATTTATGGAAAAACCAAATAGTATACGAATACGAATTCGTATGCTTATAATATTAACAATATAGGGACCAGATGGTGTAAAAACACATACAAAAACAAAGCAAAAATCTGTCCACATTTTGTTTACTGTCAACCTAATGCCAACCATAATTGTACCAATGTATAAGTGCCATTTTCTCCATATTCGATTACTGCATAACCAGGGAGTAGTGGTTGACTTTTTACACATCTGTCATGATTTTTGTATGGAGATGACGTTTAATTTTTAAATCAATCCCTGTCGTTTAGATAACCGACTATGGAGAAATTGGCACTAAAGCTACCAATCTTCTAACCGAACTAATTCAAAAAAAGAACTCACTGGTATATAGAAGTGACTGTTATTACTGTTATTGGGTGTTGATATTTATATTTAGTATCTATCTATCTATGTATTTGTGTAGATATATCAGCTGTCCGACACCCATAACACAGGTTCTGCCTGGCTTGGGGTCGGATGGCCGTGTGTGAGATGTCCCCACATATTTATTTATTTATTGTTATTTGTCGCGACATTTCTTTTGCACTGAAACTCCATCTAGTTCGTATAAAATATATTTGTATCTACGTATGCAAAGGTCTGTAGGTCAAAGGCGATTATTATTATAGCCGAAACCTGTTTGTTATGGCGAGAAGTTAATTTAAATACCTTTCGCGGAATGAACGCCTTCTAAAGGTTACAAAATTGTTGTCTTTGGTATTTTAATTGTGTCGTTTCGATGTGTTTCTGTTCTTGTGGATATTTTGTTTATCGAATAGTGAAGCTGTTTCTCAGAAAGGACGGATTTTTTAAAAGACAAGATTGCATGTCATTATTGCTTGTGTTGTTTTTGTGCTTAACTTAGCTCTCAGTAGATATAACTATACGAACAAGACTCAACAAGATGGTGTGACAAATACATCCTAACTAATATTATAAATCCGAAAGTAACTGTGTCTGTTTGTCTGTCTGTTACTCTTTCACGCCAAAACTACTGAACGGATTTGAATGAAATTTGGTATACATACAGTCTAGACCCTGGGAAAGAACATCTGGCTACTATTTATCCCGGAATTCCCACGGGTAACCTTTTTAAGGCGAAGCGAAGCGCGCGGGGACAGCTAGTACAAAAGTAAACCAAAAACCGTTCGCAAACCCATTGAGTGCCGAAGGTACCTAATATCACTGGTACGTACCAGGCCGACTACGCAATATTGCGTAGTCGGCCTTCAATGTGTTAAGTTTACCGAACTAATTCAAAATATAACCCCAGTAGTAGAGATTATATTTTGAATTATTTGTCGAGACGTTTCTTTTGCACTGACTGTTGTGAATCATCAGGTGACACCAATTACTAATGGATTAAATACAGATTAAGTATCTATGTAATTGCGGTAATTTTCTGTTAATTAAAACAGATTCAACAGATCAATCCATGTAACCTTTGATAAATCTTTTGTTTCTACAATTACTTCATGGTGGTAAAATTTGTTAGGCTCAGTTTAAACTACGGCCTTGACAAATCATTTAGTTTTGGTAAAATCATGCGTATAAACCATCGACATTCAGAAATAAATGGTAATTATTTTGAAAATATGGCTCAGACGATTCTGGAGAAGGAAAACATCGTGAGGAAACCTGCAAATCTAGATCCAGCACATCTAGAACAGGCAGTGGACCAGCGTGATGGGAAGCTTAGGAAGGGAGTTTCAAATCTTGGGGACATGCACAAACACCAATGGGCTACCAATTTCTC
This sequence comes from Plutella xylostella, assembly GCF_932276165.1. Taxonomy (NCBI): domain Eukaryota; kingdom Metazoa; phylum Arthropoda; class Insecta; order Lepidoptera; family Plutellidae; genus Plutella; species Plutella xylostella. The sequence goes on along the minus strand of NC_064011.1, from coordinate 1,041,146 downwards.
CATACATTTATGACAATTGCTCTTACGGTGATGGAAAACATCGCGAGGAAACCTGCAAATCTAGATTCTACATGTATATCCTTAAGTGCATTGTACTTATTCCAAAAACGGCGATATGGTTCGCAACCTATCACGTGAGTACAAATGTGCTGCGACAAGTGGGTGGCTCGCTTGTGAGCCACCTCTGACTACCCCTTCGGGGATTACAGTCGTGAGTGCATATGTATGTATGTATTTATGACAATCCGTTTGTTGCGATGCAACTTAAGATACCGATAGCTGGACGCTTACCTCAAATCGCCTTCATTTTGACCTCCTACCTTCCTTATTATGGATATTGTATACCTAAGGCCCGGGTCTCCTATTACGCGCCGTAGCTCGCGTCCAGCGTCACGCCGTAGGCCGCGTCACGATCCCCACTACGTCTACGCGCCAACGTCGGCGTGTGAGGGAGACCGCATCAGTACATTTCTATAGTGAGCATCGTGACGCGGCCTACGGCGTGACGCTGGACGCGACCTACGGCGAGAATAGGAGACCCGGGCCTAAACTACTTGTATCACAGCTAGCTCAAACACGTTCATAATATTATCTCTTCCATCCAAAGGTTGTCTGGTAGAGATTGCTTTAAGCAATAAGGCCGCGTGTTTGTACTGTTTTTTTAAGTTTATAAGTTGTTTTTTTTTTATTCCCTTTGGTGCAAATAAAAAGTATTGTATAATCACTCACATGGGTACACATATCATCCTTGGTAACAGTGGGCTTGGTGAACCCTGGTTGCAACAACCCTAGTTTCCCCTCGCTGGGCAGGGTGGTGGCATGCTGCCAGGTCCCCAGGGTGTCAGCTCGCTCGGAGTCCTTGTAGCCTGGGTTGTCGAAGGCGAATTCGTCCTTGACGTTTTGTGGCTCGGTGGACAGGACTAGGTGCTTGCCTGCGGAAGAAGGTTGCGGGTTATTTAATAGCTTTATGCTGAGTCAGAAAACTTTTAAACTTTTAGCATTATTAACGGGTAGCTATTAGCTACAATTATTCTGTAAGTGCTAGCTGTGCACGCGAGCTTCACTTCGCCTTAAAAAAATCCCGTGGGAATTCCGCGGTAGATGTGTGATCCTATGTGTTAATCCAGGGTGTCAGCTAACTCCATACAAAATACCATTAAAATCGGTTCAGCCGTTTTGTCGTGAAGAAGTAACAGACAGACAGACCCAAGTACTTTCGCATTTATAATATTAGTTAGGATTAGGATATAGAGAGACCCCCCCGTGTCCCATTTTCGACAGAACCATGGCCACCCTTTAAGGCCGATGCGCGGTACCAAGAATGTGGTCCATAGCGGGAACCCGCGCGATGAGAACCGGTTTGATTCCCGTCCGGGCAGTTTCGTGCTCCGGCGTACAGTCAGCAGCAGAGATAGTGTAGGCAAGTGATTAGTGACTACCCGAAACCTTCATTTTTAACCTCGATCTGGATAAGGCCTCGTCCTCTCAATCGAGAGGCCGTGGGTTCAAATCCTGGGCTGTAACAATGAATTCTTTCAATTGTGTTTTCAATTAAGGAGTTTAAGTACAATAATACCGCTGTGCTCTTACGGTGATGGAAAACATCGTGAGGAAACCTGCACATGTAGATTCTAGATGTGTATCCTAAGTGCATTGTACTTATTCCAAAACGGCGATATGGCTCGCAACCTATCACGTGAGTACAAATGTGCTCCGAAAAGTGGGTGGCTCGCTTGTGAGCCACCTCTGACTACCCCTTCGGGGATTACAGTCTTGAGTGCACATACAAATTTTTAACCGATTTCGATTAAAAGAGGAGGTTCGCAATTCGTCTTCATGTTTTTTTTGTATGTATGTTTACCGATATCTCCGCTATTTATGGACCGGTTTTAATGGTGTTATTGTTACTGGAATCCTTTATTTGCTCGCGAATGTATTTAGTTAAGTCGTCAGCGGATTTTAAAGTGTTTGTGTTCCGACTGTACTTACACAGTCAAAATGTGTATAGTATAGTGATAGTAATCGTATAAATAAATGAGTATAGGGGGAAGTGATTGTAGATATGGCTGATGTTACGACGATACGAAAAAATTATAAAGTTTAAAAAATATTTTGTATATTTTTTTACTGTAAAAGCTGAATTGAAAGTTAGGACCTGTTTAACATTGACTAGATCTAGATAATTGCTACCTTTTCTTTTCCATTTCAGGAGTAATTTGGTGGCATTGTCAATGAAACTTTTTCAGTGCTCTTGACTCTCGTGAGTGTAGTAATTAATACATATACCAGTTAATGTTTTCACATGTATTATATTTTCTTATTATTATTATGTACCGCATATAATGTAAACAAACATCTTTCTTATCAGTAAATAAACAGTTTTATCATCTGATACAAGATTGGAGCAAGTGAGATAAGTTGGTATCTGTACCGGTGACCAGATTTTAGAACATCTACATGGGTTCCGCTCATCTGGCATAATCTTTATTGACCAAAACTCATTTCGCATAACTCGTATGGTCTAAACTTTTTTGGCCGAACCATCACTTTGCCAAGACTTATGTGGCATAAGGCTCGTTTCGTCTAAAACTCTTTAGGCACAATCTTTAAACACCTAAGTTTCGTTTGCTCAAATTTATGTTCGTCTATACCTATGTATAATCTTGTTTCTTCTTATGTTATCTTAATAAAAAATATATTAAGTATGTAGTAAATGTACAAATTGTGGTATTTTTCTCCTACATCCGAAAGTTAACGACCAATATAATTATTACAAACCCCATGAGATCGAAACCTAAAAATAGGTGCGACGACGAGCAAAGCGAGGAGGAGCGTGTTAGGTGCACATGTTCATCAAAACCAAAGCGGAGCGGAGCGAAGCGGAGCGGAGCGTTTTCCAAACAGCGGAAACAATACAGGCACCATGTAGGGAGACGCTCCGTCAAAGTTAAAGCCAAACGAATATTATTACTTTGTATAAACCTATGCCATAGCATTATTAGGCTATTCAAGATTTGGTCATACCATTATTAGTCTAAACAATGTTATGCGAAATAATTTTTTACTAAACGAGATTTATGCCATACGATTTTCGGCGTAACGAGACTTTGACCAAACGTTACTATGCAATAAGAGATTAGGCAAAAAAATCTTATGCCAAAAAAGGTAGAACCCATCTACATACATACGGACCTAGGTAGGTGTGATAAAAGAACAGGTGTATAACCTGGTAAAATAGAATATAAGTACTTAAAACCTTACTTTATATAGAAAACTTTATAGTTACTTACTTAATAATTTATAGCAATAAAAGTTAAAGTAATAAAAACTATTAAATAAAGACAATTTTACTACTAACCTAATCTAAACTAATTAAATACAAGAAGAATAGAAATGAATCTAAATATTTGCACAAAATTTTAAAATTATCATGATATAGGTAGGAGAGCTTAAATATTGTGTGCGTTTGGTTGGAAGTGCCATCAAAGAGATTAAATGTCACAGTATGTCAGGATCATAGTAAAATTAGTGACCTAATTAATTAAGTTTAGCTTTTAAAACAGTAAGTAAGTACCTAATTTGTATTGATGTGACTGATGTTGCTGAACAAGGTATAAAAATGTATAGCTTACAGTAGGTATAAGTAGGTACCATATAGGGTTTATTCTTCCAGTTAGTTTTTTTAAACAATAACTACAGCAGGTATAAGTAGGTAAGTACCATAAATGTAGAGATACCTTGTTCGTTTAAAATGTGCATTTTACTACCACTCATTATGTAGGTAGTACAATCTACAGTGCAACTTCTATAAAGTCGTGAAATCGGAAGTGGATCCTAACTAATTGTTTAAGATCTGATATATTTATTAAAGGACAAATCCGTTAAAAATCCATATTCAATCGTTATTTTATTTTTAAAATGTATGTAAACGTAATAAATAACTGATAATGATAAAAAGTCTTAGCAAAATCGCACTCTTAATAGTCATGACTTTATAGTTGGACTATACCTTGTTCGTTTAAAATGTGCATTTTACTACCACTCATTATGTAGTACAATCTACTCATTCTCTGAATGCACATGATAAAAACGCTTCATTAGTCGACAAGTTATAGAGAAAACGACAAGGAGAGAGTGTAAAAGTTGATATATTGATGCCAAACGAGCATGCAATGAGCAATCACCCTTGTCTCTTCACGCATACAGTGGTAAATTGTATGTAAACTTCTTTGACCAAGTTACGTTAACGTTTAGTGACGTCATCCACATCTACCTGCTTTGTTTATTTTGTTGAAATCTTAATTTGACGTGTCGTGCTTGTCTTGCGAATCTTGCGATAAGTCCACGGTCGTAATGAAATTCTTTAGCTCATTATACAGGTACCTAGATGTAGAAGAAACTATTGCTTAGAAATATCTAAGCCCATGGTCAATTATGGTGTTAACGCTTCAAATACAATAATATAAACTCAAACGTCAAAAGAAATGTGACGAAGGTCACAGATCGTTTAAAATTCAACACAACCTGCTCCAAGCCGGAGCTATAAAAAAAGGTTGCTGCATACCTTTACGGGTCTTCCAATACAATTTCCTCAAATAATACGCTGCGGCCACTAATAGCAGGGCGGCCAAAAATGCACCTATGGCCGCGCCAGCCACACTGCCACCAGAATAACAACCTGCCATCTCCTGGCCAAATACCAATGGCAGGCACACAACCAAACACAAGAACACACGCATAATTTTCTTAAAATCACACTTCACAACCAACCAGTAACATTTCTATGGCACGGGAATGAAACCGTTCGAATTTTGAAAAAGGTTTCTTTTTAGTTTTTTTTTTAACGCGGTGCAAAGGCGTGCGGCGCGTGAGCCTACGCGGCGGATTGTGGCTCTGCTATAGGATTTTTGTCTGTGTGTTGTGTTTGTGTATGGTCTGTGATTGTGGGCCAATGATGCAGGGTGTAGCAAACGTGTTTGCCCCGTGTCCGACACGATGGCGCGGCCATATTCATGCGTAAGAAATTTATTTTGTTTGTAAGTAACATGATTTTCTGTCATTCGAATCGTGGAATGACCACATAGGTAGGTACATAATAAAAGGAAGTTTTTTATTTAGTCCTAAAAATATAAGTATTTGTTATGAAAAATAATCATGAAAGTTTTTTACATTTTATTTATAAACATACTCATAAGTTATTCTGATCGCTGGTTCATGATTTTGAAGGGGTTGTTTGCAAAGATCCTGAATACATTTATATATTAGCAATCTAAACCGTTACACTCAGCTTGAAGCATCTATAATTAACGTTAAGTATCTAGGTATCTAAAGGTTGTCTGGTAGAGATTACTTTAAGCAATAAGACCGCCTTTTTTGTACTATTTTGTGTATAACTTGTGATATTGTAATGTTTTGTTAATGGTGCAAAATAAAGAGTATGACTATTCTATTCTGTCTATCTATCTACAGATCTACACTCACGGGCAATGAAAAAGTTCCACTCACAAAATGTCGACACCAAACGACCCCCATTTTTTCAAACATTGAATTAAAAAAATTAACAAAATATTACCGTTTTTTGTTGGTAATATCCTGATGCTCTGGTAAACTTGGTCTACTCTCTGGTGTACTTCAATGTTGCATAAGGCGTCATTAAGATAGTTCTTTCCGTTTAGGAGTAATTTCATGCTTTTTTCGGTGCAACCTTTTCATTGCCCGTGAGTGTAATAAAATAATATTGTACGACGAACAAACCCCTATATCTTGTGTATGGTAATCGGTTATATCTATATCTATATAAACATAAAAGATTGAAAGTCATTACAACACTTTCAAATGAAAGTTACGGTAACACTCAGTAATTCGATGTTACATTAAAATAATTTTAGTTTTTCACAGCGGTGAATTTAAAACTGCTGCGTACGTAGGTACATATATATTTTTTAATTTATAAAACATTAACGGAAAACAATAACTAAATAGTCCTGCCATCCACACGCACACCAAAGTACCTGCCACTCCCGCGCAGCGCAGCCGCAGGTATCACACACACGCACACACACACATACACACATACACTACCCATTGATCTTCCAACAGCTAAGCCTTTCCACTCTTATCCCTATTGAATTAAGATTCATTTTAGCGCGCCAATCTTCTCGGTGTTGGGCCAAGAGGTTGTTAGTGAATACTCACAAGGTTTATTTTATTATTATTAAAGAGGAAAGTTATTATTATTTAAATCACGTTTGGACACAGCCTGAGACGTAAACACGTAAATGTAGGGAGTTAGTTTTAAAGGCTTTAGGCTTAGGTATCAATTTAATACAATGGACAACATTTCAAAAAACTAAAGCTGCTATAAATCGAAAACCATTTCGAGATTTAGCTCTAAAGGCCACAAAAAAAATATTTGTATTTTTTGGATGTATCATTTTCGAGAAATTCATAAAATAGTAAAAAAGTGCTGATGACGTCATGCATCAGGTGCGATGCATTTTGATGATCAAAGCCTAATAGATTTAAAACAAAGTAACTGTCACTTTCATTTTTGATTGGCGCTGACGTTTTATCGTGACGTTGTTGTTTATTTGAGTCATTTTCATAAATTCTGTTCTGACACTTTCTGACTATTTTTTTATTTATCGTATAAAATGGTTAGTATACCTACGTATTAAAAGATGACCTCTGTATAATATGTCCCAGAGCATGCCACCGCCTACACAGCTGAAAAAATGCTTCTGAAAAATGCTTCTGCTTATTTTTTTACATGGTAAGTACTTTGTATCATCAAAAATATCAATGTTATTTGAAAAAAACCCATTTGTTGGTTGGCATGTAAACAAAGTTTAAATGTCACTTGTCAGTGTCATTTATGTTTTTTTTCGAGACTAAGGCAAAAGACAAAAATAAAAATTGAATATGTGTCTAATATGTGACGTCACTTCCGGTTTTAAAATAATTAACTTTAAAGTTAAAAATAACATGCAAAAACTAATGTATATACAAAATAAAAAAATACGGGTCCTTTAATTTTTAATAAACTTTCCAAATAGCTAATAAAAATATAGGGTAAGGAAAATGAAATGTTGTCCATTCAAATCATTTAAGTATTTCAGACTAAAAGTCCATAAATTAATAAGTATAGGTACAATAAATATTCGCAATCAAATTAAAATAATACACATAATTATATATATATATATATAAATTTCTAAAAATAATCTACACCATATTGCTTAAATAATTATAATAAATAATTAAAATAATATTTTGACAGCAGTCCTAGGGCCTGTTTCACAATGTCTGGTTAGTGACTACCTGTCGGATAAAATACATGCTGTCACTGTCAAAAAAGTAATAACAGACAGTGACAGCATGTATTTTATCTCACAGGTAGCCACTAACCAGACATTGTGAAACAGGGCCCTAGTATCGTAAGCACCGTGGGTAGATAGATACCCATACCGGTAAACTATTACTTAGCGAGAGCGAGCGCTAGAGTATTTCCCGGATTTTTAAATCTCTCAGTGAACGCTTTCGCAATATCAGGTTAGCGGTACAGGGAACCCGATTCTCTATGTAAGCACCCTAAGTCATGATTATCAGCTGTAATCGTCCACTGCTGGACATAGGCCTCTCCTGAGGAGCGCCACAACACTCGGTCCTCGGCCTCCCTCATCCAGCCTCTATCGAGCACCAGTCTTAAGTCATCGGTCATCACTTCATCAGTCTTTCGCGGTTTCCACCCGAGATATTGTTTAGTACACTATTTACGATTATTTATAACGCTTAAGCCTAGTTTCACCATGGTCTGTTGGATCATTAACACCCCTGTGTAAGTGTCATCCTAACTAATATTATAAATGCGAAAGTAACTGTGTCGGTCTGTCTGTCTATTACTCTTTGACGCCAAAATACTGATCGGATTTGAATGAAATTTGGTATACATATGGTCTAGACCCTGAGAAAGAACATAGGCTATTTTTTATCCCGGGATTCCCACGGGAAAACTTTTTAAAGCGAAGCGAATCTCGCGGGAACAGCTATCTAAAATAAAAACATTTACACCGGTCAAAATCATAACCCTCCTTTTTCCTTCGCCGTGGTCGGGTAAATTATACGCCATGTCCATCTTAAATAGTTGTAACTTAATTATAATATCGTACTTACAAAAGTCTTATCACTTCTTACTTAAGTAAGTAAAAATAGCGATCTCTGCCTTAGGTAACCTATATATGTAGAGTATTTTATTTTATTGAGATTTTTTTCGGAAATTCCCACGGATTGTATGTACTACTGATAAAATATTATTTGATTTACTTAACTATCTATCATCCACCCACGAGATTAGTCCTATGATCAAAGTGTTTGTGCTGTTTTGTTGGCCCTACCTACCTTGACCAAGATAATAAAAACCTGTAATGTGTCATAATATATTATGTGTGTTAACGGTTATCGACAAATCATAACTAATTATAACTAATAATTATAAATGCGAAAGTAACTGTGTCTGTCTATCTGTCTGTTACTCTTTCACGCCAAAACTACTGGACGGATTTGAATGAAATTTGGTATACATATGGTCTAGCCCCTGAGAAAGAACATAGGCTACTTTTTATTCTTGCTGAAATACAGGTTTTTGCTGAAATACAGGTTTTTACCTAGTTCGGCAGTGGAGGCTAAACAATAACTTTTATGAGACATCTACTTTAGCCTTAGTATAGTTTAACTGTGTAATGTGTTTTACTTAATAAAGATATTATTATTATTATTCCGGAATTCCCACGGGAAAACTTTTTAAGGCGAAGAGAAGCTCGCGGGAACAGCTAGTTCTTTCATAAGTTAGTCACACAAGGGCACACCAAAGAACACTGAGTAAACAGTAGCATGATCATCAATTTCTTTCATATTTCAGCCAACAGAATATAATAAGTAAGTATACGAAGAAATGCAGTCAAGTCCAGTCCAATTAAGTCCACATGAGCTGCAATTGTCAGTATTGTACGGCTTTGAGTCAAGTTTCGTGAATCGCAGTATACCTATCTTCTAGTATAGTAACTGTACTTGATATTCTTTGATACCTATATAAATTCTACAACCTTAAAAATTCTCTGGAAGTCACGCGGGATTCGAACCCGCACCTATCTGTTGTGAGAAGCGAGCGCTTTACCTCTTCGCACCTCTCCATTCTGAGATAAAGGTCGGTCCAAACAACTTGATAGTTCGTAAAGTTGGCTGCGATTACATTTAGTGCTTTGTCAAACTATTAACCAACTGTCGAGCTTGGAAAGAATAAAAATAAAACAAAAAAACATTTATTTGACATAGCTGTTCCCGCGCGCTTCGCTTCGCCTTAAAAAGTTTTCCCGTGGGAATTCTGGGATAAAAAGTAGCCTATGTTCTTTCCCAGGGTCTAGACCGTATGTATACCAAATTTCAATCAAATCCGTTCAGTAGTTTTGGCGTGAAAGAGTAACAGACAGACAGACAGACATACAGACAGACAGACAGACACAGTTGGGCAGTTCTTCTTTTTAACCTACATAATGGATAAAAAATTATCCCGAATTTGAAAAAAATAACTTTATCTTTTTGGTGAATTCTTATAATTTTTATGATAGCTACATTTCTATTCTATCGAAAAAGGTGGTTGGCCGCGAAGTTTAAGTATTTTTTCAAGATTTTCAGAACATGATACGTGGATAAGGCAAAGAAAATTACACCTTCGTCACAGAATCTTTTATTTTATTTTAACGAAATAGTCTTCGTCGATTAAAATGAAACTTTTTTGATACGTTAATAAACAAAATACCATTTTAGAAAACATATGAAGGAATGGATTTTTAGTAATAACAGAATATTTATTAAGTAGTTATTACCACTCTGTCACAATTTCAGCTAAAATGAAGCTTGTTTTTGCTATAAATATTTTTCCGCTACTAATTACAGTCAAAAATTAACAGCATAGACGTTAACATCAATGACTAAATTTAATATGATTTTTCCAAAGTTGCACTATTTATAACATAACATATAAACAACCAAAAATAAGTTAATTACCAGGAGACACCAATCGTTACAGAGTGGTAAACGATGTGACATAGTTGTTATTCTATTAAATATACGGCAGCGTTTTGGAATAAAACAGTTTTATTTAAAAATAATAATTTAGTAACTTACATATAAATCATTATGGTTTCAAGTTAGTCAAAAAATTTACTGGAGATATCTTTATTATTAGTATAACTAATGAAATCACACTTGAGAACCTCTGGAGAGTGAAATATCCGTATTTCAGGAACTTAAAGGACAAATTTGTTCCAACTACATAAAATAATGTTTATCTGCACAAATAATATTTTCGGCAACCTAAAATTTAAGTAACATAATGAAAAATTACGTAATTTGTTAAAGTTTTAATCAGCCATATTTCGAAAATACAGCAGTGGCTCTTAGAACTTGAAAAAAAAATTATTTCCTTTTTTAATTACCTTAGAAGCTGGAAGGAATTTAATGTTATCATAAAACATCCGATAAATCATTCTCTACCATATTAAACAGTCTACCACATTCATCGTCGGTTCTTGAGAACAATAGCACGAAATTACCTTTTTCACTAACAAAACTTTTTATTAATGCAGCGCAAGTGTATTGGACGTTCATTTCGCTTCTTACTTTAACCAAAACGTGTAGTTTCTCTTCAATTTTTCTTTGATGAATTTCCTCAGGTTGGAGTGTTTCGTAAGAATGTGACAGATTTGTCGCGTGACAGAGGCGTAAAATGTGTTGCAAAGTCGATTAGCATTTAAACAGTAACATAAAGTGTAATATTCACATGTTGATTGCAAAGTAATTGTTATTACCAATGAGTAAATAACAAAATAATAATTTAATTGTATTTTCTTTTAACAATTACCTACGTGACGAAGCTGTCGCCGAATAAACACACGCAGCTCCTGTCACACTTTGCGGGTGGCCGATACGCGGTGTCTGGATCTCAAAGGGGAAATCTTACCAAGGGGAAAAGGAGACCTTAAACTCTGATCGATGGCAATAAGGACGAGTGGCTCAAACAAATATTTTAAATGGCAACCTACGTGACAGAATGTAACTACTAAAACATTAGGTAGTAAGAGACAAATTTTCAACAATTTTTTTAAATATTTCAGAAATCATTTAAAAATATATATTTTGTTTTACTAAATAGGTAATATCTTCTGGAGTTTAAATAAATTTTTATATTTTATGTCGTCATATATATTTTTTGTAACATTATCGAATATGCGCAGGATGAAGTAGCGGGAGACAGCCAAGATTCGTATGAAATACACCTCTGTCACGCGGATTTACCACTCTGTAACGTATTTTTAAATACAAAAATATAAATTTATATTTTTGTAAACGTGCACAGCCGTTGTGTTTTTAGTACAATGCACGCTGAAATATAAATAAATGAATAAATATTTGTAAAACTCATGATTTTTTCTTCACAACTGATGGAGACTAAGTTATGTAGGTTAAAAAGAAGAACTGCCCAGTTACTTTCGCATTTATAATATTAGTTAGGATTAGGATTAAATGAAATTTTACCCGTAACACGGGTATGGGTATACAAGAAATGAACAGTAGGTAGGTAATAGTGGAGTAGATAAAAGAATTAGTTAGGTAAATTGGTTTACAGAGTAGAATAGAAGCAGTAAGAAGGAATCTCGCACTAGGCACAGCCTATATCGCGAGAACCAGTAGGCAACAATAAGAGTTGCAGGTGGTTAGTCGGTGGTAAAAAGGATGTTTAAAAGAAGGTAAGCATGAGGTAAGTATACAATGTTAGTTTTATACTTGGTGAGGTTAAGAGAAGTAAACAGAGGGGTAAGGTGTTGGTACATAAGACTTAGGATATTAGATTAGAGCTTTTATACATTGTTATACAATCATGTAGAATTAGAATGAAGAGTCAGTTTTTTAGTTTGACGAGGTACAAAAGTGCGTTCTTCTCCTTAGACAGAAAGAGCCCCCCCTTGTCCGAACGGAGAGTAATTTGTAAAAATTGACGTTCATCAGAAAATTTTATATTTGTACGATGAATAAAAAATTTTGACTTTGACTTTTGACTTTGACTTCGCTGCCAACTTCGTAACTACCAAGTTGTTTGAACCGGGCTGTAACTAACACAGCTCTTAGTTTGCAGACGACGGGATGGCGCAGTGGTTAGTGACTCGACTGCTGTGCCGAAGGTCTCGAGTTCGATCCCCGGCCAGGGCAACATTTTTATGTTTGTTTCAAGGCAAATATTTGTTCCTGGGTCTTGATATTTAATGTTTGTGTGATGTGATATATAAAATAGGGTGCACGGAAGTAGCCTTCTTGAGTGACCTATTAATGTACTTTATACAGGGTGTTGCGAAAGTGGTATACTAAGCCGAAATGGGGTGTAGAAACATTGCTGGTCTCGAATTTGCAAAAGTCATAGAACAAGTTTGTTAATAATCTTCCCGAGAACATTAGGAAAGCTCCTTCCCGCAATGTCTTCAAGCGACTAACCCGTGCTCATTATCTCAGCAAGTTAGATAAGTAGCATTTTCTTGTACCTCTTTGAATATTATAATTTTGTGTGTATTATTGTATATAATTGGTATTCGTATATGTATATATATTTATTGAATTTATAGTATTTTATTTTATGTATATTTTATGTATATCTATTAAGTTAATCATCAAGTGACTTTATTTTGTTTTTGCTTTTTCAATTTAGTAACTACTTTTTGTTGCACCTTTCTACTAGTTTTTCTGTACCTCCTGTAGGTTGGCTGGTAGAAAATGCTTTTAGCATTAAGTCCACCTTTTGTACACTTATATTTCATATCTGTGCAATAAAGTATCAAATAATAATAATAATAATGACCCCCTGAGTCACCCCCTTTCGGCTAAGTATACCACTTTTGAACACCCTGTATACGTCCGCCGCACACTGGGCAGTCAGCAACTGACGCTATTCTAACTGGCGTATCCCATTCCATGACGGCCGACTGGCGAAGTGGTTAGTGGCCCTGACTGCTGAGCCGAAGGTCCCGGGTTCGATTCCCGGCTGGGGCAGATATTTGTTTAAAGAAAAATATTTGTACTCGAGTCTTGGGTGTTGATATTTAAATTTAATATGTATTTAAATCTATCTATGTATTTGAGTAATATATCAGCTGTCCGATACCCATAACACAGGCTCTGCCTAGCTTGGGGTCGGATGGCCGTGTGTGAGATGTCCCCACAGATGTTACATATTTATTCCAGAAGAAAGCCAATAAAAAGCTTTGTTGACAGATTTATTTAAACATAAAATCAATTAACTCAATTAGGTATCAGCCTATAGATAGGTCAGTTATCAGTGGTAAAAACCCACTTTCCTTGTGGAAAACCCAAGTGCTTATTTAAAGAATGGATGATTCATATACATCTGCTGAACCAACGTACGTTTTATGAACAGTATCGTATTGTATGTGTTATGTATATTAGTGTGTGTGTGTGCGTGGAAGATAAAGATTGAATGTGTGGTGCTACGAGCGAGATGAGTGTTGCCAACGTAAATAAATCTACTGAAATGGTAGAAAGTGTATTTATTTACACTCATATGTTTAAAACACTCACACCTTGTACTAATGAACTCCCTTACGGGGTATGCAGAGGTGCATTACTGCACCCAATTTTCGCCAGTGTTTATGTTAGTCCCAATGTAATAGGGGGTGGGCCTATTTATTTATTTATTTATTTTTAAAAGCATTTTAATAACAAATTTTAAACATTCCAGCCGGTTCTCAGAGAACATATTAATTTTTTGTTTGAAATTTTGAACTGAAAACAGAACATGACATAATAACTTACATATGAAAAAAAGATTCCCGTGGGAATTTCAGGGTAAAAAAAACGTACTCTAATTTTTACTTAGGCTCAATACAATACAATACTCTTTATTTGCACCAAAATAGAACAACATACAAAATAAACACATAAAAATAAAAACAGTACAAAAAAGCGGCCTTATTGCTTATAGCAATCTCTACCAGACAACCTTTGAATGTAACAACTTAGCACCTTATAACTTAAGTATTAATAATTATTCTCATACTAGCTGTTCCCGCGAGCTTCGCTTCGCCTTAAAATGTTTTCCTGTGGGAATTCCGGGATAAAAAGTAGCCTATGTTCTTTCTCAGAGTCTAGACCGTAAGTAAATACCAAATTTCATTCAAATCTGTTCAGTAGTTTTGGCGTGAAAGAGTAACAGACAGACAGACAGACACAGTTACTTTCGCATTTATAATATTAGTAAGGATAAGGATATTATGGGGCCGACAGTGAAATCGCGAGAAAACAAATCGAGAAAATTCTACCCTGAATTTAATAGGTACAATTTTAGATTTACATCTTGCAACATTCTTAGTGTTTATTTTATTAGCCCGGCTTATACCTAGGCGTTTAGGTATTAGGCATAATGTATTTAACTCCCGTTTAGTCCTGATTGTGGGGTGTTCAGTGGAAACTTGCGCAAGAGTCAAATGTCGACAGAAACAATTTTCATAAAAATTTATATATTTAAAAAATACGTGAAGTTTACATGAAAAAGTTTTTCCTAAAAATTGTTGTTTGAAATACTGAACAAATTAAAGAATTGGTTTTGTTTACATCCATTTAAATGTGAAGAAAACATGAAAGAAGCGTTTCAGTGAAACTCATAGCTGAAATATAAATTGAAGAACAGTGATTGTGACCAGTTTTTGCAAGAAAATATCAAGTTAATTATTTCGGTAAGTCTATTTTTAATTATCGTCACATAATTATATTATCAACAAAGGAGAATGGCCATTTTTCTAAGGCGCCATGACCCGCCAGAGCAGCCATTGATGAAACATACATATATACTGATAATTATTATTATGGGGTAAGGGAGAACGAAGATATAGGTGCTGAAAGATCAAGTCTTTGTACTGACTAGATGTTTCCCTCATACTAAGTTTTTTTTTTCAAACTTGGTTTATATTTTTTTAAATATTTTTCCCTCATTTGGAACACTTTTATAATTGGATAAAAATAAATTTTGTTAGTGGCTGCAAAGCAGGTCAGATTTGGCCATTCTCATTTAAAAATATTGCTATGCAATAAATTCACAAGATACCTGTAGATTCTTCTCCTAGATATTTTTTTCTTATAAGTACTTAAGTTTATACCTTAGTAGGTATTCGAAACGAATGATAAAACTTTTATGATTTACTTAACTAATGAAATACAGTACCGGGATATCGGAATATTGGGACGGAAAATTAGCAGCGCCTAAACTATATGTTATTTAGCAGAATATTTGTAAGTATTTTTATTTTTAATAAGCAGCATATAAGATGGCAATGGCAGTGGGCTGGTCATATCTACCCAAGAACCGATAACCGTTGGGGTAGACGAGTTCTCAAGTGGAGAGTGGAGACCACGAACAGGCAAACGCAGCGTGGGACGCCCTCCTGCCCGCAGGACTAACGACCTTAGGCGGGTAGCCGGTAGTGGTTGGATGAGGAAGGCTGAGGACCGAGTGTTGGTTGTGGCGCTCCTTGGGAGAGGCCTATGTCCAGCAGTGGATGATTCTATTCTATTCTATTCTATTCTCTGTGGGGGTGTAAGTACCTGCACCTGGCTCTCTCGAGTGGAACCTTTGTGCATATCCCCAAGGTCTAAACTGCCTTCCTAAGCTTGGACCATTACCCACCACGCTGGTCCACTGCGGGTTGGTGGGTTCACATATCTAGATGTGCTAAATCTAGATATGCAGGTTTCCTCACGATGTTTTCCTTCACCGTAAGAGCGATGGTATACATTGTACTTAAGTTAAAAGAACTCATTGGTACATGTCAGCGCCGGGATTCGAACCCGCATCTCTTGATTGAGAAGCGGGCGCTTAACCGACTGAGCTACCACCGCTCCCAGTGGATGATTATTGGCTGATGATGATGATGATGAAGCAGCTATAATAAATAAGCAGCTATAATAATAATTACCATACCGCACTAGGCCAGCGTGGAGGGAAGTGGTCCAAGCTTAGGAAGGCAGTTTACACCCTTGGGGATATGCACAAAGGTTCCACTCGAGAGAACCAGATACTTACACCCGCACAGAATACAGTGTGTTGTTTTTCGGACCCGACAAACTTTAAGGGTGAATTCTACGAGTAATTTCATCGAGAAAAAACCCCTTAAAGCTTGTCGGGTCCGAAAAACAACACACTATAGAATAGAATTACTTAATAGAAGTGTATATTTGCTAATTCAGACTTTTTTTTTGTAGAACTTGTTACCTGGACATCACTCAACGCATTTGATGACCTGCTAAATCAAAAAAGATTAATCTAGCTACTTGAGGAGAGTCGAATAGTTATAACAAATGAAGATAGCTGAAAGTCTCGAGAGGACCTTTTGAGACCAACAGGTATGTACATTTTTACCCCACCGCGGAAAAATAGGAGTGTTATAAGTTTAGCGTGTCTGTGTGTTTGTTTATCTGTCTATGGTAGCGAAGCTCCGTAGCTCCCAAACGGCTGAACCGATTTTCGTTTAGTTTTTTTGTGGATCATAATTAATAAGGAATTCAGAGTGTTCTTAGCTATATTTTGAAATAAATAATATAAAAAAATAAAAAAAAATATCAAAATCGGCCGTTCAGAAACTTCTGAACATCGTTATGCGGCTTTTACTGCCAGTTTCTATATATCAATCTATCCATAACTGGTTACTTTCATACGATTTTGACATGATCAAAAGTAACAATCTTTCAAAATCGTATTAAAGTAACTATCAGTTATGGATAGATAGAGTTATAGAAACTGGCAGTGAGTGTTGGATGTCGGGAGTTTTTAACGTCAAACAGTTTTATTTTATTTAAAGTCCAAAAGTCAAAGTCAAATGTTTTTATTTATTATTTATTTATTTAAACACTTTATTGTATGTATACACAAATTACACAGTTTAAAGTAAAAGTTAACAAGTACAAGAAAGAACAATACAAGTATATATATACAAAGGCGGACTTATCGCCTAAACGCGATTTCTTCCAGTCAACCTTTATGGTGTGGAAATAAAAGTAAGCCTATAACTCTTAAAATTAAATAAAACTACTGTATACATAGAGACAATCAAGTGTAACCTAATCCAAATTTAAATAAACATATCTAACTATAACCTAACATATTAAGTTCTAAGCTAAAAATAAATAAATATAAATAACTATTATGTACCTACATATATTAACTATCATGTTTTATATTAATATAAATAGTAGTATACATATATAAATATACTATTACATATATAAATAAATAAATAGATAAATAAAATAGAATAAAACAATTACCATCCCAAGGTCTTATAATAATGTAATTTAAGACTATTTTTAAATACATTAAGTGATGACGATAGCCGTACTTCCACTGGTAGCGAGTTCCACAGATTCACAGCTTTGACAGCAAAGGAGCCACTATAGGCCGCACTGGTATGTTGCGGTACACTCAGCGTTTTCTATTTATCGTATAAATAGAAAATTTTCTGATGAACGTAAATTTTTACAAACTACTCTCCGTTCCTTAAATTGACGGCTAGTGGGTGCCGACTTGCCCAACAACTCTCTCAGCACAAGCTTAGCCTAGGGCCTAGTGCGGGTTGACACAAGCTTGCTTGTGGCGGACCCCAACACAAGCAAGCTTGTGTCAACCCGCACTAGGCCCGCGTGGTGGACTAGGCCGAAAGCCCTTCCATCATTGGAAGGAGACCCGTGCCCCAGCAGTGGGGACGCGATGGGTCGTGATGATGATGATAAGTGGGTCCCTACCCTACCTCAAGACATGTGCGTGGATGTGTTAGGCTCCCTTACACGGGCCACCGGCCACAAACCACAAAACGCCGCCACTGGCATATTTCCTGTAATTTCCGTACATTTTATATGGACTCGCCGCACACGGTTGACGCCGGTGGCGGCCACACGCTTCAAATCGTTTCCATACAAAAGCTTCTCGTGGCGGCGTTTGTGGCTGTGGCCGGTGGCCCGTGTGCGGCGACACTAATGTCCACCAATCGTATTCATAATTCCGCGGTGTTAAGTCTGCCACGCAAATATCTGACCCTCAACGTAATTCCGTATACAGGATGTTGCAGAACTGGTATACCTAAAATTACCTTCTAAGCCGAAAGGGGGTCATTCTGAACAAGTATTGGAAATACGCGTTTTTTTTTCTTTATAGTAAAAAAAAACGTGACCAATGACCAACAAAGTTTCTAAGCATTAAACGTTGCTCAGAATTTCCCGGAGAGTCACCCTTTCTGTTTAGAATATTTTCGCAACATCCTGTATACCGGTCTAACACCGTTCTTGGCAAACAGATTGTCGGTTAATAAATACATGCAGTTGATAAGAAAAGAGCTCAATCTTTTTATCACTTATCATTATCGATGTCTGCATCGCATATTACTTATTTATCCCTATCAATTACTTATAGCGAATTGTTATGCCTGTGCATAAATTGTAACTTAAGTAGGTAAGTCAACCGAATTCAATTCAAATTCAAATCGTTTATTTGGCAAAAGAAAGAAAAAATTACAACTAAGGTACAAATATACATTGGTTTTGTAACTACTAAGTTCAATAATTGATCACTGAAAACCTAAACTAGGTTAAACCTGTATCATAGGTTTCAGTTCCTTCCATTTGACACTAGAGATAGAAGTTTACAATTTATTACAAAAAATCTCCAAAGTAAGGCTCTAAAATGATTTAAACTTTAGTTCAGTATGTATGACAGTACTTATAGTATTACTAATAATTAAGCATTATAGTTGCATCTTACAAAAAATCAACATAATAGTTTACAATATTATTGCAAAAGAGATTGAATATAAATATGATAATATATATATAAATATATATACCTATACATATATTTATTGCATATACATATATAAATAAATATATAATAACCTACAATACATAAAAGTACTTAAGTACTTATAAATTATTTATTACCTAACTAACCTTTCCGGATTTGTATACCCTTTTTGCAACATCCTATATAATAATAATAGAGAATCACACCTATAATACAATACCTATAGTCTATTGGTGAATGGTGTAGTGGTTATCGATATGAATTGCTGACAGGACATTGACCTGGCGATAGGAAGCTCACTGATATATTGCACCCTGAATTTTAGTGAGAAATTAATAAATGTGCCCATATTTGTTTCAAATTCAATTCATTTATTCACCCTAAATCACAACATAAAGACATAATTAAAATATTTTCAAAAACATTAATTCACATAGTACTTAACTAAACCAAACCTAAAATAAACAATATATTTTTTTTACAATTTTGTGTGTAGTTGTTATTATGTTATGTTATTATTTGTGTCCAATATTTACGAAATTATAGACTTTTGTAACGATAACCGCATCAAAATCGGTTCAACCAAACGGGAGATAATGACGAACAAATAAATACATACAGATCAAACGGACAACCTCTTTCTTTGAAGCCGCTTAAAAACAGATGGAATATCATTACCTCATTTCCATGAAGTCTATTTTAATAATAATAATATAATATGTGGGGACATCTCACATACGGCCATCCGACCCCAAGCTAGGCAGAGCCTGTGTTATGGGTGTCGGACAGCTGATATATCTACACAAATACATAGATACATACATATTAAATATAAATATGAACACCCAAGCCCCGAATATTTTGTTGGATACGTTGATATTCTGTCAGAAACTCTCAGAAATTATTTAGAGACACTTAAGAGAAATGTCTGTTAATTTTTACGCCTTTTTTTTCTATTTATTGCAGAAGCAAAAGTGGAATTGTTGAAGACTAGAGCAGGACAATATCCAAGAAGATATAAAATGTGAAATATAATTACCAAAAAAATTAGGCTTCATTAATTTATAAGAAACTTTTAAAGTATAGTCATCAACCAAAGATTAGTTATTTATATGTATAAGAAAAAATCATTATCAATGTCTGCTTAGTAAATAGGTGTATTTTTTTGTACAAATTTGATCTGTTTGATATGATAACAGCTATCATTGGCATTGTGATCTTTTTTATAATATCTTTCATTATAACAGTTAAATATAACAAAAAAGCAAAAATGGATGTTCAACAAGTAAAAGAAGAAGATTTAAAGAAACTTGTAATTGAATGGAAAGAAAGCGCTTCCCCCGAGTCTGAATTCAAAAAAATATGGAATCTTTATGAAAAAAACAAACTTGATGAAGAAACACTAGCAGATATAATTTCCATCGGTGCATATAATACTAAATATTGGACGCAAAGTTTCTTCCGTATGCTCCTCCCAGAAATAAACCTTGTAACCAACGTGAGTGATAGGTTAAAAATAGTCAAAGATATCTTGAAAGGCTTTGATATAACAGCATTCAAAGTTAGAAATTTAGTTGATTTGTCAAATGCCACTGATGAAGTATCTGAAAAACTATTGGAAGCAGCCCTGAAAATAGTCCTAGACCCCACAAAAGCTATCAACGACAAACTTTATGTCTCCAATGTTTTAGTTAAACAAACAAAAATGCACAAAGATTTTTTGGGATCCGACCAAATAAAGAATTCTTTTAAAACTATAGCTTTAGGAAATAAAGATACAGATTTTAACCCAAAAGTATTCTTATTAAGTTATATTGCGCTGCAATGTCTTAAACCCGCGATGAATGATTTGCCTTACGACTTTTATGACCAATTTTACAAAACAAACCTACGAGAAAACATAAAATCACTTTCGACCTCAGAAACCAAAGGTAAACCGATACAAAAGCTTGATAATTACTTGGAGTCGCATTCATTTACAACGTCAGAAAGATTCTCTTTGCTCGAGACTCTATCTGTTATTGTATACAATGGCTATAAGATAGATCCATCTCTTTTCACATTATTTGATCCTAAAGACTGGATTCGAGAGCTTCTAGTATACACGTTGTTGGGAAGGTCCATGGAAGTTGACGCAAACGGATGGAACCAGAATAAAGTCCATGAATTCATGAAACAAGTTCATATGCTCTATGCAGAAATAGAGAAACACAACAACGGATGCAGTAGAGAAAAGTTGGAGAAGTTTTTGAAACAACTTCTAAATCATCAACATAAGAAAGAGTTTGACTTACCGCAGGTTATAAATATTCTAACAATGGCACAGGCGCACGTTGCAGAAATAGATACTGTGTTGGATGAAACAGGAGATGTTGAGCTTAAACTGACGCATATGGAGTTCGTCTGGCTTAGAAAAGTATGTAATGAGAGGGGCATAGTTTATGCTGCTAATGAAACAAATGATGGAAAAACAGAAATGCAGAAATTACACCAACTTTTCGCTCATTACGATGTTGCGATCATCAACACCCTTCTTGGTAAAGTCAAAAAGAACACCCGTATATCAGATTTAATCGATTTCATTAGTCTTCTCAACGAGACTCAGTTTACGTATTACAACAAGGTAGTATTTATAATGAACCTTCCTGCAAAGTCAGTCTTTTGGTGGAAGTCTGAGTTGTCGAAATTGATAGTGCATCTCCTCGTCAATTATGAAAATCCTGGCTTTAAGGAGATCATCTATAACAGGAATTTAACTAAAAACATGGAATTAAGTATGGAAAGTAAAAAAAGGTTCAAAACAATATATTTTGAGAATTCTGATCGAAATAAATTTATGAGCCATTTTGAAGATAGTTTCGACAGTTTAAAAGATGCTCTTAATTCTATTGTAAAGACCAAAAGCTCTTTAAATCATACTAAAGCCATGATTGAGATGCTTTCAAAGCTGAGTGAGCTGATACATCATGGAAACTGGTCCATTGAAAGAGTTGCGATGATTTTACACTGTCTTGATACTCCAACAAAAATGAGAGAATTGGCAAAGACTATAGAAATTATTTTGGAATTTAATGTAGAAGAAGGAAAAGATATAAATGAAATATTTAAGTCTAGTAAAACGTTAGAATTGTACAACAATGTGTATGAATGTGCAATGAAACAATATTTCACAGGGACTTACGAAAAAGACAATAATGAATTATTAAATGAAATAAATACTTTAAACAAATCCAAAAATATATCATTTCTGAGCCGATTAAGCACCACATATGATGAAGTTCAGAAAGCATATACAAATAGCTCTGAAATCGTAACTAGTAGTAAGGCTATACAAAAATGGAACTCAACTGACGTGAAGGAGTGGACTACTGCTTTTAAAACTGATTTTAAGAGCGAAAATCCGAAAGCAAGTGATGCTGAGAAAATAGCAGTAATAATGAGAACTGTGAAACTATCGATAAACATTGAACCAAGGCCGATTCAGATAATGTCGGTGTTATTGCTACTGAACCCAGCGTCAAGCAAAGGCCGCCTGGCGCAGATAAACACTGGTGAGGGAAAAACCACTATCATTGCGATGATAGCCGCCTTCCACGGCTTGCACAACCTCCAGGTTGATATCGTGACCACATCGCCAGTCCTAGCGGTACCTCAGTGTCGTCAGCTCGAAGGGTTCTACGAGACATTGGGACTAACTGTGTCTCACAACTTCAACAATCCAGATGGTTACAAATCAGACATCTGCTACGGCCCACTACTGGACTTTGAAGCAGATGTACTGCGAGATGAGTGCAACTTGACCCAACCCACCAACCCCCTGAAACGGCGACGACGCGGCAGACGATTCGACATCGTCATAGCTGATGAAGTGGATAGCATGTTCATCGATGGAAATGATCACATCGTCAGGCTATCCGGTACAATGCCCGGTATGAACCACCTGGAAACCCTCCTGGCTGCAATAGTGTTGCAAATTAACAGCGTTGCTGGTTGCATAAAACAAGAAAACGGGACAGCCTATTTACTACAGCCAAAGAGCAGAATCAATGAGGATGGCTCTTTAGCTACGGAGGAAGAGGTGGATGCTATTCCTCTAGATTGCACTGTTCGAGAATTCATACGCGATGCTACCGAAAAACATATCAGGAAGCTTGTTCGAGATATCGAAGCAGAGGAAGGTTACCCTGAAGTCCAAATTCCAAATCATTTGAGAGAGTTTGTCTGCAAAATTCAAATCCCTAAATGGATAAGCAGTGGAATAAACGCCAAATATGCCTATGAGGATACAAAGCACTATGTGATAAAGAAGGGGAAAATAATGCCTGTTGATGCGAACAACACTGGAGTGGTGCAAGAGAACCAGCACTGGAGTAACGGCATCCATCAGTTCCTCCAGTTCAAACATGGAGCCAAGTTATACCCTGAGAGTTTGACCAACAACTATATCTCAAATGTGGGGTTCTTCAGGAGATATGGCAAGAAAATATACGGATTGACCGGAACTTTGGGCGATGAAAAGAGTTGCGAGTTTTTGGAAAAGGTGTATGATGTTGACACGGTCATCATACCACCATTCAAGAAAAAGCAACACGTTCAGCTAGAACCGGCGTTTGCTGT
Organism: Plutella xylostella; assembly: GCF_932276165.1. NCBI lineage: Eukaryota > Metazoa > Arthropoda > Insecta > Lepidoptera > Plutellidae > Plutella > Plutella xylostella. The sequence goes on along the minus strand of NC_064011.1, from coordinate 1,017,625 downwards.
TTCGGATGAGTTGTGGCGAAATAAAATTGTAGACAGTTGCATAACAAAACTGAAGCAAGGCCGTGCTGTCCTGATAATAACCAAGTACATAAAAGAAATAGACCAACTAAATAAGAGATTCAACGAGTTACAATACGATAAATCCAAAATAATACTTTTCAAAACAGACGATGACACCCACGTCGTGGAGAAATTAATTAAACCCGGAGAGGTGATATTGACCACTAATATTGCGGGCAGAGGAACAGATATAAAACTTGACAAAGCTGTTGACGAAAAAGGGGGGCTACACGTATGTCTCACCTTCTTACCGATAAATACGAGAGTAGAGCAACAGAACATCGGCAGGACGTCGCGTACAGGAAATAGAGGGACCAGTCAGCTGATTCTACTGAACCAAGAATTAGAAGACATTAAGGAAATAAAGAGGCAGCGAGACGAAAAGCAGAACAACGCTATCGCAAAAGCAGAGAAAGCGGTAGAGGTGGTCATCACCAAGGAAATGGTATTCGCAAAGTTTTTAAATATGCTCAAAAATGATATCAAAGGACGTAGCGAACGTAAGAAAATTGACGAGGCTGAGGCCGTTCAGGAAAGGTTCGCGTTGTGGTTGAAATTAAATGATAAATATATTGACGAAGAATCAAGGGAAAATGTACTCAGTAACTTTGATAAATTTAAACGGGACGTTATTTCTGATGATGGCTCGAACACACTCATTAAGAATCCGTACTTTTATGTACAGATTGGCAATAAGCTTCTCAAAGAATCGAGTTTTGATTTGGCTATTAAAGAGTTTTCTGAAGCTATAAAATTGGATGGGAATTTTGCAGAGCACGCATACTATAACCGAGCCTACTGTCTTGTAGCGCGTTACGGTGAGAACATGTCAGGGAATAGATACTACATCGATGATGCAATTGGTGACTTTAAGAAGGCGCGACAGCTTATACAAAAGAGACAAGCAGATTTACATTTGATACAAAGAGCTTCAGATGCGGAAAATTTCTCACAGCAAGTACAGCACAAAATGAACTTGTACAATATTCAAAAACAAGCTATAGATCTGGCAATAGGGCCAGATAAAAATGAAATAGATGAGCAGATCAAATCTCTTACGGAAAAGCTTAAATCTGTAACTGACTCAGATGAAAAGAAGGAAATAGAGGAACAAATAAAATTTATGAAAGATAATAGAAAACAGGACGGTGTAATTGAAGACGCACGCGGAAAAGAAAGAAATGTCAAAATAGAACTGATGGCCTTGAGTGACTGCTTGCCTGAAAATGATATGGAATTATATACAGAAGAGATTGAAGAACACAAAAAGAACGGATTTATTGGAGGGTTTAAAATCACTGAAATAAAACCTATAGATTGGCTAGCTGTTTTCGGTTTACTAGTGTTGGGCCTTGGTCAGTTGATTGCTGGTGCTGCCTTAGCTGTATATACTTTGGGTTCTGGCGCTACGTTAGCTATGAATTTGATAACGGAAGGCATAAGTGATATTATTACTGCAGTTAAGGACGGCATAATAAATAGAGATTTCAGTTGGGCATCTTGGGCTATCCAGAAGGCTATAAGTATTACTATATCAGTAGTTTGCGCTGGCATGTCAGCAATAAAGGACGTTGCTAGCACCTGTGCGTCTGGTGCGAAGATGGTTGGCCAAAAAGTCGTGAATGAAACTGTAAAGGGTGGCTTCAAACTGGTAGCTAAGAAAGTAGCCGTTGAACTATCTAAAGGAATCGCAAAAGAAATTGTTGGTCAATTAGCTGACTATGGTATTGAGAAAACGCTTATGCCACAGATTCAGTCGAAACTAATTGAAATGATTGAAGGCCCACTAAGAGAGGCTTTGATTAATAATGAATACATCAAGGCTATGTTAGAAAAGGATATGGCAAATAAAAACAGTAAATATGAAGATTATATTAAAAAAACTGCATTTAATCTTCTTGACACCACTTGTAAGAGTAAACTATTAAATATAGCTTCTCAAATCGGTACAGGAATAGCAGATAATAAAATAAAAGGTTTTTCTGCTGCAAGAAAGGTGACGGAAGCTTTGCTAGCGGTTGATGAACTAGTGACCCTGGTTCCAGATTTGGTTAATAAGTTGAATGAAAAAGTGGAAGCAAAGGCTAAGAAAGATAAACTGATGGAGCAAAAATCTGAAAACTCTAAAAATGATGTTAAGGAAAATAGTGAAAAACCTTCCAGTGAACAAACTAAAACAGAAACAGAAAATCAACAAACTACACATACACAAAATGAATCAGATATAGAGATGGAAGAAGATATAAATTTAAAACAAGATCCCCAAGTACAAGTAGAAGCTGTAAAGCGTGAAATAAATCCTTCAATATTACACAAATATTTAGTCAAAAGTGTCAGCTCCAAAATGCTGGCTACCATCAAAGGAAAGATGATCAATCCCGTAGTCCAAGCCGGCGTCAATTACGGTATGGATAAAATAACGAGTGGCCTCGACGCTACATTAAACCATGACATTGAAAACTACAAAGCTCTTAAAAGGAACATTCATTACCAAAATAAGGGATACACCAAACCCTCTATAAGCAAATCAGATACTTCCAACATTGACGAAAGCGATCCTAAGATCAAGAAAGCTAAACAAATTATAGAAGACGCAGAAGCGGGTGGTAAAAGTGGTCTCAACGAGATGGGGGCTATCAGCGATGAAACAAACCGACCCATTGAAGTTTACGACGAGAAAGGACGCCTGAAATTCACCATTGGCGATACGAAAACCGGGAAACCAATGAAAGTCCAATATCACAAAGATGCAGAGCACTACACAATGCTAGGAGGAAAAGAGCCCAAATCAAAAGGCAAAGGAGACAACATGTGCCTTTACAACGTTATCAGCGAACAATGCGGCAAAGATCCCAACTCTTTAAAGAAAGGGTCATTAGATAGGATGCGAACAAATATTGTCGAGTTTTCTAAACAATCTGCAGATATAGCCCGCCTAGAGATGTATGACGGGTTGAAGCTATGCATGGGAGGGGCCAAAACTTACGATGACACATTGACTGCTGAGGAAGCCGGCAGAATCATAGACGAATCACATGGAGCTGAGGCTGAGATAAATCCGAAATATGCTAAAAGGAAATGTCCTCCCGGTCATCCTAGAGGTCACGTGGTGAACCCTGATGGCAAAGTTGGAGTCCACGAATACTCTAAGCAGATCAAAGGTAAGAAGGACAATGTAAAATGCGCTTTCAACTCCATAGAAATACAGAATAAGGTGGCAAAGAAAGTTCTGTCACACCCTAGGACTAAAGCAGCCATAGATCAATTGAACGATACGTATCGACAAGAATTGGTGCTTACACGGAAAGAGCTGAATTTAGAACTGACAGAATCGAAGTCTTCGAAATGGATAAATGGAAAGAAAGACCATGACTTTGAATTTTCCGAGATAAAAATAGTCCTCGGTCATAAGAAGGGAAAAAAGGATGATAAAGATGCTGATGTGCTTATAACCTCATTATTTCCTGAAGAATGATCACTCCTTTCTTCATTTGCGGAACCTTACATGTCAACAACGTCTAAAACATGGAATACTCATTCCAAAATGACCTACCCTTAATAAATTCAGTCAGATACATTTCCTTCAAACAATTTTGCATCGAGGTTGTTTTGCACTGAAATGGCAATAACTTTTTTCTAAATGAAACAATAGCAACCGTTTATACCATTTTGAAAATTGCATTAAATAAGCTATTTTTTTAAATAAGGTGCCAGGATTGCGTGTTATATTTATTTTACAGTATGTAGAGTCAAAGTTGCTTATAAAAAAATATGACTACCTTGTATGACTTGGAAAACCGTGTTTTCTTTTAAACATACAGCATTACTTGTTATTTTTTTGACTGTGACCAATAGCAGGGCTATACAGGGTGATGCAACACCAAAAAAATCGAAGATGGAACTATCGAATTTTTACTGAGGTCATGTTATGATATTCTGGCTACTCATGAGCTGGTCTATCAGCCCTCCAAGGCATATCGTTGACTTTTGGGCCTGTATAGGTACAATCCCTCTATATAGCGGAAAAAACAGGGTTAAATATTATTGGTGCTGTATACAAAAACAACTAGGTAGGTTTAGTATAAGGTACGGTTTAGGTTGTCTAAGTTCAGTATAAGGTAAGGTTTAGATTGTTATAAGCTTTGATTATAGAGGTATAATGTTGTAAGCTCCGTTTGACCATTTTTTGGTTGTCTTGGTGCCAATATTTTCAATGTTATATTTTTCTAGTGATTACGTACGTATAATTTTACTATATCTCTATAGGTATTTCGAATAATAAAAAAGTGTTTTATAAAAATCCGCCTAATTTCGATATTTAGGTGAGAGCAACAACTTTTGTAAGTTAAAATTCATTAATAAATAACTTTTGTAAGCATATTATAATTGTAATACCTTACAAAAGTTACTTTTTACTTATATTTTTGTTACTGTTTTTGAGCAAATAAATAAAAAAATTTATTCATTTAAGTACTTATTTCTGTTTGGTTTTATCTTGACCCTTTTTTAAACTTTATACATAGTGTAATTTTATAAGTGAAATTCTCAGAGGTAGGTATCACCAATGTATGGCCAGATATATCAAAAAATCATCGTAGGATCATCATCACGAATCACGACCCATCACTTCCCCACTGGTGGGGCACGGCTTGTGCCGCACGGGTCTCCTTCCAATGAAGGAAGGGTTTAGGCCTAGTCACCTAGGCCACCACGCTGGCCTAGTGCGGGTTGGTGGACCCCAACTCAAATCAACATAGGCTCACCAAAATATATATAAAAAAAAACGGTCGAACGGCGTAGTGGTTAGTTGCCCTGACTGCTATGCCGAAGGTCCCGGGTTCGATTCCTGGCTGGGGCAGATATTTGTTTAAAAGACAGATATTTGTACTCGGGTCTTTGGTGTTGATATTTATATGATCCCGCGAGCTTCGCTTCGCCTTAAAAAGTTTTCCCGTGGGAATTCTAGGATAAAAAGTTGCCTATTTTCTTTCTCAGGGTCTATTCATTCAAATATTTTTGGCGTTTTGACGTGAAAGAGTAACAGACAGACAGACACAGTTACTTTCGTATTTATAATATTAGTTAGGTCTAGTTAGGATGTATCTATCTATGTATTTGTGTAGATATATCAGCTGTCCGACACCCATAACACAGGTTGGGGTCGGATGGCCGTGTGTGAGATGTCCCCACAAATTTATTTATTTATTTATGAAGTTTCAATTGAACATACTTTAGGGTTGTTTCCCTAATTACCAGAAGGAGGAGCTTCCGTAGAGTCCATAAAACACCCATCAATAAAGTCTACGAATGATTGTCAACCTTATCAAAGTATACTAACTAAGTATCCGCATTTAACCAAACCTATGTCATTCCGGGAAACTCCCCCGCACAATGTTATGCATTATATAGAGACGACCGGACCTCCGGTTCACGCTAAAGCCCGCCCATTGCCACCCCATAGGTATACAAAAGTTAAAGAAGAATTCCGTTTAATGCAGGAGATAGGTATCTGTCGACCTTCGAAAAGTGCATGGTCTAGCCCGTTGCATATTGTTCCTAAGAAAAACGGCGACATTCGGCCGTGCGGAGACTATCGACAGTTGAATGCAAAGACGAAGCCCGACAGATATCCTATTCCACGATTACAAGATTTCACATTTAATTTATCTGGTAAAAAGTATTTCTCAAAATTAGATATCAATCGCTCATATCATTGCATACCTATGGCTCCGGAAGACATTGAAAAAACTGCTATTATAACACCTTTCGGGTTGTTCGAGTTTCCCAGGATGACATTTGGATTACGTAACGCAGCCCAAACTTTTCAGCGCTTTATGAATTTCGTACTAGACTGTTTAAACCAAGAGCCCCGTTGTCAAACCGGAGGCCACGCTAAACCTACTTCCGATTTTGTATTCTGTTATATCGATGACGTCATAATTGCATCGGACACCGAGTCGCAGCATAGGGATCATCTTGAGTTAGTTTTTGAAAGATTACAGGAATTCGGTCTTACTATTAATTTATCAAAATGTAGTTTTGGTCAAGAGAAATTAGAATATTTGGGTTACGAGGTCAGTACTGAAGGAATTAGGCCACTAGCAGAAAAGGTGCAAGCAATCAACAATTTTCCGAAACCCCAAACAGTACAAGAACTAAGACGTTTTCTAGGTATGGTTAATTTTTATCGTAATCATTTACCTAACGCAGTTACGTACCTATCCGAGTTGAATAAATACCTAGGCTCGTCCAAGAAAAACGATAAGTCGCCGGTCGCATGGACGGAATGCGCTGAGGAGGCGTTCGAGCAATGTAAACTTGGCCTTCGACAGGCCGCTACATTGTCGCACCCAGACGCGCACGCGGAGCTCGCGATGATGACCGATGCCTCGAACACAAGCGCCGGAGCGGTTTTGCAACAGAAAATCAATAACGTATGGCAGCCTCTAGGATACTTCTCTAAAAAATTTACACAGGCCCAACAAAAGTACTCCACTTATGACCGCGAGTTACTAGCTGTTTATATGGCTATTAGGTATTTTAGGAAGTCATTTGAAGGTAAACAATTAATAGTTTATACCGACCACAAACCGCTATGTTACGCGTTTACGAAACTAGCTAAAGACGAAAGCGAAACACCACGACGTGCTAGATACCTGTCCTTTATAAGCGAATTCACTATGGACATACGACACATAAGCGGAGCGAAAAACAGTTTCGCTGATGGTTTATCGCGCATCGAGATCGAGACCGTTCATAGCCCTTCAGTTTTAAATTACGAACTGTTGGCTGACGCACAAGTACAGGATGAATTTTTAACACGGTTATTAGCGAATAAAAATGCAGATAGTAAAATTAAATTAAAAAAGATTTATTTACCACATTGCAATACAGATATTTACTGCGAAATTTCTACGCCCTCAGCCAGACCATACTTACCGCAAAAGTTTAGACGCATTGTTTTCGATAGTTTACATAATTTAAGCCAGTGTTTTTCAACCTTTTTCGTGATGCGACCCCCCTAGTCTAAAAAAATATTTCGCGACCCCCTTGACCCTTCGGTTTTTTTAATCATGTATGTGTAGGTACTTATTTATGTTACAGTATTACCAATATTCATTCCATACGACGTATTTATGGTATCCATGATAAGGATTCGGATATAAGTACATACTTATCGGATATAAAAACACATTATTTTACAATTAAGTCTTCAAAGGCAATGTCATCACTACAAAAGACAAAATAAATAGCTTTATCAATAAAACTTGTGGTCGTCGTCTTTGATCCAAAATAATTTTGATGCTTTTTCGTCGTCATAATCTTTTACTGAAGAAATCGGTTGTTGTGAGAACATCAAGGCATATAGGTTGTTCCAAAAGTCAACGTCATGCCTTGAACGGCTGATAGGCCAGCTCAGGAGTGGCCAGAACATATTCTTAGTAAAAAATCCATAATTTTCGATATATTGACACTAAGTATATAAATTTGCTGAAAATCGACACCTCGGTTTTTGCGTGCCGCCGCGCCGGTACAAAATTCCATATTGAGGTGTTTTTGATGTTGCATGTCTTCCATGTCTTGCCTGTATAATCCTACATCACAGTCCAAGAAAATAACGAGTAATGCTGTATGTTTTATGACTATTGACAAGTAATTGTAAAATTGTACGTCAAAATAAACGATATTTCATTAATTTTAAAGACCTCAATCTAAAAATGTTTGGAGATTATTTTTTTAAAGTTTATTTTAAATTTTCGCTATAGGTAACAGCTGAGACCTGGCGACCCCCAACAGAGGCTTCGCGACCCCCCAGGGGGTCGCGACCCACAGGTTGAAAAACACTGATTTAAGCCATCCTGGCATTAGAACCACCCGAAAAATTATTACTTCGAAATATTTTTGGGAAAGTATGAACCGAGATGTTAACGAATGGGCGAAAACATGTTTAGAATGTCAGCGAGCAAAGATAAACCGTCATACATCAGCACCTTTAGGTAGTTTTGAACCAGTTAAACGTTTCGAACACATACATGTAGACATAGTAGGACCACTACCTACATCCCCAGAGGAATATCGATACCTTGTCACGATTATTGATCGGACAAGTCGCTGGCCGGAAGCGATACCAGTTAAAGACATTTCGGCAGAAACAGTAGCTAAGGTAGTCTACGATCAGTGGGTATGCCGGTACGGGGTCCCTGTCTTCCTGACTTGCGATCAAGGTCGGCAATTTGAATCTCATTTATTCAGAGAACTAATGAAACTATTAGGAATACAAAGGAACCACACTACCCCCTATCACCCTCAAAGCAACGGCGCAGTCGAACGTTGCCACCGCTCTTTAAAAGCGGCACTTTCGGCGCGTCTGATATCGACAAAAGGTTCATGGGTAGAGCAGCTCTCGACAGTTCTTTTAGGCCTTAGAGCAGCCGGTCGCAGTGACTGTAACATTAGCGCAGCAGAAATGACATTTGGCCAAAATTTAAGATTACCAGGAGATTTTTATGACCCCTCCCCACAGAATGTATCAAGCGATAATTACAGCTTAGTCGAAAAAATACGGAATAATATTAATCAGCTTAAACCCGTTACTACCTCACATAGTAGCTTAAAACCATTTTTCGTACACCCGGATTTACAAAATTGTGAGTTTGTATTTGTTAGGGACGATACCGTGCGTAAACCTTTGAAACCCCCATACGACGGCCCATACCGTGTCGTTAAAAAAGGGACTAAAGTTTTCGTTATTCAGTACCCAAATAGGCAAGCAGCAATATCTATAGACAGACTCAAACCCGCGTACATTTTATGCGAAGACAGTACTCAGAACCACGTCGATGTGACACCCGCTGACGCCGCTCGAGAGGCGCCAGTAGGTAGTCCACAACCGACGCTACGTTCTCACGATTCTACGAATGAACCGTCGTCGCTGACGTCGGCGTCGCCGCCGACTCGTGTGACACGAAGTGGTCGCGCTATCAAGCCACCAGTACGTTTTAGGTAGAATTTAAGATGTTAGTTTATTGCTTAATTTTAAGTTAGGTATATTCGTAAACTAGATAAACCTCGGTAAATAGCATTATAGTTTGCGTAGGTAAGCAATACGTGTGTATGTTTATGTTAAGGCTAAGTAGGTTAGGTCACGTTAACATTAGCAATTATCGATCAATATTCAATCAGTATCTTGCAAACCATCTCAGTTGTTTAAAGTACAGATTTATATTTTTTTTTAAAATCCTTAAACATGGGAAACTACCAAGACAAAGCTGAAGTAATTGTCGCTCAAGACCAATCGTCTGGCAAAGTTATAGAACAGTATAACTGGTTAAGTACGTGGCAGCTGGTTATTGCTGGTTTACTAGCATTAATTATATTATACTTCATTTATACCCGGACTTGCAAGAGCATTAAAAGTTGGTTGCGTTACCAAGTCACCGAATTGCCGTTGCACAGGGCACAGTTTCCGCAGCAGCAAGCCAAGCCCGCGACCCCTGCTGAGACGATGCCTTCTGCAACTCCATACATGTAAAAGTTAAGTTAATATTAGTTATGATGTAATTAGGTTAGGCGCGCGCATAGTTTTAAGTTAGTTTTAGTGAGCGTGGTCAGTGCTAAAGTGTCCTACATAAAGTGAAAGTGAAAAGTCAATTGGTGAATTCAGTGAATAAAACGTATAAGACCACCGTATTCCTTTGTTAAACTTAGGTAGATATAAACTTGCATACATTGTTGTTTCAATACTTCTAGCTAGAATATCAACTGATTAACATTCGCAGAATCATTTCATTAGCTTAGCTAAATGTAATAAGATATGGAACTTATTATTGTTTTTATTTTGTTAGAACAGCATGTGAACGTGATAAGACTTGTATGACCTACTGTTTTTGCTATACCTCTGTTGTGAATGTAACCTTGATTATGTTTGAATTAAATAACTACTTTGTGTTTTAAGTTATAGTTTTGTGTCCAAATTTTTTGAAAAAGGGGAATGTTGTGGGCGTTCACGCACACACACATATGTAACTAATGATGTAACGTCAGTCGGTTGTAGAGACGCACTTAGCACTCACGTGCGCAAATAAATGTGATCAATAAATAAGAACACGCATTTCATTTCGGGTCACCACTCCTCCTTCTGGTAATTAGGGAAACAACCCTAAAATACTTTCATTCTCAATTGGTATAACCCATTTTCCTTGTAGGAAATCCCAAGTACCTACGCGATTCTTCATACTGATTCACCCACTCACATTTATTATTGTTGGATAGGTCTAGATCAAGGCTACCTATATGTGATACCTAGACCTAGATCTAGGTGTTGCTTATTGCCTCTTGATAAAGCAGAGAACTGTGATTGGTTGAATGTTTGCGCTGTCACATTGAGTCAAACGGAATGTTGCCACGTTTACTTTTTCTACCAAAATAGTAGTTTTGCATTTTCGTAATTTTATTTTGAATTTGATACGTACTTTACTAGTAAAAGTGGCCAGAGGGATAATAGGTACATAGATTTCCCGGTCTTTCCCGTGGGACTTGCGGCATAAAAAATCGTACTGAAAACCAAAATGTTTGGAATAGTTGTAATAAGTATAAGTACAGACGCAGTCAACTGTTTAATCACTGACTTCTGCATACCTTAATCATGCAAATAAAAACTTTTCATTTTACCATAAAAACAAGCTTTTTTGTTTCCAGGACAAGACTGAACCTACAAAGAAACCTCATCAAATGCTACTGGCCAAAACTTCATTCTCCTTTCAAATCTTTGCGAACCATAGCCATTGCCATGACTTCAAAAACAAAGGAGGATTTCTTCAAAGCCGTCAAAATTGGCGATTTGACGACAGTCCAAGCTTTATTGGAGTCTAAACAAGTGAGCATCAATGACCGTGACGTCAACGGCTGCACAGCTCTCCATCTGTGTTCTGATTTGGGCAACTTACACCTGGCTTCTTTACTGCTGAAGCAAGGGGCTGATGTAAACTTGGAGGACGACCAGCATCGGACGCCTCTCAAAGTAGCACTGGACCGCTACCACGCCCGACTCTCTCGCCTGCTCATTCAGAACAACGCACTACCAATCCCTACCAAACATCTCAACCAATCGGAAGCAGTCGAATCCTTCTTTGTTGCAGCGGGAGAGAACGACGTCATCAAAGTAAAACAAATGCTAAACGACAAAATGGTGGATGTGGACGCAACTGATGCGTTCCATTTCAACGGCACGGCATTACATGTGGCTGCTAGGTACGATTATGTAGAGTTAGCGAAGGTTTTGGTGGAGTTTGGAGCTGAATTAGACGTTGAAGATGATATTGGGGATGAGCCTGTACATACTGCCATGATGCTAGAGAACCATGGAGTGGCAGACTATCTGCTTCAGCTAGAGGAAAAGAAGAAGGAAGATGTAGGGGCCGTGAAGAAACCAGATGCAATAAAAGATGAAGTCTAAAATTTGGACTGTCTGTAACTTAGTTTAAGCACAGATAATAAAAAACTACTAACTAGGGTAGTAGGGAAATGGTTTAAAATCAATCTTAGTACTTATCTTATGAAATCCTAAACATGTACAGTGCGAATCCGGACTTGCAGAACCCTTTTGCACGAAAATACATAAATAATGATGTAGTTAGTATATTAAATTATAATAATTATATTAAAATGGCAATATAGTTAAATTCGTTTTAAATTTATTTCATTCCTGCATAATTTGATGAGCATCCTGTATTTGTAAAATATAGCTTGAACCCACGTGATTTCTATGACTGGTGTAAACTATGCTGCTCACTACGATTGAAGGGATATTACACTCACGGAATTTTTCCCTGAACGTCGCTTCCCATAATGTCGCTCCTCAACAGACGTCTTACCTGCATTCCCATTACATCGCTCTTCATCTTACTGTTAGTCCCAGAATGTCGCGCTAACTTATGTTACAGTCATGGTTAGTCTTTTCAAACAATATTTTAAGATTGCTTAAAATTGTTCTTATACAGGGTGTAGCAAAAAGGGTATACTACTAAATTCGTGAAAAAAAATGTTCATTTTCCATAGAAACTTAGTTGATCACGTGACTTCTTACTATGGAGAATGAGATTTTTTTCGCGAATTTTGAGAAATCAATTGCGTTATTTATTTGTTTTGTATTTCTAATTATTATATTTTTATGAAAATTCTGACTCTGACAGTACTGATTCTAACCATAAATGTGGCGCGGTGTGCCGGAAACCACTGTGAAGCGAGGAGCGAGGTATTGGGAATTGAGGTAAAACGCAAAGCGACATTATGGGAAGCGACGTTAAGGGAAAAATTCCACTCACGGGCAATGAAAAAGTTCCACTCAAAAGATTACGACACAAAACAACCCCAAATTTTTCAAACATTTAATTTGAAATTTGAACACCATATTATTATTACCGTTTTATTTGCTAACTAGTATTCTGATACTCTGGTAAATGTACATCGATGTTGTAGAAGACGTCATTAAGCTAGCCCATTCCGTTTAGAAGTAATTTGGTGCAGTGGAATCTTTTCATTGCCCGTCAGTGTATTATAATGGTATTATACGATCTGACATCAATCTACTCGTTTTTCTCTGGTCCTATCCCTATAGCCCCTAGTTTTGGATAGTGGAGGCGATCATTGAACTGATTTATAAATAATCTGCCATGACATCTTATAATACTCCGCATTTAGTTAATAGTAAATCAAATTCAATGAGTATGATGTAAGTTGTAACGGCGATATGGTTCGCAACCTATCACGTGAGTACAAATGTGCTGCGAAAAGTGGGTGGCTCGCTCGTGAGCCATCTGTGACTACCCCTTCGGGGATTACAGTCGTGAGTGCATATGTATGTATGTAAGTTGTAAGTACCAGTGGTACAATAAAGTATAGTGGTGGTTATTTAATAGTAGTGGTACTGTAACACTACTATTTAATAACGCTATCGCAAGTCACTACAGATATGGGATGTTGCTCGATGTTAGTTGCAAGGCGCTATAATCCTATCATGATTTTAGCGCACGCCCGATAGATTTTAATTCTAAAGTAGGTATCTAAAGTAATGAACACAATCTTTTTATTCTACTTAAGTATAAATAATATATCAAGTGAATTTCAGGCCAAATTTATTCATACGTTAGACACATTATTTTAGATTCCCAAATTGATTTAAGTATATTTCATATACATTAATAACGACGAACATTCTCGTAACGTTAAGCCGACAACAAGTATAACATATTCATCGTAAACAAATAATGAGTTTATTCATGCAAATACGCAAAATATTCCGAAAAATTTGTTTGATATAGTGGAATTAATCCGTAAAGTGTAAATAATTAGTGAAATAATAACATTTAATTATAAAAAACTCAAGTTTTGAAGCCGTTAATTCATCACAGCAAACTGACCAGCTTTTCCACATAACTGGGCGGATTTCTCTGGAAGTGGTTCCTCCAACCTGCATTAACTTTAACCATCCACTTTTTATTGTGCCTCAAGTCACTGCCAGTAGTTCTAGAAACTGCTAGCAAATTCTCCAAAACGTCAAAGTACATCTTACTCCAAACTCCTCGAAGGTAAGTGACCTTATGATCACTGCTGCGAACAAGGTGCATCCTGTGCATCAACCACATCAGTCGATCAGCCAACTCCATCCAGTTGAGCCGAATCAGCTCTGAATCACCGTCCACACTCGGCTTGAAATCATCAAGGATCAGTATAGCTTCGTTCATGAGGACTGACCAATATTTAATAGAGAATAGGGACAGTCCAAAGGTATCCTGGAATTCTTGCCTTCCTATACGAAGGATGTTAACGATGCTGCGTTTGAGTTCCAGCCAGAGAGGGCTTTCCACGGCGTTGAGGACCAGGGGCTCCTGTCGAGGCAATGCGGAGTCACTGAAGGCGTTAGACGAGAGGTCGTGGTCTAGACAGCGTAGCCAATAGATGTCAAGTTTCATGTTATAATAGGGGCGGGAAAGGGTGGCTCGTAAGGCTGTGCGTAAAGCTTCCCATTGATGATGTAGATTGAGGAATCTCTGATGCTCCAACACCAGTTCTGGAAGCACATCCAATGGACGAACAGTGTACAAAAACGTCAGCAGTGTTTCGGAGACTTTCCGCCACAGATTTGTAAAGTCCCTCGATAGGGAGTTATTCAAATCCGGTTTGACTTTCACGTTAAAATTCCACATGTATTGGCAAATAATTTTCCAGTAATGTGTGTTGTCTAGTTCGAATACCAAGTCGTTTCCGAGTTGAGCTTGAGTTAATTTTAAGATATCATTGACTGCTTCTCTCGTATCTGAAAGATAGCCATTCAGAGCATATTCTCTCAGTTTTGCCTCATCAGTGTCAATCGGTGTTGGTGCATCATACCTATAATGAAGAGACATAGATCTTGCAGTCATATTCTCATTGCGATGTATCCTCTGAATTAGGTGCTCCAATTTAGATGTAACTTCTTGCTTCAGATTGTTTACATTCCCAGTTAAATGTTCATGGATTACTTGAAATATTCCCGTACGCCCAATGTTTACAAATGAATCTTCTATCTTCTGGACCGCGTCCAACAACCATGAAAGGGAGTTTTCTTTAGAAGGTCTCGCTATTTTATTTGCGTTTCTAGGATCTTTTTCTATCACGTCTAAAACGTCCTTCAAATAATCAAGACGATAGAGGCACCAGGGATCCAACGGATTACATACTTCTAAAGTTACGCTTCGATTATCGGTAGTGCGTAGTTTGTTAGCAGTTCCTTTATGTTTAGTCGCCCTTTTATTTTCAGTTCTTAAATTATTTTTGGTGTTTGGAGAATTTGTAGATCTTAAAGTGCGAGTAGTTCTTGGATAGTCAGAAGTAGTACTTGCAAATTCACTAGTTATTGGATTGTTGTTAGTGTTTGGATATACTATGAACTCATTAGTGCTTAGACCTTCAGCAGTGCTTGGATATACAGCAGTTTCTTTATTATCAGTAGTAGTGCTAGGATTTTCAGTAGTTGTGAAATTATTGGTAGTAAGTATTTTATCAACATTAGTTATCGTATTATCAGTAGTGCTAGGATTGTCAGTAGTACTTGAGCCATTAGTTCTTGCATTATCAATAGTAGTTGGATTTTCTATAGTATTGAAAGCATTGATAGTAATTATTTGAGAGTCATTAGTTCTTGTATTATCAGTAGTGGTAAGATTGTCAGTAGTACTTGTATAATTTGTAGTTTTTAATGTACCAGTATTTGTAGTAGAAGTAGATTTTTCAGTAGTGCTAGGATTGTAGTGATCTGTAACCGTTTTAAGTGTTTCAGTTTCATTTCCTACACCCAGTTTATTCTCAAACATCGCAATTAACTCAGCATCCACTTCAACATTATTCAAAATTTGCGACAAACAATACGAAACGGCCTTCACAAAATCACCCAAAACTCTTAGACTATTATCAGGCTTGCCTTCGTTTACTAAGACTACGTTTATATTGATTTTGGTATTCTTTTTGGTAGCGTAGTCAGGATCTATTGATCCTGTTAGATAGTTTAACAGGGCTAGTGGCTTCGTCTGTCTAAGTTCTGTGTTGTCATTGTCAAGTAGGATGAGATTTCTCATTTGGTTGTCGAGTAGGTAGTCAGTGGTGGGACCCTGCGAATGGTAAGGTAGTGGGAAAGTGGTGTATTTCTGCCATCTTTGTCGTTTCCCATAGCTTACTCTTCCAGAGCTTCGGCATATGGCTGATCCGACTAGCTGCAACAGAAATAGGTTGTTGTAAGTTAAAATAGAAAGAGGTTACTTAAGTATTTATAATTAAATAAAATAGTCCTACTTATTGTAAGTTTCATTATAATGTAACTTCAATTTTAATTATCGTTAGTAGGTAGTTAGTTATTATGTAACTAAAAGCGCTGACTTTCGAACATCATCTATCTTAGTTTAACGATATTAAAATATATACACTCACGGGCAATGAAATAGTTCTACTCAAAAAATAATAAGTCCGACACCAAACGACCAATGTTTTCAAACATTTAATTTAAAATTAGATCAAAATATTAACGTGTTTGGTTGTTAATATCCTGGTGCTTTGTTAAATGTACTTAAATGTTGCAGAAGCAGAAGGCGTCATTAAGCTAGATTTTTGTGCTTTTCTCATTGAAACTTTTTCATTGCCCGTGAGTGTATTACTTCGAATCGTAATAACTACAAAAATAGACACACAAGCACAAACTTGATACACTTCTAAAATACCCGTTAATATAATAAGGCATGGCATTACAAATTTTTTCATTGGTTTTTGCCCGTAACTTAGGGTACTAGAGTTCAAAATAAGGTGGAAACTATTTTCCCTTTGCCTTATAAGGGGTTCAGAATAATAATATAAAATACGAAAAAACTTACAAATAATAAAAATATTTCAATAACTTCCACAGGCTGCATTGTGCAATTGAATAAGCTGTGAAATGTGATATCATGATACGGCGGTAATTTCACAGTTATTATCTCACATTAGCTATTGCCTTGTCCAAGCCGCTACTGTGAAATCGTTTATTTAGACTTGACCACTACTTATTTCTTTAGACTTAGTGCCAATTTCTCCATAGTCAGTTATCTAACCGACAGGGATTGATTTATAAATTAAACGTCATCTCCATATAAAATTCACGACAGATGTGTCAAAAGTTAACCACTACTCCCTGGTTATGCTCTAACCGACTATGGAGAAATTGGCACTAACTCTCTAACAGCCTGCCATAGAGACATCTGACCGTGGGGGTACCTAATTCAATTAAGATTTAATAACTTATAGTTATCTTCTTTTTCCAATGACAACGCTAGTTAGTTGTTGCAAATTGGAACCGCAAGGACTATTTTTAATGTTTATTGCTAGAATCCAACAACGCTAAATTTGCAACAGAAACAAGCGCCAACACTTACTCTCTCTATTCTATTCTATTCTCTGTGGGGGTGTAAGTACCTGCACCTGGCTCTCTCGAGTGGAACCTTTGTGCATTTCCCCAAGGTCTAAACTGCCTTCCTAAGCTTGGACCATTTCCCACCACGCTGATCCACTGCGGGTTGGTGGGTTCATATATCTAGATGTGCAAATCTAGATCTCTGCATATCTATGCAGGTTTCCTCACGATGTTTTCCTTCACCGTAAGAGCGATGGTATACATTGTACGTTAAAAGAACTCATTGGTACATTTCAGCGCCGGGATTCGAACCCGCATCTCTTGGTTGAGAAGCGGGCGCTTACCCGACTGAGCTACCACCGCTCCCCAACACCAAAAAGTTTATTTATGATTATGAGATTTTTTTATTCTCTTAGTTTAGTCAAATAATAAAACAGACGACCATATTTTACCCGTATCAAAGTTAGTGTTATCGGACTATGCTCTTTATGCTGTTGACTTCGATTATAAAATTATATTGTGTAATTAATTGGCGGAGATTAGATCTTCTATCAAATCAAGTTAGCCACTTAAGGTAAGCGTCGGACCAAACGGATTGTCAGAAATGTATGGAGGCACGGCGTCGGCAATGCAATCAATGGACGCACTTAGAATACTGAATACGATGCGTTCGTTCGTTGCGTGCGACGCCGAAAGGTTGACGCTTAGAGGCCACACGAGCGTAATTTTGTGGATTGTGAGTCGCGCATTTTCGGTCGCGTAATATCTGCCGCATTCGGTTTCATAGAAAAGCCCTATTTGATTCACACGGCGACGCAAAATGAGTTGTCTGCCGACTCACACGCACATTTCCGACAGAATTGGACAACTCGAGACAATTCACAATATGACGCTCGTGTGGCCTCACCCATAAACGTTGGAAAGCTAATGAAAAAAATGCGCCCGTTTGGGAGCCCGACAGAATTTCTGCGACCGTCGCTTAATTTCACGCCACTCACAACTCACAAAATTACGCTCGTGTGGCCTCACTCTTACCCCCCGTTTCCACTAGTGACTAGACGACACAGTTGGGACGATTTTTTATCTTGTGTAGTAGCTGCAGAACATTTTATACGAAGCTGGTCATGTAGCACGGGGCGCTATTAAGACGTGACAAAAGTTCCGTTGCGCTCGCTCTTGTCACGTCTTATATGCGCCCCGTACTAGCCCTTCAGTTCACACTGGTCCAGCACCGATTCACATATTATAAAATGCACATCCGACAAAAAATCGGTCCGACTGACGATATAGTATTAACGGGGGTTACCTTGAGTGTCCAACTCAATCTCCAAATAACCTAAACAATACCCACTACAAAATCTTTAGACGCAGTTTTCAAAAGATTTCTAAGCACTGACAAATGCCTTGTAAATCAGTCCCATACTAAATTTATTTATTTGTTCAAGACTGTTTAGATCAGATGATTGATTTAATTGTTTATAATTATTTGTTTGTTTAAGTTTAATAAAGTTTATTTGGTTATGTTTATAGGTAGGTAAAGATCTAACATAGTTATTGTTTGTAGTAGGTATAAAATCTGGTAATAGTTTTAATAGTTTGTAAATATACCTAGTATAAGTTGTTTATTAATAAATAAACTATGAGGCTTGTTAGGCGCGATAATAGATAGTAGATAGTACCAATGAGGGCGCTTATGGTGCAAAGCGCTCTGATTGGTCGACGCATTTCTTGCCCCGCCTCCCACCGCCCGCGCGGCGGAGAGCGCATTTAAATATAGGCGGTCCGGGCCGCCTCGATCATTCCGCTCGCAGCCTCCAAGAAGCAAAGAAGCCTCCTAATAATAGAAGAAAAAAGCCTTCTCATTTCAAGCACCTGCCCTGCCCTACAATAGGAAGAAAGAAGAATCCCTGCTTGCTCTTCGATCAGCTTCACAAACGATTTTCACAAACGATTTTCTCAAACGATTTTAATGTGACGTGCTGTATCGAAGGGGTGCGTCACATTTTCTGGTCCATTCGAGCGCCGGATTGAAGATCAAGCATGGTGAACACAAGAAGCGCCTCCAAGTCAGCCTCGGTAGCCGGTGCCACGGACAGCACCGGTACTGAGGCCACCGCGACGACGGCAACCACGAGCAGCGGGGATACCTACACGTCGACGGGAGCATCCACGGACACATCGAACGAAGCATCAAGCACTGCGGCCGCCTCAGAAGTCACGGCGCCCGCCTCCGCTACAGCCCGTGCCCCTGCCCCCGCGACCCCCGCGCCTACCCCTGCGACGCCGAAGCCCGTCAAGCCGCACACGCCACGTCGCGCATGTTCAAATGCGTCTTCAAAGGGTCGCCGCCGGGAGTTGCTGAAGGCCAAGGAAGAGCTTCTGAAGAAACAAATGGAGTTAGCCGCCGTACGGGTGGCCATGCTGGAAGAAGAAACGGACGATGAAGAAGAAGAAGACGACACCTCCACCATAAGGGGTGTCCGCATGTCCGAGTGGGTACAACAAAGTACTCTCGCGCTGACCATGCAACCACATCACGCCGTGCCGAGAGAAGACGCCGGAGCGACAGCGGGCCTCCCACGCCGGACATCGATGCCAGAGCCGCGCATCGAAGCCAGTCCACCGGGAGCCGCACTGGAGAACGCCGCGCCGCCGTCTGCACGTCGTGAGCCGTGTCCCATGGGTGCCGACGAGCCGAGAGTACAGCTGCCACCGAACCCGTACACGTCAGAGCCGCACGTGTACGAGCCGCCGCGTCCGGTGCAGCATCGCTACGACCCACGACCGAACGCCTTCGACTACAAGGAGCTAGCCGAAGCCATCGCCCTCGCTGCACGTGCGCTGCCGTCGCTGCCTCAACATGTCGCCGCGCCGCGCCATGTCAACGAGCTACCAACGTTCAGCGGGGCATCGAGTGATTGGCTGCCATTCAAGGCGGCCTATGAAGAATCTGCGCAGTCCCTCACGGAGCAAGAGAACCTGTCTCGACTGCGCAGAGCCATCAAAGGAGCAGCGAAGGAGGCCGTCCACTGCCTGTTCATCGGGACGCCCTCTACGAGAGAAGTGATGGAGCTGCTGTCTGCGCAATTCGGGAGGCCGGACGCACTCATCATTCACGAGATGGAGAAGCTGCGCAGACTACCGAAGATCGTCGACACTCCGAAGGCCATCTGCGACTTCGCCGCGACAATGACCAACGCGACGGCCACAGTGGTGGCATTGAAGAAGGAGCAGTACCTACACAATGCGGAGATCGTCAACAACGTCGTGGAAAAGCTGCCGGCCACACTGCGCAACGAGTGCTACACCTACATCACCGAGCAGCCTGAATACATCCCCGACCTAGTGAAGCTGACGCAGTTCGCCAAGCGGGCCGCGGCACGGTGCAGCCGCTTCGCGCCCATGGACATCGCAGCGAGTGACCGGCGGGAGCCCGCGCCAAAGAAGACTGCGCGCATGTACCACGTCGACACAGCTACAGCTGCGAAGCCTGCGTGCCCCATCTGCGGCGAGAAGCATGAAGCTGCCGCCTGTCCGACACTGAAGCGAGCCGAAGTACCTGCGAGGTGGGACATAGCGAAGAAATACAAACTATGTTTCCGCTGCATGAAGATCCGCAAGTACCGACACTCCTGCAAGCCGAAGCAGTGCGACAAGGACGGGTGTACCTACATGCACCATCCGCTGCTGCATGGCGGTACCTACGCATCGACCGCCAGTACGCAAGTCGTCCAAGAATCTGAAGCGGTAACAACAGCGCGAGAAGAAAGAAGTGCAACGGGGCTCCTGAAGATACTACAGGTACGAGTCACCGGGCCAAAGGGGTCGCTCTACACCTACGCGCTACTAGACGACGGGTCGACGTGCACACTCATCGAGTCAGCAGTCGCGCAGCAGATCGGAGCAACGGGACCGCCGTCACCCTTTTACATAGAAGGGGTGTCGGGCATGAAGATCGACGCCAGTGAGTCGCGCCGAGTCAACTTGAAGATCTGCGGGCGCAACACGAGCGAAGTCGACATCTGCGCGCGCACAGTGCCGGACATCGGTGTCTCGCCTCAGACGGTGCCTGCGGGGATCATCGAGAGCTGCCCACACCTGCAGGACATCAAAGAAGACATCCTCTACGAGCGAGGCGCCGCCACCATCCTGCTCGGGCAAGATAACTGGGAGTTGCTGCTCACGCACGCTTTCAAGTCGGGTGCGCGCGGACAACCTGTGGCGTCACTCACGACGCTCGGGTGGGTGCTACACGGCGTGCAGTACCGACAGCCGGCAGTGCAGCGCGTGCACCACCTCACGGTGCAGCCGCTTCAAGAAGAGACAATGGAAAAAATGATGCGGGACCACTTCGCACTCGAGTCGCTGTGCGTCGACAAGAAGAAATCATACACAGAGGCCGAGCGACGCGCGCTTAAGCAGCTAGAAGAAAACACGCGCGCACTACCGGCGGGAGGCTACGAGACATGCCTCCTGTGGAAAGAAGACGACCCTCGGCCACCAGACAACTACTCGAGTACAATGAAACGACTCGAGTTGCTCGAGAGGAAGCTGGACAAGAACGAAGCTATGAAGACGCGGTACAACGCACAGATGCAGGTGCTGCTCGACAGCGGCTACGTTGAGGAGGCGCCGCGTGAGAAAAACGAGAAGATCTGGTACCTGCCTCACTTCGCTGTCATCAACCCTCAGAAGCCGGAGAAACTGAGGATCGTCCACGACGCCGCCGCTCGAACGAGAGGGACAAGTCTCAACGACATGCTGCTGCCCGGCCCAGACCTCCTGCAGTCACTCCCGGGGGTCCTCATGCGGTTCCGGCAACATGCAGTGGCGGTGAGCGCGGACATAAAAGATATGTTCATGCGCGTTCACATCCGAGAAGAAGATCGCGACATGCAGCGCTTCCTATGGAGGGGAGATCGACGCGCCGGCCCGCCTACCGAGTATCGCATGAAGAGCGTTATATTCGGTGCGACTTCATCACCGTGTACGGCTATTTACGTGAAAAATAGCAACGCCGAGCGCTACAAGGACATCTACCCGGAGGCAGCCGAGGCCGTGGTGAGAAATCACTACGTGGACGACTACCTGGCGAGCTACGAAACAGAAGAAGAGGCGGTGCGCATCTCCACTGAAGTCAACAAGATACATCACTTCGCGAACTACGACCTGCAGAAGTGGACGTCGAACAGCCGCATCGTGCTCGCTCAGCTGTCGTCATCTGAAGCTGAAGACCCTAGACTGCTGCAACTGGACCCGGGGAAGCTGCTGGGCATGGTGTGGCACCCGGAGGACGACACACTCTCCTTCAACTTGAACAAACATCGCATCCCCGAGGCAATACTGAGCGGCGAGCGCACACCTACGAAGAGAGAAGCGCTGCGGACAGTCATGTCGATCTACGACCCGCTCGGACTCGCCACGCCGGTCACCGTGCAAGCGAAGCGCATCCTACAAGACGTCTGGCGCTCCGGCATCGACTGGGACGCGCAACTCGAAGACAACGAAGCTCGAGCATGGAGGAGCTGGATCGCACGCGCAACAGCTGCCGCGCCTCGCCGTGCCGCGCTGCTACGCCTCATACAGCGGCGCGGCCACCCGCGAGCTCCACGTCTTCGTCGACGCAAGTTCGTCTGCATATGCTGCTGTCGTCTACTGGAGGGTCGTCGATCAAGAGGGAAACACACACCTGTCACTCGTCAGCGGAAAAGCAAGAGTCGCACAGCTCAACAAGGTGGTCTCCATCCCGCGACTCGAACTGCAAGCGGCCGTGCTGGGATGCCGCCTCGCACAAGCCGCCATCGAAGAACACGACTTGAAGCCGAGTCGTCGAGTGTACTGGTCGGACTCAAGAACAGTACTCACGTGGCTACGAAATGGCCCACGTACCTACAAGCCGTTCGTAGCACACCGCGTAGCCGAGATAAGCGACACTACGAAAACAAAGGAGTGGCGCTGGGTACCTACAAAGGAGAACACAGCCGACGACGCGACACGCGACACGCCCCCGGACTTCAACTCAAGTCACCGGTGGTACCGCGGCCCCGCCTTCCTATACCTACCGGAGGAGCACTGGTCGCGAGAAGAGAAGATCGTCGAAGAAGACACGGGAGAAGAGCGAACACTCGTCACTGTCGCCGCCACACGCTTGTCTGAGGCCCTGCCAGACATAACTCGCTTCAGTAACTTTATGCGAGTTATTCGAGCGACGGCACGGGTACTACAATTCATCGAGCTACTACGTGCGAAGAAACAAACAGTGCTGCATAAGCGCACTAAGAAGAATGAAGAGGCCGACCCTGCATGGACGAGTACTACGCCGAGAACAGCTACGCGGGCCGCTACGCCCGTCGTGAAGACAGCTGTGCGGAAGTACCTACTTCTCAGCGCTCGGCACATGCACCGCGCGCGTCAACTGTGGCTACGCTCGCAACAACAAGAAAACTTCGCTGAAGAAATAGCTGCGCTACAGAAAAGCGTCGCTATACCTACTACGAGTCGACTGCACAACTTATCAGTCATACTCGACGAAGAGAAGATCATCAGACTACGTTCAAGAATAGCGACTGCCGCCGACATCACCCCATCGCAACGTGAACCGGCAGTACTCGACGGCAATCATCGGTGGACCCGACTGTACATCGCTTGGGTACACAAACAGCTTCACCACGGCGGGTTCGAGACAACTGCGAATGAAGTCCGGCAACACTACTGGGTGCTGAGACTACGACACGCCGTGCGCAGCGAAGTGAAGCAATGCCTGGCCTGCCGCATACGGAAGGCCACACCTGCGCAGCCGTCGACGGGCAACCATCCACATACACGGCTCGCGCATCACCAGAGGCCGTTCACCTACACCGGACTCGACTACTTTGGCCCTCTCATGGTCACTGTGGGTCGTACGAAGCAGAAGAGGTACGGCGTGCTGTTCACGTGCCTCACCACTCGAGCAGTACACCTCGAGGTCGCCGGCAGCCTGAGCACGGACTCGGCTATCATGGCGCTGCGACGGTTCATCGCGCGGCGCAACTGTCCCTCCGAGCTTCACTCCGACAACGGGACCAACCTGCGGGGCGCCGACGTCGAGTTGAAGAAAGCAGCGCTGGCGGCCATGGAGGAGGAGGCGTCGGTGCGCTTCATACAGTGGCGGTACATCCCTCCGAGCGCGCCATTCATGGGAGGCGCGTGGGAACGGCTGGTGCGGAGCGTCAAGAACGCGCTGCAAGTCACACTGCACGAGCGCGCGCCGAAAGAAGAGGTCCTCGCTACACTACTGGTCGAGGCGGAGCACACCATCAACAGTCGGCCACTCACCCACGTGTCGACCTCTGCAGACGACGAGGAAGCCCTCACGCCGAACCACTTCCTGCTGGGCACGCCGTCACGAGTGCCGCTGCCGGGAGCCTTCACCGAGGACGACGAGGCCGGCCGCAAGGACTGGAGGACGAGTCAACGCCTGGCAGACATGTTCTGGGCGCGCTGGGTACGAGAATACCTACCGGAGCTGCAACACCGGCGGGAGCCCCGAGCCACCAACGGGGCCATCAAGAAGGACGACCTCGTGCTCATCGCGGACGGGACTCTACCACGGAACTGCTGGCCACGCGGAGTCGTCGTGTCTACCTACCCCGGTCCAGACGGCGAGGTGCGAGCAGTCGACGTGCGCACCAACAGAGGGGTACTCCGGCGGCCTACGAAGAAATTGGTCATTCTGCCAGTCAACACTTGAACACGCAAGATTCCAGCTACAAGAGCTGCGGCGGGAGAGATGTTCAAGACTGTTTAGATCAGATGATTGATTTAATTGTTTATAATTATTTGTTTGTTTAAGTTTAATAAAGTTTATTTGGTTATGTTTATAGGTAGGTAAAGATCTAACATAGTTATTGTTTGTAGTAGGTATAAAATCTGGTAATAGTTTTAATAGTTTGTAAATATACCTAGTATAAGTTGTTTATTAATAAATAAACTATGAGGCTTGTTAGGCGCGATAATAGATAGTAGATAGTACCAATGAGGGCGCTTATGGTGCAAAGCGCTCTGATTGGTCGACGCATTTCTTGCCCCGCCTCCCACCGCCCGCGCGGCGGAGAGCGCATTTAAATATAGGCGGTCCGGGCCGCCTCGATCATTCCGCTCGCAGCCTCCAAGAAGCAAAGAAGCCTCCTAATAATAGAAGAAAAAAGCCTTCTCATTTCAAGCACCTGCCCTGCCCTACAATAGGAAGAAAGAAGAATCCCTGCTTGCTCTTCGATCAGCTTCACAAACGATTTTCACAAACGATTTTAATGTGACGTGCTGTATCGAAGGGGTGCGTCACATTATTTATACTTTTATTGCACATATTACAAAAGTAGATGTACGAGTACAATCAGATGGACTTAATGCTAAGAGCATTCTCTACCAGTCAACCTGCAGGAGGTTCAGGAGCAGAAAGTATTGAAGTACAAAAAAAATAACAAATTCATAGTTACACACTCAATAAGAATTATTAGGGTGCTTTTCCACCAGAGATGTGCTATGCTACGATGCTATGGATGCGTTTGATATCCACCAATCATATTATTGGTTAATCATAGCTTAGCACTGGTGGAAACGGATTCAACTAAGATATGTTTTTTGTATGGAATGATGCGTGCTATGGATGTGTGCTATGAATGCGTGCTATGGATATGTGCTCTGGACCATCGCGAGTGGTGTAGCTATGGCGCCGCCGCCCCCGTCGTTTCCCTACTATTGATACATAGCATAGCTCGAGATGCGCATCTTTCTCGCACAGCTACTTTGCGGCGGCGCATCTTCGTAGCGCATCTTCCTCGCACAGCTACCTAGCGTAGTATTGGTGGAAACGGTCACATATTTTCGTAGCGTAGATATCACATCTTCGCAGCATATCTGCATAGCACATCTCTGGTGGAAAAGCACCCTAAAGCTTGGATTCCATGCAACCATTACAACAAAAATAACTGAGTCTCACAAAAAAAACCTACACAAAATGTACCTTAATTATACATATATTATTATAAATTTATATAAACCTATACTTACCTAACATTCCTAAATGCCCGTTAAACGTGGTTTCATCTTTTTGTGGTAATACAGTCACTTATTAACAATTAATATTCATTTCCTAATAGATAACAGATAGCAAAGCTTAAATTAAATTAAGTCTATGCAAGTACAGTAAACATTAATACCTTGAACAATATATCGACGGTGGAAAGGCAGAATGTTTTATCCGCCACTTTTGGCGAATATGAGTTATATACACCGTTGGAATCGCCTGATTTTTCTCTTTCGATTGGTGCGGGTCTCGTTTCGATCTGAGCACTTTTTTGGCGCTTAAGACATCGGTGATTTTGGAAATCTTAATACTTTTTTCTTGTATTAAGAGTCACTTTTTTAGTCATTTGTATGTTCAAACATACATGATCAATAATAAAGTTATATAAAACATTTTACCCTTACTAAAACAGTAAAACACTGTGACCTAATTCATTTTGAATGAATGTGAATTTATATCATTAGTTACTTAAGCGACCTACCTGATTGCGAAATAAAACATAATGGATATAAAACTAAATGCCTTCTTCTCAAATATAACATAAAAGCACTTAATATATTTTACCTAATTGTAATTTAAGCCTCACTGGCACTTAAACCATTTTACCGGTCAGTCTTACTCGCGGCGTTTGGCGGTTAATACAACTTTACCTAAATCTGTTTAATGGTACAATTGATTGGCACTTAAGCGGTTTTTTGCGATTTGTAGATAATTGATATAAGTGATATAAAACAATTCAAAAGAATCGCAATGAAGCGGTTTATGCTGTTAAAGCTGTTATATTATTATTATATCCAGAAGGATATTGCGTGAAAACGCCAATATATAAATAGGACAGGTTGGAAAGGTGTCGCTTCAGTACCCCGCTGGGACGTTCATTCGGAGAGGACGTGCGTCTATGCGACAGTTGGCGCCGCGTGCGCAGCGTTATTACGTAGGTACAAACTCAGATTCGTTCGCCAGTATAAAACTATAAATATTTTTTTATTATATCACCAGATAACTACATTAAATTATAATATCTATTATATATTACGGTTCTAAATAATAGTGTTGCTATAATTAATATTTATTGAGTTATTAATAAAAATATGCACTTGGATCCTTTCTCCTAAATTGCTGTTTCTATGCAAATAGGGAATTTGAACGTTTCTCTAAAAGGATCCAACCAAATATTTATTTTTTTATAAAATATTTTTTCTATGACAATATGGTTCTTAATGTAAAATATTTTTAATGTAGGTATTAACATGACATTACTTTTTATACAAAATAAAAATTATATATCAAAACTTGTTCTTGAATAATTTACCTATATCGAAATCTAGTCAGAAACAGGATTTCTTATCTATATAAAAATCATACTGAAAATGTGTTCCCAAGCGCAAAACTCTGGATCTACTTAACCGATTTTGATAATTGTTAGGTAATTATACGAAATAGAAGACCACGTTTTAAGTGAGTGACCACGAGTACGAACTGTTTGTATCCCTTAATTTTCAAAATAAAGTATTTTAACGAAAAGCAAACCTTATAGGAAAAAGTTGGACATTAATTAAATTAACTTTTACTCTAACTTCACTTCATCATCCTCCATCGCTGAAGAGTGCAATATCTGGTATATTGCATCTATCCTGCTTTTTATGCCTCCGTAGGAAATCCATCGTTCCCTGGTACTTTGCTACTCTTCAGCGATCGTATGGTCCGTATCAATTCGTCTTATTTGAGGGTTGGATATTTAAATTTCTGTCAAGATGCAGGATAGTCATAAATCTCATCATTAATCATCATCACGACCCATTACGTCCCCACTGCTGGGGCACGGGTCTCCTTCCAATGAAGGAATGGTTTAGGCCTAGTCTACTACGCTGGCCTAGCGCGGGTTGGTGGGCCCCAACACAAGCAATCTTGTGCTGAGAGAGTTGTCAGACGTTTTCAAGCCGCCCGAAGGCCTCTGACTAGTCTTAGCGACCTGCCGATTTTATTAATCATAATGATTACGATTATGCATCAAGATACAAGATGCTCCTGGTATATTTGCATCAGCATCCAACTCCTCAGGTGGTGGTTAGGATCATTAAAAACTTCGGCAATGTGGCCATACCATCTTGAAACTCAATGTTCCATAGTAACAAGCAGATATCCTGGGTTTCGTTGCAATGTTCTTCAAGATGCTTTGTATAGATCCTACATGTTTCCTATGGCAGCCGATGGTTATGGTCTCATTTCTGGACATAGAGTCACCCCTAGCAGCGTTTGTCCTTTTATAAACGTTAAGTCTTCCTTGATGGTTGATCATATCCCATGTTTCTTTAGACATACCATTCATTCTTTAAGTGTTCCTTGTGCCTTATTATTTATTCGCAAATTTTTAACAACACGTTTTTGATGCCAGACCATTGATCTTTGAATGAGACCTCGTCCAGACTTAGTAGATGGTATTTGTTGTCGATCTGGATACTAAGTTATCTTCTAACTTGTGGGTCCTGCAGCTTATTTACACGACACCTTTGGCAGATCTTGTGGCCTGCTCCTAAACTCCCACTATCTTCAAGCAGATTTTTCCATCGACTTAGTGGTGATCACTATTGACATCAGCAACCCTCTTATTCCTAACATCCAGAAGTGTCTCCATTTTCGACTAATCGTCGGTCGATTTGGTTCTCGGTCCGGCTGTCGGGTCGGTGATAGTCCTTTGGGGTTACCACCACTAAAAATTAGCCATTAACAATCCTAAAGCATCTTCGCTTGCTTATCAAATCTAGCGTATCTTTTATGAATCTGACAGATAGTTTAAAGCGAGCGACGCTGCTTATGAATTGATAATTGCTAATGTTTCTTGCCCACACTAACATAGGTGCCGATACATGGACGCTGACCAAGGAAAGTGTGCACCGAATCAGAGTTGCACAGAGAACTATGGAGCGATCCATGTTAAAAGCATTTTGCTTACAGACCGTATTCCCAGCGTGGTAATTCGCCAAAAGACAAAAGTCTTCGACGTCGGTATGCAGGTCACTGAACTGAAATGGGAGTCAGCAGGACACTTGGCTCGAAGGCAGGACGGAACGTGGACAAAGGCGGTGACAGAATGGTGGCATAGAGACTGATGAATAAGTAAAACTGATCACTTGGATCTCAATCTCAAAGTGATTTCGCGGTGAATAATATGTTAATAAAGTTTATAATAACATAATGCTTCGAGAAAAGGATGGTGCGGCCGTGCCGCTTCTTTGCTCGACTTAGTGGGATATTATGATTTTTTTGTTTTCAATCTAGCTGACCCTTCTTACCTTTTATACCTTCCCTGGACTTCCACAAATGTTTCTAGACTAAAATCGGTTCAACCGTTCTCGAGTTCTGAGGTCTAATAATAAGTTCATTTATTCTTTAAGTCATTCATCTTAGATATAAATTGCCTTAGTTTGGCGGTTAATTCATTCTTATAGAATGTTTAAAGTAACTTAAATTATTATAAAACATTATTCTGGTGTGATGGTTAAATCTCCTTGGTCTTTAAATTGTTTTTACTTGTATTTTATTACAATGTTAATGTCGTTAAAGCCAATTTTACCTGACTGAGATTTCAGATGCCTATGTCTTATGTCCCTTATTACAGTAAATAGAATATGTACATTCATTTTATATACAGAATTACATATAAAACTATTTAAATTTTACGTATTTTAATTTTCAAAGCCATAGCTAGAATAATTACAGAGATATGATTTTTTTTCGAAAATTTAAAACTTTAAATCGCTCTGGTGAACATTTTAAGTCATGGCGCTTCAAACATTCTGCCTTTCCACCGTCGATATTTATAATTGAATAATTTTGTTTATCGCATGAATGAGTTAGGGGTTAAATATGTGCCCCCGGATACTTGGACTATGTATAGCAAATCTGTGTACTGTGTACATAATAGTTGGTAAATAACTCGCGATTAATTTAAAAGTTCCAGTGAAAAGGCACCAAATTACTCCTTATAGTCCTAAACTGAAAAGGCTAATAGCTTAATGACGCCGCCGCCCCGTCTGCAATAATGAAGTACATATCAGATCCTCTAGTACGGGCTTTGCAATTTTTCAAAACGAAAAAAGTTTAGCTTTCCTTTTGTCATCTGCATACATTATCTGTCAAAAGTTTAATCATAATTTCCGCCTGAGGCGCCACTTTGTATGCGAGAAAACGTAAACTTTTATAGTTGTCGATAAACTATCAAACCAGGGCAGAATATTACAAACTAAAAACGGAAAAGTTGTGGTCAAATGTTACTCAAATTAAATGTTAAAAAATTAGGGTCATTTGATGTCGGCGTTTTTGGGTGGAACTTTTTAATTGCTCGCCAGTGCAGTTGATAGCTATGAGCGTTTTGCCTACCCTGTTGGACAAGTTTTTTAAATAATGGGCACAACCAGTGTAGTACATTTTTCTTAAGTTAGAAGCATTTTAATGTTAATTATTTTATGAATAAAGTGGTTTTATCAAAGTAAAAATGGCTTTTATTCGCTTTCCTGAAAACATACATTCCATTTGTAGTATTTATGTATTAGCACATGTATTCAGGTGAAGTAAACAAAAAACAGATCTGAAAATGTTACTCATTTGTCAAAATTACCGGTACATAAGTGACAAAAATCTTTTTTGGTTTTTAAATATTAAAAAAAAACATTTTTGGACAGAACCATGGGTAAAATTATTTTAAATTTGGGTATTTGATGGGTTATTGTATGACGTATCACCCCCTTAAGCTTGGACCACTATTAACGCTACACCTGTGTATTGATTGGCTGTAGTGTAAGACCTTTTGTAATTTCAATTAATTACCTAATAGCTTGAGATTTTTTCAGTTAGTAAGTTCAGCACTTATCTAGTGAGTTAGATAGATTGATTGAATATTCTTTATTTGTACACAGCACGAAATGAAGTTTCATAATTTACTCATATATTACTTATTATTTATTTTATTTAATATAGCTGTTCCCGCGCGCTTCGCTTCGCCTTAAAAAGTTTTCCCGTGGGAATTCCGGGATAAAAAGTACCCTATGTTCTTTCACAGGATCTATACCATATGTATACCAAATTTCATTCAAATTTCGTTCAGTAGTTTTGGCCTGAAAGAGTAACAGACAGACAGACAGACACAGTTACTTTCGCATTTATAATATTAGTTAGGATAGGATTAGGATAGGATAAAAACATGTGCATTACTTTATTATGTATATTAACACATAGGTACAAAAATGTCGGTCTTATCGCTAAAAAGCGATATTTACTTCGTAGTCTTCGTACTCTCTCATTTATTTTCCCACATTTGTTTATTTGTAACTCTAATCCGTGTTTTTAAGTAAAGTAGATAAAAGCCATTGACACTAAATAATGTTTTGTGACATTCAGAGCTCCAATTTGGGACAAAGTGTAAGAAACTTCTATAAATACTTTTAATTTGAGTGAGTACCTAACTACATCTTATTGTATGTTTATTTATATACAGAAATGTACTCGTGTGTCTAGTAGTAATCTATTTACATACATAAGTAGGTATTTTGTAAGTAACTTTAAGTAAGTACAGTTTGTATGTAAAAAAAAAGAGAAAAACAATAGAGCGGTGGTGACGTAATGGAGAAGGCCTCGTCCTCTCAATCGAGAGGTCGTGGGTTAAAATCCTGGCCTGTACCAATGAATTCATTCAATTGTGTTTTCAATTAAGGAGTTTAAGTACAATAATACCACGTGCTCTTACGGTGATGGAAAACAGCGTGATGGAAAACATCACTGCTGATCTCCACTACGTTGTTGACAAGGGTCTTGTTGACGAGGAATCCTACGCCACCTTGGGACAGTTGGTCGCCCTCGCGATGGTAGAGCATGTGGCCGGACTCCAGGGTCATCGTGTCCTCGCCCTCTCTACGGACTTCTGATAGCCCTAAGATGTCCCATTTTATTTTGCTAAGCTCTACCTCGAGTTCTACCATCTTCTCGTCCTCTCTCAGTGTCCGTGCGTTGTATGTCGCCAGTTGTAGTCGTTGATGGCAGCCATTCGTAACCCGGGGATTCTTCGCACCCCCTGCCCTACCGTTACCTAGACCGCTGCCGTAGTCAGGAATAGTAGGGCTGCCGGGAACTGGGGGCCGGGGCTTTGGGTGTGACTCCATGGAGGATTTTGCCATAATCACCACGCTTGGCAATGCGGGTTGGTGATCGCAGGGCTACACTTTTCGTACCGGTGACGCTCCTGCCCATCGCCGGCCTATGGGATTTAGTGCAGCTGTTTTTGGATGGTTATACCGCCATCATCCGGTCACCAGAGCCTCGTCTGTTATTTAGCAGGGTGCACCACGGGCAGGTGAGGTTGGCAATTGGTTCATTCGGATGTTTAGAACCCTTACACCCCTGCACATCTAGATTCTAGATGTGTATCGTAAGTGCATTGTACTTATTCCAAAACGGCGATATGGTTCGCAACCTATCACGTGAGTAGGTACAAATAAATGTCCTGCTAAAAGTGGTTGGCTTGTGAGCCACCTCTGACTACCCCTTCGGGGAATACAGTCGTGAGTGCATATACCTACATAGACAAAAAAAAACGTTTTTGGTGAAAACAACTAAAACTTCTACATTCTAGGTAGATACTGGGTCTTGGGAGGTAGCTTCTTAAAATTGGATATATCATGAAGAGGGCGTGAAACGTGGCAGTTTTGAAAAACGCTTTCAAACGGACGGTATTTTTTTACCATAATTTTAACAGGCTACCTAGACTACCTACACATCTACAGGGTGTTGCAACAAGGGTATACTGAGCCGAAAGGGGGTGACTCAGGGGGTCATTCTGAACAACTTTTGTTCTACGAGTTTTGGAAATTCGCGAAAAAAAAATCCTTTTCCATACAAACTTTGTTGGTTACGTGACTTTTTACTTAGTTCAGAATGACCTCCTGAGTCACCCCCTTTCGGCTTAGTATACCCTTTTTACAACACCCTGTAGAATCTACAAAATAATTAAGCGGTACTTGCTTGGATGTGAACCCGTGACCCCTCTGATGAGAAGAGATCATAATAATATCGGGGTCGTGAGCACGGCTTTAATAAACACCTAAACTAAATTAATTAACAAAACAAACACAGGAACAGAAATAAATACAGTATCTTTACGCACTTTGAACTTCGGACTTCACAAGACTTCCAAATAATCTTCAAGACATTTTTTTCAGCATCGAATGATGTGATCATTCGATCATCAGATGGCGTGGTGTTAAATTGTGAAGATACGATTATTTAACTATCGATAACCAACGATATTTCAATACTAGCTAGATGGAGTGTCAGTGCAAAAGAAACGTCTCTACATATTATTCATCATCATCAGCCTATAGCAGTCCACTGCTGGACGTTGGCCTCTCCCAAAGCACGCCACTGGATGCGATCTTTAGCTTTCCGCATCCAATCATATCCAGCCACCTTTCGCAAGTCGTCACCCCATCTAGCCGGAGGGCGTCCCACACTACGTTTGCCTAGTCGCGGCCTCCACTCCAGAACACGTTTACCCCATCGGTCATCGGTTCTTCGACAGATGTGACCAGCCCACTGCTACTTAAGCTTACTAACTCAGTGTCTATCAGCTATGTCGGTGACTTTAGTTCTCTGTCGGATTACTTCGTTCCGGATGCGATCTTTCAGAGAGACTCCAAGCATAGCTTTTACATATTATTATAACCACACTGAGCTCTAATTTTGAATTAGTAAGGTCACATACTACTCAATTTTTAGGTGGT
Organism: Plutella xylostella; assembly: GCF_932276165.1. Taxonomy (NCBI): domain Eukaryota; kingdom Metazoa; phylum Arthropoda; class Insecta; order Lepidoptera; family Plutellidae; genus Plutella; species Plutella xylostella. The sequence goes on along the minus strand of NC_064011.1, from coordinate 983,817 downwards.
AAGTTCATAAGATTTGTGATCTTTATTCATTGGTACAATGGTTGTCATAGGTAGTAGAACTTAAAACGGTTTGAAAAAAAAAAAAAAAAGTTTTTTTTTGCCTTGGTTTTTTATGTGATACACCATTTTGTTGGTATATTGTGAACTAGCTGTTCCCGCGCGCTTCGCTTCGCATTAAAAAGATTTCCCGTGGGAATTCCGGAATAAAAAGTAGCCTATGTTCTTTCCCAGGGTCTAGACCGTATGTATGTATACCAAATTTCATTCAAATCTGTTCAGTAGTTTTGGCGTGAAAGAGTAACAGACAGACAGACAGACAGACAGATAGACAGACAGACAGACAGACACAGTTACTTTCGCATTTATAATATTAGTTAGGAAGGATATTAGTTAGGATATAAGGCGATAACACACCGCGTTTACTGTAGGTGTATGTGTAGATATTTTATGCATATCTGCAGATATTTTCGTTATCTGGGCCGCGCCCCCGTACATGTGTTTTACCCTTTACTCTATGAGTATTATTTTTAACTACTGAGCCGATGGTCCCGGGTTCGATTCCCGGCTGGGGCAGATATTTGTTTAAACACAGATATTTGTTCTCAGGTCTTGCATGTGCCCGTAAAATGGCAATAGGCCCGCTATTACATTGGGACTAACATAACACTCTGGCGAAAAGTGGGTGCAGCAATGCACCTCTGCCTACCCCGCAAGGGAGTACATTAGTACAAGGCGTGAGTGCGTGTTTTTTTTTTATTATTATTTTTAACTTATCGAAATGATGTTTAAATAATAAAGAGCACATAGGTGTTATACATCCTAATCTTAACTAATATTATAAATGTTTAAATAAATAATATTATAATATTATAAATTTTTCGCGCCAAAACTACTTAACGGATTTTAATGCAATTAGGTAAACAGAAGGTCTTGACTCTGAAAAAGAACATAGGATACTTTTTATCCCGAAATTCCCACGGGAAAACTTTTTAGGGCGAAACGAAGCTCGCGGGAACATCTAGTTTTCTATAAATTCTTCATTTTAGTATTTTCTTTAAGTCTAAAATAAAAATATCATTCATTTTTGACCATTGGATGGTAAACTACCTTGGAAGAACGCCTGAATCTTTTGTTTTCATAGCCGAACTAATAATTTCCTTTAAGTAATTTAATATAATCGTAAGTAATAGTATTCACTGGTTAGTTTATATTGTAGAACGATAGTTAGTAGCTAGTTTATATCTACTTACTTTTTGAAATGAGTATTTGACTATAATATATATAAATATATGTATAGGGACACTTTAGAATATAAACCGATTACAATCTAGACGTGCAGGTTTCCTCATGATATTTTATCATATTTTCCTTCACCAATCGAGCACGTGGCACCAAAATTGTACTAAAATTCGATAATTTTATTATACTTAAGTAATTTATTATTACAATTGCGTACTTACATACATAACTACCACTCACTTACTTATCTATACTTTGTCTTATCTGAATCACGCCCCTGATAATGACAATACTCATCATAATAATCAAATGTAAGTAAAAAGTTGTACATATTACTAATAATTACTAAGGCATCGCGGCGTTATCTCGTTACGGATCGTTTATGTAACGGCGTTCGCCGTTTATCGTTACATTCGCCGCTAGCCCAGAATAATCGTAACACAAGATTAGGGGCAAAGGTCATATGTTAGGTATTGTCATCTGATGAAATTATTATGTACTGTTACTACATAATCTACTACTAAGTAACTTAATACCTATATCTAGGAGTGTATCCTGTATTACCACAAAAGAGTAATTGTAATGGGAATAGCTATTCATTCGAGGAGAATCTATCAACAGAAGACAGTATCCAAACGCACGTCCCCATTGCTTGGGCACGGGTCTCCTTCCAATGAAGGAAAGGATTAACCCTCGGCCACCACGCGGGCCCAGTGTGGGTTGGTGGACCCCAACACAAGCAAGCTTGTTCTGAGAGGGTTGTCGGGTAAGTGGGCACACGACTGTTAGTGAGAATTACCTACAAATAGTAACTTCTACAGACTAAATACTATTTACTACTACTATAGGACTACCTACTAGGCCTTTACAGTCATCTCATGAACGCCTGATCGCAAGAAACTGAACAGAAATGGATGTAAATAAACAATCATTGCACCGAAGGTGACCTGTGGCCTTTCTAACTAGAAGATAATTGGCATCCGTGCCTCGTGCCAAGCCGGATGAATCGAGATATTGTAAAACAGTTGACGGTGCAAACATGATATCATCCAAGTAGATGTTACACCATCGCACCACGCCCCTTTATAGTGGACTATAGACTATGGACGACCGAATGGCGTAGTGGTTAGTGGCCCTGACTACTCAGTCGAAGGTCCCGGGTTCGATTCCCAGCTGGGGCAGATATTTGTTTAAACACAGATATTTGTTCTCGGTGGACCAAATATAAGGAGGCCTTTGCCCAGCAGTGGGACACAAATCAGGCTATTTAAAAAATAAATTTAAAAAAAATTGTTCTCGGGTCTGTGCCCGTAAAAGGGCAATAGGCCCGCCCCCTATTACATTGGGACTAACATAACACTGGCGAAAAGTGGGTGCAGCAATGCATCTCTGCCTACCCCGCAAGGGAGTACATTAGTACAAGGTGTGAGTGTTTTTTTTTATAGACTATGGTTCTGAATTGCTTGGGGTGCATAGGGTCTTCTGTGCACCTAGGGTAGTCAGCGACTGATAGGCCGTCTCATTACGACATCACGAGGGTACTATGGTCGTGCCATGATATGGAGGTCTATTCTATTCTCGGTGCGGGTGTAAGCCTTTTCATTTTTATGTAATTTTAAAGGTACCTACCTAAAATATAACCTAACTTGAAAAACAAATTAAGTACCTACATAAACATGTAAAAAACGATTACATCCTAACTATAGTAGAACAATTCCAAGGAGGGCACTGATACCTGTAATACAGATTATATCTAGTACAGGTATTGGAAGTTTTCCATATCTTAGTACATAAGGGTAATAGTAATACTGTAACTTCTATAATGTTGAATCAATGCTATATGTTAAATTAATATTGTAACGATTTGGGTTTTGTGTTCCTGTTATGTTACAATTACAATGTGTGTGTGTAAATAAATAAATAAATAAATAAATGTACCTTTACTTGAACAATAAAACTATTTTTATTTTATTTATTTTTAAGCACCTGCACCTGCCTCTCTCGAATGAAACCAAGGTTTGTATGGTTAAAATGAACTGGTTACACTGAAACTATATTTTATATGTATGTAACAGTATTACTTAGGTTTCGGTTTCAACCGAGTTTCGGCCAACAATCAAGTTTCGGCGGCTGTTTTGGTTTCGGCCAATTTTGGCCGAAACTTTTGCCGAAATCGAAACTGATTTCGAAGTGGTCGCCTAACTTCTTTTTCGGCGGACGTCCGCGCTCGCAGCCCTGTTCTAAATTATTAAGTACAACAAACTTACTAGGTACTTTGTTCCCATTTCATGTCCTAACTAATGTACAATAATGCACCAAATTTCAGTATTTTATGAAATTCTACAAAATGTGTTGCTAAAAGGGTGTACCAAGCCGAAGCCTGCATGTGCAACATGGTATATCTAAGCCCGAAAATGAAATCAGAATTTCAAAATTGCCATGTAGGTTACGGCTTAGTATTCCCTTTTTGCAACACCCTGTATATTTGACCGAAAACCAGTTTCGGTCGGACCTACTTTGTATTGTGCAGTGTGACCAGCTTCCGTACTACCACCGACACATTAACGTGTGGTTAAACGACGCATGCTAGTTCGAGTTGACCCAAGAGAGTGCCGCCGCTACACGGGTTCGTTATCGACGTGGATAAACGTAACTATATCGCGTTTCATCATCAATATGGCGCTGTGATTTGTGGGATTAAACGAGTTTATCGACGTCGATAACGGATCTCGCATACACGGCCTCGCATTCACTGATGGATCGCGCAAACTTTGACGAGCCGTTTAACAAAAAAAAAAAAACATTAAGCAGCATCGCATCGCTTATATTTATTTATTTCATTTATTTATTATGCCATAAATTAAATGTAGGTACCTACTAGGTACAAGTAACGAGTAACTATATCTATCACATCCATACAAGTTTTGTCAGATTTGACAGATAAGCAATGCTTTAAGAACACATTGGCAATTTGACCATTTCCCATCGCGCTGGTCCATTGAGGGATCTAGATCTAGATCTAGATGTGTGACCCAAGAGTTCAAACATCTAGAAGTGCTAGGTCTAGATAATTATATGCAGGTTTCCTCACGATGTTTTCCGTTAGATCGACGGTAATGATTCATTTTAAATAAATTCCAAAAAGCTCATTGGTAAGTCAAATATATTATACAAGTTACGTTAGATTCGACAAATTGTTAATGACTAATGCTCGGTGGTGCTAGCCCCGCAGGTCGTCGGTCCGGTGGTGTCCCACGCCTCGCGCGGCTGCCAATGAGTAATAAGAACAACACTCGTGTCAGTTTTCTATCTATTTGTCTCAGGTATGTGACATCTTGTGAACTCCGGTGATATCTGGTGAAGGTATAGTTTGGCCAGTATTACAGCTACAGTCAAACTATAAAATCCTGACATCGAAGAGTGCGATTTTGCTAAAACTTTTTATGATCATCGGTTATTTACTTACTTTTACATACATTTTAAAAATTAAATACCATTTGACTATGGATTTTTAACGGATTTGTCCTTTAATAAATATAACAGATCGATTAAATGCGATCTTATACAATTAGTTAGGATCCACTTCCGTTTTCACGACTTTATAGTTGGACTGTTATGTACTTATTCATAGTATACCCTGATAAATCCTAGATAAAACTTTTCCGTAGTCTAGTTCTGCAGGGTCATAGACTTAGTCTATGTCATGTCACTTAGTCTATGCCAGGGTGCTGCTAAAGTGGAGTACTGAGCCAAAAGGGGACGACTCATGGGGTCATTCTGAACGACTTTTGTATATTAGGACACTCTAAGAAGAAAGGAAAGCTAACGAGTATATGTGTGTACCCTATGAATGGCGTAACTTACCCATGCGGATTATCATCAGCCAATAATCATCCACTGCATTAATCATCCATCCGACATAGGCCTCTCCTAAGGAGCGCCACAACATTCGGTCCTCGGCCTTGCTCATCCAACCACTACCAGCTACCCGCCTAAGGTCGTCAGTCCATCGGGCAGGAGGGCGTCCCACGCTACGTTTGCCTGTTAGTGGTCTCCAGTCGAGAACTCGTCTACCCCAACGATTATCGGTTCTTCGACAGATATTACCAGTACATTGCCAGTTCAGCTTGCATATTTTGACAGCGATGTCGGTAACGTACGTTTAGCGTTTTTTGACGGCTGTAATGTTAAAATCCCGCCTTCAGAATCGCACTCGATTTACTAGTTGGTTCCACAGTACGAAGCTACGACACTGTCGATAATACTCTCACAGCGTTATCATATCAGCAACAAGCCCAGACAGTATTGCAGACGGTACGAGCACGCGGGTATATGTAGAGGTGTGACGGAAAAAAATCACTAGTTCCTCCCAGAAGCATAGAGCAATAAAATAGCTTACGAGACTCTTTTGTCAATAAAAAGTAAATCGAAGTTTCCGCGCGCGAACGAAAATTTAAATTTGGAATTTGTAAAAAAGATATCGTCGATTTACGCCGCGGTTTGGATTTGGAACTTTTCGTTCGGGAGTTTCTGCGTGCTTTTTTTGTTGGAGTTTGTCTTTTTGAATTTGGAGTCATGTTGCTGTCGTCGGTTTTTGGTTTACACGTGAGTTTTAATTTTGTTTGTATTAAGTTATTTTTTGGTGTAAGGATTTTTTTAAATTTATTCGTTATCTTTACTTTGGGACTATACAGCAAAACTAACCGTTTTTAATTCATGTGTCAAGAGAAGCTAATCTGATTGTTTATATTTTTTGTTTTAAGTATAGATCGTACTTAGACTACCTATAACTTGCATAGTTTTTGCAGGGCTATTTCAGCACTTTTTTTACCATTTAATCGCGAATCTAATATTTATATATTCGACCACAGCTAATGATGACACATGTGATTTGACGAAAAATATTAATACTTAAAGCTATTTTTTTTGAGGACATAAAATATATATATTTTTGGTGACATAGAATAAAAAGCTTTATACTTTGTACAATTAATATTTAACTAAAAAAGTTTTTTGTAAAAAAAATATTAGCTGATACCTATGTCATAGATGTCAAATCTATACATTTCCTACCTATTTGTTTCGAAAAATAACATTTATTTAATTTTAACATTTATTTATTTAGATACTGAGGCCTACCAGGCCTCAGAATCTTTAAATCAATCGTCATATATAAGAACCATGCTACATCTTACAAAGTAAGTAGGTATAGGTAAGAATAATAGTAACAAAATGTCGTAGGTACTTCCTATAAACTGAGCTTTAATTCTTCTGCTGTCTGTACATAAATTATTATTAAATTATGAGCTTAAAACCAATTTAAACGGGTTTATTCCAATAATCACTGAACGACGCACAACAACAAACAATATAAATTACACCCTATCAGACACTTTATAAATACGGGAGTTTAATTACTTTATTGATAGGTAATAAATTAGTAATTATTATACACTCACGAGAAACAAAAAAGTACTAAGTACCTACAAAATGCCGATTTAGTATTTCAGTCTCGCCACCATCACGTGAGTACCTACAAAGAGTTTCTATGGAAAAAGTATTTCAATTCTTTAGCGATTTTTCAAAACTTTCTCTTTTTAAACCCCGTAAGTCTTAATTTGAGTATGTATGGTAATTTTTACAGAGGCTCCCGAAAAGTGTTTAAGAACCTACTTTTATCTCCATAACTAGGTACTCACTTAATATTTATTTTATCAAAACAGAGCCCAAAAAAATAGCCTTCCAAAAGTAAATGGTAAAAAAAACATTAGTTTTGTATAATTTTATTTAGTGAATAAATCAAATCAAATATTTTATTGCCATAATAAATCGAAATCGGAATACTATATATTAAGCAATTTTTAATCGCTAGCGCAAGTTTGACACATGCCTCGAAAACGTATGGTAAGAATATTATGGCCCCAAAACCAAATTTAGATCAAATGCAGAAATGAAATGAAATTAAATCGTTTATTTTTTCGACGTAGAATATTAGAATTACTTGTCAAAAGTCATATTACTCTACCACCATTTCACCATTTTACTTTTGTTTAATAAAAATAAAACACGCACTCACGCCTTGTACTAATGTACTCCCTTGCGGGGTAGGCAGAGGTGCATTGCTGCACCCACTTAAACACTTGTTTAAATATAATGCATAAAATAATAAAATCAATTTTAATAAGTATTCAAACAGTTTTTTATAATTTTTGTTTGCGAGTCTTTTTTGGCTAATGATAAGTACATGTTTTTAGGCACCCTGTACAGTGTGATTCATTGAAAAAGGTGTGGTTACTAACCTAAACCGTTTGTTTATAGCAAAACAGCGCAATCTGTGCATTCTACGCAAACATGGCCTAATTATGTCCATTATTATAATAATTTGTGCACCTATTAATAACTAAAAGGCGTCAGTTTATCAGTAGATTGGTTGCTAAGCGCACGATATAATTATAAGGAAAATAATGAGTATTGGACCTGCCATTGGATTAAGGGCGAGGGTTCATTTACATACATATATATATGCACTCACGACTGTAAGCCCCGAAGGGGTAGTCAGAGGTGGCTCACAAGCGAGCCACTCACTTATCGCAGCACATTTGTAGTTTTTTGGAATAAGTATACAATGCAATTTAGGATACACATGTAGAATCTAGATGTGCAGGTTTCCTCACGATGTTTTCCATCACCGTAAGAGCACTTGGTAGGTATTATTGTACTTAAACTCCTTAATTGAAAACATAATTGAAAGAATTCATTGGTACAGGCCAGGATTTGAACCCACGGCCTCTCGGTTGAGAGGACGAAGACTTATCCATTACGCCACCACCGCTCTCGAGGGTTCATTTTCGTCTGATCTTTGCCTATGTCTGCTGGGCCATGGGTCTCCTTCCAATGAAGGAAGGGTTAATGAAAAAGTTTCAGTGACAATAGCACTAAATTACTCCTAAACGGAAAAGCCTAGCTTAATGACGCCTTCTGCGATATTGAAGAACATTTAACAGCGCATCAGAATATTATTTAAACGTACTTATATATATTATGCTCGAAATAAAATAAAGTAAGTAAGTAAATGTTTTAAAAATTGGCGCCATTTGGTTTCGGCATTTTGTAAGGCGACCGAATGGCGTAGTGGTTAGTGGCCCTGACTGCTATGCCGAAGGTCCCGGGTTCGATTCCCGGCTGGGGCAGATATTTGTTTAAAGACAGATATTTGTACTCGGGTCTTGGGTGTTGATATTTATATTTATATTTAGTATTTATCTATCTATGTATTTGTGTAGATATATCAGCTGTCCGATACCCGTAACACAGGTTCTGCCTAGCTTGGGGTCGGATGGCCGTGTGTGAGATGTCCCCACATATTAAAAAAATATTATTATTAAAATTAAGTAGAACTTTTTCATTTCTCGTGAGTGTGTAAGGATACCTTTTATTTTTTCCGAATTTCCCACGAGAAAACTTTTTACTATATTACCTCATCATAGCTTTATAACTGGGACAATGATGTCGATTCTGAAGGATTCAAATTCTAATTTTAGAGCTGTCAAAACCTTCTTTAATTAAATTCGACACTCATATTTCCGTAAATGTAATTTTTTGCTAGCATAATGTATACAGGGTGTTGCAAAAAGGGTATAGGTACTAAGGGTAAGCCGAAAGTAACTGTGTCTGTCAGTCTGTCTCTCTGTTACTCTTTCACGCCAAAACTGAACGGATTTCAATGAAATTTGGTATACATAATATGGTATAGACCCTGGGAAAGAACATGGGCTACTTTTTATCTCGGAATTCCCACGGGAAAACTTTTTAAGGCGAAGCGAAGCTCGCGGGAACAGCTAGTATTACATATTACGTAGGTATTCGTTATAAACTAACAAAACAGGAATATTCATCCATTTCGAAACCACCAGACCTTCTATGGTTCTTGAATAAAAACAATAACAACCAAGAACAGGTCTAAGGTTCCTCGATAGTACTTAATACTATCGAGGAACCTTAGACCTTCCTTAAAGCTTACAATCGCTTAAAGCCTGCCCGCTTGTTCTCTACAAACATACTCGCTTGCACGACTAGTTGAGCATGGGATATTGTTTCAAGTTCCCCGAAGGTACTTAACCGGCTTAGACAAACAATACATGAACAATATAGAGTGTCAGTGCAAAAGAAACGTCTCTAGGTACAAATAACACCCCACTTCTACCACTAAGCTCTTATTTTAACTTAATTACGTACAATGGTTGTCATTAGGTTGAACTTAAAACGCTTTGTTTTTGTGTGTGACGCACCATCTTGTTAGCACATTGTTGATCTAAGGTAACCGGAGTTCGTTTTATCATGGTGTTGCCACACTGCCCCACTTTGAGTACAGTGAGTACACTTAGTACGTTCGCTGGGGGTCCAGATAAAGACATCACACCACACAAATATTGCGTAAAATGTTTGTTTGTAAATAAATATTGTACTAATAGTAATATTGAGGGCTCGTTCTTATGACGTCGGCAATAAACGGATGTAAGGGATTTGTTCTTCAATTCTTCACTTTACTTATCAATAACATTTCGGGTAATAACACATAAAGAATGCTGGTTAGGCGAGGCCCAGTGCGTTGCGTCGTCTCAATGAAAAGACGCAACGCTACAATGGGGCCTCACCCTTAGAATATTTGTTATAAATACGAGATGCACACCGCGAGCTAAGCTGGTTTAGTTTAGACCACCTGAGTCACCCCCCTTCGGCTTAGTTTACCTTTTTTGCAACACCTTGTATATGGCCTTTAGGCCTTTAGCTAGTCTCTCCCCATACCCTACTAGAAGTATATGCCTCCTAACGTAGCCTCTCGTCCCAGCGCCTGCTGTCCTGACGTTCTGACGGGCGTAGTCTATCCTTCCATTTAAAACATTCAGACTTAAAGTAAGTCAGTTCGCACCTACGCACACACACACAGTCATGTCGCCGCCATTTTTGTGCCTCAGTGTTCTATTCTATTCTATTCTCTGTGGGGGTGTAAGTACCTGCACCTGGCTCTCTCGAATTGAACCTTTGTGCATATCCCCAAGGTCTAAACTGCCTTCCTAAGCTTGGACCATTTCCACACCACGCTGGTCCACTGCGGGTTGGTGGGTTCACATATCTAGATGTGCTAGATCTAGATATGCAGGTTTCCTCACGATGTTTTCCTTCACCGTAAGAGCGATGGTATACATTGTACTTAAGTTAAAAGAACTCATTGGTACATGTCAGCGCCGGGATCGAACCCGCATCTCTGGCGTGAGAAGCGGGCGCTTACCCGACTGAGCTACCACCGCTCTTCCTCGGTGTTTAGTTAGCGAGATTTCTTCCGCCTTTTTTTCTACTTCCATGGTTAACCCCTCGTCTGTCTCGTCCCCAGCGCCTCCTGCCGTGTCTGCTGCTGAGCCTCTGCCTGTCCCCCGCCGCCGCGCGCCCCCCGCGCCTCGCCCCCGACAGCGGGGTCTTCACACAGTCCGCAGAGTGTCATACTGATGTGAGTATTGTTACTGCTGAATTACAGATAGAACACATACAATATGTACATACAGGGTGTCGCAAAAAGGGTATACCAAGCCGAAACCTACATGTGCAGCATGGTATATCTAAGCCCGAAACTGAAATCAGAATTTCAAAATTCGCGTAAAACCATGCTGCACATGTAGGTTTCGGCTTAGTATATATTATATCCTTTTTGCAACACCCTGCATATGCTCACTACTGTTATCCCCGAAGGGGTAGTCAGAGGTAACTCTCAAGCGTCACCTGCTTTTCGCTGTACATTTGTACTCACGTGATAGAGTCAAGCGCCGTGTCGCCGTTTTTGAATGAGTACAATGCACTTAGGTTACACATCTAGAATCTAGATGTGCAGGTTTCCTCACGACGTTTTCCTTCACATGTACGAGTACTTCGTGGGTACATATGTCAGTGCCAAGATTCAAACCCGCATCTCTGGCTTACGAGCGCTTACCTGACTGAGCTACCACCGCTCGAGATTTCAGTTAAATATAAACTTTAAGCTAATGTTGACTTCTCAGTATTATACATATAGCTGCATTGCTTTGACAGTATACGGACTGAAAAAACACACATAGATTTGATTTAGGTAATGCCGACATAAGCAATGCCGATGAAGTGGACACACTTGTGTGAATTTCTATAAGTACAAAGAATACTGAATGCGATGCGTTCGTTGGGTACGATGCCGAAAAGTGGACGTTAACCTTAAGAAAATTAATGTGTTAGGTTTTATCAAAAGAAGGACGTAGTATTCTGGATCTATAAGATGGATACTAATCATAAGACGTCAAGATGCAAATCTATAATTAAACAACCGCATTATCAAAGTATGTTATCATAACAAAAGCTTCACTAATCGAGGTCCTCCAGGGGTCACCGGTACGGCAATCTAAGGCGGTAGCTTGAAGTTTACTCATGTGTGACCATTTCCATGTTTCCATCTTAGATTAACAATATACGAACAAGATGCTGTCTTCTTCTTCTTCTTCCTAGCCTTGTCCTTATTTAGGGTCGGCTTTTTGCGTAATGTCACGCCATTTTGCCCTGTCCTCTGTCATACCTCATTCACTCCACACTCTCTCATATCTTCTTTCACACAGTCAAGCCACGTCTTTCTTGGTCGTCCTCTCTTACGCCTTCCTTCAGGTCTCATTTCCAACAATGGTTTGTATGGTGTGTCACATACAAAGACAAAGCAAAAAGCTGTACGCATTTTGTTTACTGTCAAACCGTTCTAAGTTCAATCTAATCCTAACTAATATTATAAATGCGAAAGTAACTGTCTCTGTCTGTCTGTCTGTCTGTTACTCTTTCACGCCAAAACTACTGAACGGATTTGAATGAAATTTGGTATAGATATGGTCTAGACCCTGGCAAAGAACATAGGCTACTTTTTATCCCGGAATTCCCACGGGAAAACTTTTTAAGGCGAAGCGAAGCGCGCGGGGACAGCTAGTGATAAATATTGTAAGTACCAATGAATAAAGTCACACATCTTCTAACCGAACTTAATTCGAAATAAGAGCTCAATGGTAGAAGTGAAGTGTTATTTGTCGAGATGTGTTTTTTGCTCTGACGCTCCATCTAGTTCGTATATTGTTAATCTAAGATTTCCATGTTAAGTCTCACAGTCACATGACTTTTCCGAGTGCAGCCTGTGTAATATTGACCCCTGACTGACCCCTGACTGGCCCCAGTATGATGAGATCAACGACACGGGAAGAATAAACAAATAACATTTTGATAATCTTATCTAAGTACAGAATAGATTTTTTAAAAGATCCCTATCGATTTTACAGAAAACCTTAAATGCATGGAGTTTATTCATTAATTAATTGGTTAGGAAGTGTTGTTCTAACGATTTTTTCAGTAAAACATTGTAACTAATTTAATCAGTTGCTGTATTAAAATTTATTCATTGAAGATACAAAGTAACTTCACGATAACAGTGATCGCCTAAGGAATGTCTAAGAGCTCTAAGAGCAATTATAGAGAAATCGTTACGCAATTTCTGTGCTAATTAATTGAATATCTCTCTTTATCAGCGACCGAGGTACAACCGTAATTAGAGATTTCAGTATAAATAAATAAATAAAGCAAACTAATCTGTGTAAGTTTATCGCTAAAACGGCGCGTGGTTCCAGATTGTGCATCGTCTATGGACCATTCTTATTTAAAACGGCTGCATATTGATTTACGGACATTTTCAAACACTATTAAAATTTATAAGTATAAGGGCTGATTTTTCAATAGTCGGATAAATGATATCTGAGGAATAAAATTGTTCCTGTCAATGTCTTATACAAACATTCTGTCGCGACAGCATGAGCATTATTCCTCAGATAACTTTTATCTGACTATTGAAAAATCAGCACTTAGAGGTTATTTTTACCCCAGATATTATAGCTTTCGTAATAAAGGGGCATAACTCAAAAACACTGAGCTTTGATGTTTTTACCCAAATTGGGCACAACATCAACTAGTCTTCGATAGCATCTTCTTACATTTTAGATTTCATAATTTCGTGTTTTTATGTGAGTAACAATATCCTTATAAATATTTCAAAGTTTTAACAATTAAGAAATGTTAGGTATAACTTAGGATGAACGGCAGATCGCAATACTTTAAACTTTAACATTGTGTTTCATACATGCTAATTCAAATTATTAGCAAAACGTATGTAAAAATATAGGTTACAATGATAACAATTACATAATTGTCGCCTTGTCTTTCTATTTTCGACGTTTGATGCGTCTAATCTTTTTATCAGGCGCCAAAATTACACTTATAATGGCCCACTGATCGCAGTGATATCGTAATGATTATCAGCTATAGACCACGCGTACATTCGTCTAAATTGTGAACAATCATGGATGATAAGAACGAATTGTAGTGTTTTGCTCTATCAGCATCATAATTCCTGCTGTAGTAAGATTGTACGACGTACATAATTATGTATATTAGATGTATTTGATTAGCTATAATTTTAGCCCGATTGCCGCCATAGATATAGAATTGTTTAAATACGTGACTAGTTAGCTGTATATTATCTGAGTTATAGTAAATCTTTGGCGGTTTCTCCACCACTAAAAGTTTTAGTGGTTTTACCGTTATCTGCTTATTTCCTGGAAATACCCTATGAATTCGAATTTGATTTACATCATCAAAGTAGGCGTTTTTTGCAACTTGATTTTGGTCAACTTTGCTGGTATTGTATTTGTCCTTTTGAGGTACGCGACCTTACAAACCATTGCATACTAGGTCTTGGGTAGATACTGTACAACGGGCATATACCTATCTAGCTCTACTTCATTCAAAATATGAGCATTATGAATAATTTTTCATGATACAGACCGAAAAAACCCTTCATAACTTTCTATATGAGAGCAGATCAAGCGGATATAAAAATAGGGCGGCGTCGTCAAAATAGATAAAAAGTAATAAAAACTACGTCTCTTCTCATTCCGGGATCAACAGTTCAATGAGTTTCGACTGATACTCGAACTTGTATCCAGACTAGTGACCAAATGAATCATTATACTTTAATAACTTTTGCCGAAAGATATAAGCAGAGACACGAATCTCCACACCTCACAAATAAACGTGATTTTTGCGAGACATCACGCCTCACATTGGTGCTTAAAGTCGTGGTTCGACTTTGACTGATAAAAGTGGTAATAGCGAATACGATTATAAAGCTAAAACATACAGATAGTTGTTAACTCTTAAAATTAATTAGGGGCGGTCGATTTCGGAAATGGATTTTATCTGATTCGTATAGTTCACATTGGTCAGACTGTAGGCGAATGAGATAGATATTGTTTGCTACCAAAAAAAATACGAATTCACTATAATTTGTAAGATAAATTACATTGCTCCTTGCATCCTACCTTAAATTGAATGTGTTAAACAGACCAATAGCAGTGCTTTTATATCTAGATGACCTCATTATCTATAAGATAAGATTTAGAACACATTTGAATACTTTTGAATGAGTTAAGTTCGATTAAATTGCCAACGGTTATAAATTCAATCATTACAAATAGAACAATAAACATATTGTTTAAATACAAGTACATGCATAGGTTATCTACTAGGTGTATTTGCCTTATTTTCTTTGTCTACAACAAAAAGTTTATTCCACAATCTGAACGTAGCATTTCTTTCTTACAGGATGAACTCCTAGACCTTTGCCAGCGGTGTGCCAAGCTGACGAAATCCACCATCGCCCTACCCTCATGTTGCTCTACCGACCTTCAAGCCAGGAAGTGGTGCAGTGACTACGTCTACTTCGGACGAAGGCAAAACGACTTCTACTGAATAGACGATAATCCAATGACAGGTCACTATCAGACAAACCAAATGATGCCTTAACGGAACACGTAAACTAAGACATATCATTAGGTTTAGATTTAGACACGGATTTGAAGAAAGTAAGAGAAAAAATCGATGAGGAATGAGACGAGTTTGAGGTGAATTATGACAGACCGCCTAGTAAAACAGTTTGTGAATATGTGTGAAAGTAATTTGGCAGAGTATGAAGAATATATGAGAGTATGACAGAGGATAGGGTAAACTTGAATAAAATAAAAAAGCTGACTCAAAATGCGGGAAATGTTAGGAAGGTGAAAAAGAAACATTTGTAAATTTTAAAAGCTTTGTTTTAAAGGCCACAACTTTTATGAATGCGAAGTTTTCTGGCGATAGAATACTTAAATAGGAGACGGCTATAGATAATAATGTATAATATGAGATACAACCAATTAATGTAAAAGAGCTTCGTTCTTCCTTCGTGTCTCTGCTTCTATCTTAGAAGTGCATGTGTTATGTAGTGTTTTGGGAAATCATATATTAACCAGTAGGTTTATATATAATTCTCATTATCTTTGTTGTTTTAAATCCTAAATATAATATGATTATCGTTACGGGTTATGATGTGATCAGTGTAAGAAAATATTTTTTGTAGAAAACCCCAATTAAAGGTGTGCCAACTTGTAAATTAGCAACTACTTACCTACTTAAATTTAAGTAGATAACTTTATATTATAATTAGGCAATTAAAAATGTGATACTTATTTATAATTTAAAAATTAAGATTATTTGCGTAAAACAAAAACGAGTGCAGAGGTCATATATCATTATTATAAAAACCCGAAATGTTGCAATACTTATGAAAATTTTGTAATTATGTAATTTACAAATCAGTTTGCAAAGTCTTGTTCCAAAATCGTACCTATATGTAACTAGGTATATAGTTTCGTGAAAATAATTGAAATTATGCATAAATTTTTAAAAATAACACTTTAACATAAATATGTAGGCTCAACGCACATTTTTTATTTACTTTAGGTACTAAAAAGCAAACTACGGAAGGTAAGGTAACTACAAAAAAGCTCAATAGATGGCGCTCCTTGTAATTTTGTATACAATGAAGTTGTGAAGTAAAATATACCTTGTTGTGCCGCAATAAGAGTTGTATTAAAATGTGATTCTAATTTTAATACATCTGTGATGCATGGATCCCCTGCCTCATTACATGGCTGTGAAATATTAGTTACATAAGTACCTAAATATAAATAAATACTCATACCTTATATGCTGTTTTATTCTTTTTTTATTGATTCTTTTCATAAATTTCATGTTATCATCAAAATTCAGTGGAGTATTTTTCTTTGCCTTTCCTTACGGCTGATTATTTTGAATAATATAGGTAATATCTAAAAGTTATGTGAGAAATAGATAATACCTAATGTTGGAGTCAAACATTGACAAACCCTAGTTCAGCTGTAGTGTTTGTCACCGACACGCTAATGCCATAAATTCTTCTTTACTAATCATAATTTATCCGGTTATTTAAAATGTATTAGCTTTTTTTACAACAGTACTTTGAGCACCCTCTAAGTATATGATTTGTTACATTGCTATAATTTTTGCTTCAGGCGCTAGTCGTTATAAGTTTTTCTGAAACGATTATAATATAAGTTTATTATTATCGTATCGTAACATGCTTAGTTTGATCATAATATTCATTTGTTTTATTTACAGTGCCTATAGAATATCTAGACAATTTATATTGCCTTTACCGAAATAGTTAATGTAGGGTAAGGTGGGGTACATGGGAAAAAAGTCGGTTGCCGATTGAAAAACAAAATCCTTTGCAAGCCCAAATAGACGCATTTTTCCTGAAATAAAAATGACATATTATGTATCTAGCCTATCTGAAACCTAGTTAAACATTGTGAGATATGGCGTTTCGACTTTCTCCGTGTTCGGCATCATAAGGGTCACAGTGACAGTTAAATAAAGTCCATTTTTCTCTCCACCTTTAGTTTGCAAGGTGCGGGTGCCTATATAAATAGAGTGAGTCGCCCGCGCGCCTCAGTTGTAATATCACCATGCAGAAATGACTAGGTTTCAGATAGGCTAGATACATAATATGTCATTTTTATTTCATGAAAAATGCGTCTATTATGTAGTCTGAGCCTATCTGAAACCTAGTTAAACATTGTGAGATGTGTTTATTATCGCATGGTGGAGAGAAAACCAACTGTGACCCATAAGCTACTGATGAGTATATCAGTAGATAAATATTTGAATCTATAAATTTATAATGCATAGATTTCTAGGTAGTAGATATACTAAAAAGAAAGGTATAAGTATACATAAGACTGAAGTACTTCCTTATTATTCCTGACTTGTCAGAAAGTTATGGAAGGTATGTACCTATTCATATAGGTAGGTATTATACATATGGATACACACAGTGCCTCTTCGAAAGCAATACTTATAAGTAATTATTAATCAAAATCTTGTTATTGTCAAGGCAATATTTTTAACATACACTAGCCGAATGGATGGAACCAGTGAAATACTTTGCAACAATATTTAAAAGCTGTAAAATGTAGAATATCGATCCAGCCCGCTGGGGCTCAGGCCAGCACATGCTGACTAGGGTATGTAATTCTGGACTGACCTCAGAAATGCAGCAGCCGACCCTGGAGCCTCGTGGACCTGCTCAGTCAGCCCCGTACGACGACACGACCTGCAACACCTGGCGCGGCATCTAGTCCTTGGAACGAGGAGTGGTGCTTGAAGGGAAGATAATTTTACTAAATATCTCAGCCTCATCAGCTACTGGAAAAGATTAGATGAAGGCTGTGACACTGGCGGATAACTAAGTATTCAGTTTTTCAAAACACGATGCAGGTCACCATATTCATATTCTAGATTGACAAGTAACACACAGTCTAATTTTGTATTCTAACTAACTCGGCGGTTAACGAGTTCCTGTGCAGTCCTACTAGGAAGGAAAGTTATTTTATAAGCCTTTGCACCGATTTTGTGGGCTACTATCATTCTGTATCATCATGGTGTGAATATTATGAGCTCTGGCAGCATTCCTTGGTAGATGACATCAATTAATAAAGATTGATTAACACAACAATAACAATTATAATAGTTGATAAATGAAACCCGGCTAACATGTCTTAACTGGGTAAGTAAATGATCAGTCATGCCACCAGGATAAGTAAAATGTTCAGTACTTCATATGAAAAACATTAACAAGGTCACCTTTAGGTATGTTCGTCAACACTAAGGGTAGGTCCCGGCCAAAACCTTAATTTAGGCTTCGCCTTGTTGCAACTTCAAAGGTACGTAAGTAGGTACACTAGGTACCTACTTACATTGTTGTAGGTTAAATTTTAAAACCATTAAGTCAACCAAGACAACACAAAATAAAATAGCTCGATTAAATAAAGATGGTACGTAAAGATGTTAGTTGTACCTGATCAGACCTGATGCAACGACAGCCAACATAGACTCTCTAATCTGTGGAAGCAACAATCATGGTGGCGGGAACATGGACAGTTGGACGAGCCACCTCGAGCCTGACTTATCAATCAGAACTGACAGTTCGCCAACAGCAGATAGCTTGCGGCTATCTATAGGTAAACTTAGGTAGTAAGCTATACCAAAGAAAAAGTCCTTGGACATCGATATGACAGTGGAACGGTGAATAACTATGACATTCTTCAAAACAAAAAGGCTTGTTGTTGATACCCAGCTAAGGAAGGTTACCTACTTCAGCGACCTGATATTGCATTCTGAAAGAACTGCAAAGAGTTATGACTAATAATTATTACTTATTTTGAAAGTTTTCAGCAAACTCTAATAAATCAAGCAGCTACCACGACGCCACGTCACCACTGCCCGGTTATAACTCTGTACTAGCTTAGTAGATATATATACCAGAGAGCTCCAATCAGATGCGAGTACAAACATTTTACTTGGTAACTAGTTACCTACGTAACTAACTGAAAGATCCATAAAAAAGTTGAGGATTACTCAAAATGGAATTGTGAAAACGGCACGTCTGCACCAGTCAGTCTAAGAAGTTTCAGCAGATACAGTGTTGAAAAATAGTTATGAAACGTTTGCGCCAGAATCGAATTAAAAATACATTTTCATTGAGAAGCCGTTTAGGCATGAATAGGTACTTTCATCCTTTGAATTGTGCTCCAAATGATGAATTCATAGAAATTTAATGACGACTGCCATTGTTTATTATCTAGCCCAGTAATTTGAGTAAGGCTGCGGCTACACGTGATGTGATACACAGTACACAGTAGGTATATGCATGTTCCCAGAATAGTGGAAGTTATAATTTTACCAAAAGGTAGTCGTCTCGTGCAAGAGCACCGTTACTCGATTTATTCGATACACAACTATATAGTAGACAGCTGCTGCGTAGGAGGTTCACGCATTTTTCAACAAAGAGCTCGGATACACACTCACAATCCACTGGGACATAAGGAAGACAGCTAATGTGGTGCCACTCAGAAACCGCGATGGCACTCTGATCATGATCACCCGACAGTAGGATCATAATAAGTTCGGTAACTTGAGAAGCGGTATGGTATAGCAACAGCGACTTTCACGAAATCAGGAATTAGCTCAGTGCTTTTAGGTTGAACACTCGCCGGTGGGATTCACTTTGCTCACAGCCGAGAAAAGAAAAGACTCAAAGCTGGAATCTGCCGATGTGTCATGACACTTAAAGATAGTGTCTGGGGGGTCACTTTATATGACGAAAAACGAACTTTCAGTGCACTGCGGCGCGCGCCGCTCTATCTGTTTGTATGTATTAAACGTGCCGATTGCACGACAGCTCTCGGTCGTTCGTTTCTCATCAGTATAGAGTAACGCTCCTGTACTTACCGTGCGTCACCATTCCCATGAGCAGTCCAATGATCTTTAGGCAGTTTAGAACAAAAGCTGCATTAGACAGTTTCTTCAGAAGAGACATCGAAAAAAAAAAAAAAAAAAAAAAAAAAAATTGATTGCACAACTATCCCCAGGAGCAGTCTACAGGTCACTTTGGGCAGTTCAGAAGAAAGCTGCTTTAACAGGATACCTCAGCGGAGGCATCAAATTGAAGTGCTATAACACTTTTAGAAGCGGTGCACGTTACCCGATTTGTCGTCCTCCATGCCGATGTGGCTACGGCGACTGCAGGTGGTTACTCAGGCTTCGTTGGTGTGCCCTTGTATGGCTAACATGACCAACCTTGGCAGTAAACGTTCGTCTGCATATGCCAAAATCACTGATGAATAGCGCACGTTACTCGATACCTTCTAGAGAAGTCACTCATAATGATGGCTGATGACGATGATGACCGTGCTAGCAATAGTGCAGGCGTTTCCGCTGAGCATAAAATCACTTCCCAGACAGGGGGCGTTTGGATCTGGCAACCAGAACAGGAGTGCCAGGTGTGCGCAGCGATGCAGGTGGAACAACACAGCCGCCAGGGCAGGAGTGCATGGCTGGGTCTATGCAGCGATGCAGGTAGCACAAACCGGTGGCCAGGGCCAGGACCGGGTGTACACTGCGATGCAGGTGGCACAAAACGGTGGCCAGGGCCAGGACCGGGTGTACAGCCGCCAGGGCAGGAGTGCATGGCTGGGTCTATGCAGCGATGCAGGTACCACAAACCGGTGGCCAGGGCCAGGACCGGGTGTACGCTGCGATGCAGGTGGCACGAGACGGCGGCCAGCGCAGGAGCACAGGGCCGGGTGTATGCTGCGATGCAGGTGGCACGAACCGGTGGCCAGGGCAGGAGCGCAGGGCCGGGTGTACGCTGCGATGCAGGTGCCACGAGACGGCGGCCAGCGTGGGAGCACAGGGCCGGGTGCAGTTTACACTAAACTTCAATTTCACCGAATCGGCCTGCCTACCCTCAGCGGGTAGGTACCGGCGGATCACATTACTCGCCGCACATGCCACAATGTCCCAACATACTGAAACTCGGAGCCACGTGCTTCCTGTAAAAAAATCCTATGATGGTCCTGGAAAGCTCCTGTTTGTAAAGCCTTACATAAGCTATAATCAAGTGCATTATTGTAATAGCAAAGTTTTTATCAACTGTTTTCTAAAAATATTAGAAATTGAGGGTAGAAAAATATATTTTCATAATTTTTTCCTGTATAAAATTAACATATGCTTTACTAAAAGCGGTCATTAATGTAAGTATCTAGCTCAAGCGCCACTAGTAGGACCGGAATATGTGATCAATCATCACCACGACTATTGAATCGGACCCTACTGCGTGGGATAAAAACCCCAAGCGCCGGAGCATTATGACCAGTGGCTGAGCTTTTAAAAGCAGTAAATAATAGCATTTTACTCACGGCTTATCAACTCAAACCTTCGTTGCGAAATCCTCAGCAATGGCTGCGTGCGCAGCAGCCGGCAGGCCCCACGCCGCCTGGTCCGCATCACGCTACAGCTCCCGGCAGCGAGGACTCCGCAAATTCAATATTATATTTTTCCACGTCGGAGCGAAGCCGACGAGAACCGTGGCTACATTGAGCCATTTTGCCGAAGTGTTCACTTCAAAAATCAAAAACCAACTGAGGCGCGCGGGCGACTCACTCTATTTATATAGGCACCCGCACCTTGCAAACTAAAGGTGGAGAGAAAAATGGACTTTATTTAACTGTCACTGTGACCCTTATGATGCCGAACACGGAGAAAGTCGAAACGCCATATCTCACAATGTTTAACTAGGTTTCAGATAGGCTCAGACTACATAATAGCTTTTTCCCCGCCTCCTGTCTTTTCTAGCCAATGACAGGCAATGTTTTTTTTTATTTCTTCTTCTTACTTCCTTTGTTTTATTTATTACTTTCGGACTTTCGACTTTTGGGCAATCCTTGGTCATTCTGTCTTTTTACCGTTAGTTTGTATTTCGTATTCAATTGGCGTAACTTGGTGCAGTGAGTAAGACGTGAGATAGCTTTTTGTGAAAAAATGAGTTTGGATATCGGAACCAGGAACCGAATTGTCCTTGCTAGAGAATCAGGAATATCGGTAAGCATTACTTTTTGAATTTCAAATATGTCTACAATATGATAAAATAAACTTGTTGTTTGTATGACATAATTTATTTTTGTTATAATTTTTTTTTAAATATAGGTTGTTGCCAATGTGGTATCCTAAAATCTTTATTTTTTTTTCATAGAGAAAAACGGTGCGTTTATGGGTGCGACGCTTTGAGAACGAAGGTCATGTGGACATTCGCCAGCGGTCGGGGCGCGCCCAGATCATAACCGAAGAACGGCTGCAGCTGTTTTGTTTTGGTGAAGTGGATGTACAGCACTAAGATATGAGCACTATCCCCCCGACGAATGCGAGCTTTGCAACGGTAAGTTTTTGAATTAATATACCTATTTCTATTATCCTAATCCTAACTATCCTAACTAATATTATAAATGCGAAAGTAACTGTGTCTGTCTGTCTTTCTGTCTGTCTGTCTGTCTGTCTTTTACTCTTTCACGCCAAAACTACTGAACGGATTTGAATGAAATTTGGTATACATATTGTCTAGACCCTGAGAAAGAACATAGGATACTTTTTATCCCAGAATTCCCACGGGAAAATCTTTTTAAGGCTAAGCGAAGCTCGCGGGCAGTGCTAGTATTTCATAATGTGTTTTGATACAGGGAGTATAAAACATAAGAGGCCAGCAGTGGGAAACAATAAATCCATTGAAATCGTGTCATATCTTAATAGAGATGGTCGTAGGTATATCGAAATCATTTTTTCCACCTCGAAAGCCCTTTCGGATCATTATTGTTATCAAATAATTAAAAAACCATGAAATTTTCTCAACATCTGTATACCAGCAAAAGTTCACACAACACAAAAATGCTTTCAAAAATTCAGGCCGTTATAAGTTTGATTCGTTTAAAGACGTATGCATTTTCTGTTATCAGGTTGACTGTAGTAACGTGGGGGCCGCCCGGTGGCTGCTATGCACAGTGCACAGCCGTATCAATACAGGTATGAATCAGGTTTTTTATTTGAATCGATACTTCTTATTTCCTTGTGAATTGTAATTGATTGTTGACCATAATATTAGGGCCAAGGCACATAGTGACGGCGCGCTGCGCAGAGCATTTTACAGTGTCAAACTATTATCGATATTGTAATCATTTACTTAAATAGTGTCGCAAATAAATTAACAGTCATTAATTCCTTGGAACATCTGCAGCTCTAGGCGCTCTGTCATTATGTGCCTTGGATCTGTTATGATTTATTTTAGTGACACAATCATAGCTTCATATTACAATATAACACCAATACAATAGAATATGAATATGAATTTAATTAATCTTTTTACTTCCAGGACTGTCACTCAACCCTATTTATTATACATAGGTATACATTTTATGATGTCAGATTTAAATATAGATTATTGGTTATTCTTAAACAGATAATTCAGATTGAGTTAGATGAAACTAAATATAATTCTAGAATATTGTTTCATTTTATATTTAGGGAATTAAATTATTAGGATTTTGAAGGAATTAAACTATGATAAAACTACAAAAAAAATTGTTTTAATCCCAAATTCCATAATCTCCAATCAACATTATTTTAGGTAATATTTGAAGTTCTCTTTTAATAAGCTATCGTAAATTCATAATTGATAATTTTATTCTTAAGGAGCTAAAATATATCATACTTACTACTTATTGCCAGCTTTCTAAAGTTTTGTTACAAGATAAACGAGTAAATCGTAGACCGTGTTGTTCTATGTTTGCACATCTGGCAACAATAAAGCCAGTACCGTTCGGTCAGCTTGCACGCCATTGGTCAAGGGCGAGCTATTGATGGCTGATGCCTGCAAAGGAAAATGATCCTTACGGGGATCCCGACTTTATTCTCTTTTATACTTAGTAAAAATAAAAACAAAAACTAAACAGATAAACAGAAAGAGACTCTACTAATACCTACCAATCATGAAAATAAATAATAAGTACACAATAAATAAAGTAGGTACTTAACTGAGCTTTGTGTAACTCACTCACCTAGTCACCTAACTCTCTCTCTCTTTTTTCACCAGTTTCACGGATTCCATTCCTGGCAACACCAAAAAATACATTTGACGTTTACGCGGGCTGTCAAAGCTGTCACCGTTGACGTTGAAATGACAGACGTCAGTTGGACGCGAAGTTGCGCGCGCAAGCCGTGTGTTTACAATCAATGAGCGAACAGCTTACGGGGGCACGCACGGCCCGTGCATCCGCCAACAAACTTTAAAATTAAAAAACAAACGAACATTCTAAACATAAACAGCCAGTTATAATGACTAGAAACAAAAAAGTTTTGAGCAAAGGAGTTGTGTTGCGAACACTTTCTGAAGAAAGAATCGATCTTTGATGAGATTGTAGATGTTTGTGCCTTAATGGGATTCTGTGTGTGCTTGTGAAATATTTTTATAACTACGGTCTATTTTGGAGCCAGTTTAGTGGGCGTTATCTACGTTTACCGATATCAACGGACGCTGCAGCGGACGCTAACAATTTTTTTTCTTTGGAAACAAAGGCTAAACAAATGACAATAGACTATTACGGCCGAGGCGTGAAGGGAAGCCGTATTGTAGTTTTTATTTTTAGACATAAATCCTCTTGACCCGTGTAAAGTTAAAACAGCAAAGTACAAAATGATGTGGCCTTCCTCACAGGCTAGCAAGATTCTGCTGGCGTTGCTTATATTCGTTATCGTCTATTGTGTCATCATGGACACTCTTCTCTTCATGCGAATGCGAAGATTCAAACTGCACATATTTGACGTCAGTCCAGATAATACAACGTCTAACTTATCAACTCTGAGCCCCATTGAACCCGACTACGAAGAAGTGACGTGGATACCATGTACCATCAACCCACTATGCCACCCAACAGTTAAAGCTCTAATGATAGACTCTACCAACCATTACATCTACGGTCCTCTATGTGCCATCTTTGACATCAGCACTGGTTTATCGGAAAATATGCTTTTTATAACACCGAATATGATCTCGATATTTCACGTCTTCATTGCTTTGATTGCCGGTAAACTCTTCACCTTCCAAAGTTTAGCAGCCAGAAGAGTTGCAGTCGTGCTTTACCAAATACGGACAATATTGGATGATTTAGATGGCCATGTTGCAAGGGAAAGAAAGCATATTAAAGGTGAAAGGTCAGAAGTCGGGACTTTAGGGTACTGGGTGGATGGCTTCTGTGATATGATCGGAGTCGTAGCGATGATTGTCGGAATAACTTTTTACCTGAAGAACAACCCTCCAAGGAAAGGTTACAGAGGCGCTTCGGTCAGCACTCTTCCTTACCATCAGCTGAAAGAGATGAATACTCTAGAGGATATGGACAAAGATGGCTCCGAAGTGGGAATTTCTTACAAGACGAAGGTTTCGTTCCCAAAGATAGCACAGGTCGTCTGCTGGTTTTCTGGGCAACTGCTACTTTCCTCGCTAATGTGGAATAGATACGTTGACGTGTATCAAGAACTTCTGGAAAACTGTGTGAACTTTGACGTGATGAAGCGTCAAGAAGTGTTTAGATCGAGCATCTTTTTCACGGCAACCAGTTTTTGGAGGCTACTGAACCCCCACAGTTATCTACATTTGCTGTGTCTGGCTGTGTTTTGTGATAAAACGTGGATTTTCTTCAAAATGGTGCATCATTCTGGCTACGTCTGTTTGTTGTTTGCCGTGGCCATATCTGAGTATTTTATAGCTCAGTTCAGGTTGTTTGTGAGTTCCGGGGCCGATTGTTGCTTATGAGTTGTTGAATTAGCTGGAAGTAAGACCGTTTTTGTGGTGTAAAATAACGTTTCTTGCAGCAAGAAATTGAGAAAGCTACTTTTTTGACCTTGTTTAGGTTTGCAACGAAAATGTTGTCTAGCTACAGTTGAATACTGGCTAAAGTAACAATTCAATCTTAATTTGTACTTAATTCGTTAAAAGTGAAGCCTATAGCATTTATAATGTTTCTGTAAGTTTTTTATATTACACTCACGGGCAATGAAAAGGTTCCACTGGCAAAAGCGCCAAATTACTACTCAACGGAAAATGATAGATTAATGACGCCTTCTGCTAAATCAAATTACATTTAACAGAGCATCAGGATATTACCAACTACTAACCGTGATATTTTGTTCAAATTTTAAAATAAATGTTTGAAAAAATTGGGGTCCTTTGGTGTCGGCATTTTGTGAGTGGAACCTTTTCATTGCCCGTTAGATTATAGTGTTTAGTTTTTAAATAAATCTGCCAAATGTAAAGTGAAGGTGTCACTATTTAAGTATAAGAGGTTGTTGCTTGTGTGATATAATAAGTCTGTTTCGATTTTTATTCATAGTTATTGTCGCTAGATTTTGGTTACCTATGTTATAGTTTATAGATGTTATTATCTGAACTACTGTGCTAAAATCATTGAAGATTATAATTATCAAAAACTTAACAATGTGTTCAATTCTTGTTTACCTACGCTCACCTTTTCCAGTAATCTCAGTGTGTTTGATAGTTTACGCAATTGTTTGTGTTTTTTATTTTTTTTAGCACAATGGTCATCGGCCTTTAGGGTGCTTACATAGAGAATTGGGTTCCCTATATCTATCTGTACCGGTAACCTGATTATGTGAAAGCGCTCATTCACGGAGCATTTCCCGGATTTTTAAATGTCATGAGCGCTTTCGCATAATCAGGTTGCCGTAGGTACAGGGAACCCGTTTCTCTATGTAAGCACCCTTAGACAGGTAGGCATAGTGGCTGAATGAGAATGGCCGAGGACAGTGTTATGGCGCTCTTTAGGAGAGGCCTATGTCCAGTTGAGGACGATTGCCGAGGAAAATCTCTAGAAGAGGAAAAGAAAAGGATAAGAGTTCACATAGGTATTCTTCAGTAATGGTATAACTACATAATAATATACCTACATTTTCGTTCAAAAGCTGCATAATAGTTTTTGAGAGAGAAGCCGCTTCGGAAATATTACCTCCACTCGCTATCAATTAAAAAGTAGTTACAATCCACAAAATATATACATAAAAAAATGTGAATTCTATTATGTGAACTCAATATTTACGTTTTTTATGCGCTGTTAAATGTATTACTTCGATATTACAGCAGGCTTTTTCCGTTATAGGTAATTCGGGTGTCATGTGACTGGAACTTTTTCATTGCTCGCGAGTGTAGTTCTATCCTATTAAAATAAATAAATAAATATGTGGGGACATCTCACACACGGCCATCCGACCCCAAGCTAGGCAGAACCTGTGTTATGGGTGTCGGACAGCTGATATATCTACACAAATACATAGATAGATAGATACTAAATATAAATATCAACAACCAAGACCCGAGTACAAATATCTGTCTTTAAACAAATATCTGCCCCAGCCGGGAATCGAACCCGGGACCTTCGGCTCAGTAGTCAGGGTCACTCATCACTACGCCATTCGGTCGTCATTCTTTTATACTCTCTGTGGGGGGTGTAAGTACCTGCACCTGGCTCTCTGGAGTGGAACCTTTGTGCATATCCCCATAACTTAAATCGTGTCTATCTATTGTTAGTAGACACGATTTAAGTTCTGAGTCTTGCTACTTGAATAAATGAATTTAATAATTATTATTATAGGTGGGCACCGTTAATTAAATAAGTAGTTATCTTCGTTAATCGTTAATCCGCTACAAAAAAAGTTAACTTCGTTAAACGTTTCGGAAGAATTAACGGAAGTTAACGTTAATCGTTAATCCGTTAATATTATATTACTAATGTAAAATTGCATTTTATATGTTGGTACGTTACGATAATATCTAGATGTGCTAAATCTAGATATGCAGTAAGAGCGATGGTATACATTGTACTTAAATTCAAAGAACTCATTGGTAATTACCTACATGTCAGCGCCGGGATTCGAACCCGCATCTCTGGCGTGAGAAGCGGGCGCTTACCCGACTGAGCTGCCACCACCACCCACTGCTATTCAGGTATATATATCTCGTATGTCTTTATTAAATAAGTATTATCCGTAGGTATCCTGTGTCATACAAAGCACTTCTATCACAGATTAGCAGACTACATATCAGTTGGAACGATAATGCAGTCATCAAGTGGGCTTTGTATTCAAGTAGTGTCGGTGAGTCATATACTTATAGCCAGGTGATAAATTGCAGGTGTTTTTACGCTTTCTAGGAATAACTATCAGACTTTGCCGCGTTACATCTAATCAGATTTGTACCCTAATTGCTATGGCCTTCTATTCTATTCTATTCTCTGTGGGGGTGTAAGCACCTGCACCTGGCTCTCTCGAGTGGAACCTTTGTGCATATCCCCAAGGCATAAACTGCCTTCCTAAGCTTGGACCATTTCCCACCACGCTGGTCCACTGCGGGTTGATGGGTTCACATATCTAGATGACCTAGATGTGCTAAATCTAGATATGCAGGTTTCCTCACGATTTTTTCCTTCACCGATTAGAGCGATGGTATACATTGTACTTAAGTTAAAAGAACTCCAATGAGTACATGTCAGCGCCGGGATTCGAGCCCGCATCTCTGGCGTGAGAAGCGGGTGCTTACCCGACTGAGCTACCACCGCTCTTGTACCCTAATCGCTGTGTTATTATTGTCTGCAGAACTAACAGTGTGTGTCAAATGTGAATGTGTAGCTAAGGCGGTAGTGAAGCTGCTTCCGAAGCTTGGGGCCGCGGATTCGAATCCCGCCTAGGGTAAACATTTGTGTGATGAGCATTTGAGTTTGCCTTGTGTCTGGTTATCGAAATCTATTTAATGTATCTATCTAAGTATTTATTTGGTAGATAATATATCAGCTGTCCGACACTTTTGGGGGTCGGATGGCCGTGTGTGAGATGTCTCCACATATTTTATGTATACCTAAGTAAAAGTTTCTTTCGCTCAAAGTTAAAGCTAAGTTCACTGATAAATTCCACTACCTCATTTCACTCTATCCAATTGGAATCGATTGCGAAATTGTTAGTCTATCTGTAATTAAATTACAGACAGACCCCTTAGCATGAATTTTCATCGTGAACGTGACGTGAATTACTCGATGAATTTTGTAGGAAAATTTTAGTTCTGCTACCAACCGCCAGGGGCGCTGTTCATATTTTCATACAAAATTACTCGATACTTCACGTTCACGATGAAAATTCATGCTAAGGGGTCTGGTACCTAACTAAGTAACTTATAATTGTCCAACTTTAAGCGTTGCCGTTAAATTATCAAATGTACACTGTACAGTCATTTTAATCTAATAGTTATAAAATAATAATAATAGCTTTGTCCTTTCCTTCCATAGTTATTATAGCATTTTCAACCCATTTATTTAATTACCTACATACTTTACTTAGTTACAACATTTGTATAGATTCGCACGCATGCGATAGGTAATTAAAATATATTTAGCTTAACCTAAAGTACCTACTTACCTAAAAAAACAGTGACAAGAAAAAACTACAAAATCGCACTGTTTTTTATATTAATATACAGAAAGTTGCAAAAGTGAAAAAAAAAACGAAAAAGTCATGTTGTAACCACACGAGTTTTTTAAAAGTCATAAAATAAAAGTTGTTTTCCATGACCCCCGCTTTCGGCTTTATGCCCTTTTTGTAACATCCTGTAGATGGACTGTACGAAACACAAAATTTACCTACACTGTAAGGGAAATTTGATGTACAGTCAGCTGCATAAGTAGCTATACACTTCTGTACCTAGACAAACTGACGAACCGTTAATGTTTCAATGAATTGATAGGCGGTTTCAGATTGACAAGGTACAAAAGTGTATAGCTACTTATGCAGCTGACTGTACCTAGATAAGCATAGGTAGAATACCTTTTATTCGGTAGTAAGTAAGTTAGTCATTTCCAGGATGTCCCAAACTGATAAGCGTTTTATTTAAAGCTTCTAATATTGATCACCATTGGACGTCAACAAATATCATATCAGCGGGGTCACTTCCTAAATCGACAAACGAACGAACGAGTATTGTCACCCTTACTGCAACGAGATAAAGCCGTAGTTAGTGCAGCGCTCCGAAGCTTCGGACAAACAAATACGCATCGCTAACCACGGCCATAGATAGACTAATACACTAATATTAGTCTATGCCACGGCTCTCTATCGTTGTATTGAGCCGTTTGAGTGACAATTCGTTCGTTCGTGACCCCCCAGTATTAGCCAGTAAGTATGCAGAATAGGACCTACAGTCCTAAACTTGGTTGCTGCTTCGGCAGCAGTCGTTAAGCCTAGCCAGAGGCCTTCGGGCAGCTTGAAAACGTCTGACAGTCGGGTTGCCCACTTACCCGACAACTCTCGCTTGCTTGTGTTGGGGTCCACCAACCCGCACTAGGCCAGCGTGGTGGACTAGGCCTAAACCCTTCCTTCATTGGAAGGAGACCCGTGCCCCAGCAGTGGGTCGTGATGATGAGGCTGCATTTTATTTTTAATATATACATATTAAAAATAAAATTAACTTAATAAGTAATTAATAAGTAAGGTATCTTAATTAGTAAATACACTCCCGGGCAATGAAAAAGTTCATCTCACAAAATGTCTACACCAAACGAACCCATTTTTTTCAAAGATTTAATTTAAAATTGACTCAAAATATTACCGTTTTCAGTTGGTCATATCCTGATGCTCTGTTGAATGTACTTCAATGTTGCAGAAGACGGCATTAAGCTAGCCTTTTCCGCTTAGAAGTATTTTGGTGTTTTTCTCAGTGGAACCTTTTCATTGCCCGTGACGTGAGTGTAAATAACTGCGACATTGGTAAAATGCTTTTACAAATTAGCTCTCCTTATTTTCATGACTTTATAGATGGATTGTGAATACCTACGGGCCGTTTACAGTCGTTATTTCACTTCCGTCTGTTATAGCCTAAAATTTCACATCTTCGATATTTATCGTTATCAGAACTTGTAATTTGTTATCTAAAATTCGAAGTATTTATGTTGTGTCGATAAATTTACCGGTGTTATGATAGTGTAATAGGTGTAATACTCATTGTAATGCGAGTGTGGAAAGTGGGCCATTATTATTACAGTTTAGTTAGCGTAGTGTTTGAATGCTAAAGATCGCATCCAGTGGCGTGATTTGGGAGAGGCCTACGTCCAGCAGTGGACTGCTATAAGCTGATGATGATGAGTGCTTTAATGACAATTCATGATACCACCAACCCGCACTGGGCCAGCGTGGTGGACAGGCCTAAAGCCCTTCCTTCATTGGAAAGAGACCCGTGCCCCAGCAGTGGGGACGTAATGGGTTGTGATGACTCCATGACATGTAGTGGAGTGCGAAAGAAGGTTTATTTACGAGATTATTTTTTCCTTCTGCACTAGTTTCACAATATGCAACATTTAATATTTTTTTAAGTATACTCTTTGGAAGCTAAATGGTCGAAGTTGGAAGCAAGCGACTTAGCTGGAGCGAGGCCAAATGTACAGTCGAAGATAGGCGGAAGTGGCGGACTTAGTGGAGACCCTCTGCAGTCTGCACCTCTGGTATGCCATAGGACTACAACAACAACGACATACTCTTTGGGCTTCGAGTATCTTAATGCATGCATTATAGCATGCAAATAATTTGATCTACACTTCGATTAGGTCCCTGATTATGATGATCTATGTAGTTAGGTACTTAAAGGTCTTCGCACATTATAACAACTCACCGGCGACTCGACTCTATGCTAGACATTGATATTTAAGACCTGTGTCATATGTTCAAGGTTTAATTTAAAAAACCGGCCAAGTGCGAGTCGGGCTCGCGCACAAAGGGTTCCGTAGCAGCAAATATAATAAACATTACAGTTAAATCAACCTATCTCAAAAACTATAAGAGATACTTTGATCAAACCAAAAATCGTTGAAAGAGTTAATTAGCATGCATCACCTCTATTTTTTTTAGAATTTTATACCCCGTAGTTATAAAAATAGAGGGGGGGGGACATACTTTTTACGACTTTGAGAGCTGATATCTCAAAAACCGTTCACTTTAAGAAAAATGTTTTTTAGAAAACTTTATATCATTTTAAAAGACCTTTCCATTGATACCCCACACGGGTATGTACATCGAAAAAAAAAAATTCATCCCTCAGTTACATGTATGGGGGGCCCCACCCCCAATTCTTTTTTTTACTATTTAGTGTCATATTTTTGTAGCGGTTCATACAACACATATTCCCATCAAATTTCATCACTGTAGTACTTATAGTTTCCGAGTAAATCGGCTGTGACAGACGGACAGACGGACAGACGGACAGACGGACATGACGAAACTATAAGGGTTCCGTTTTTGCCATTTTGGCTACGGAACCCTAAAAATGATTATAAAGTAGTGTACAACGAGTGGCCTACGTACGCATCGTACTGTTATACGATAGTTCTCGGGAGCCTTTTTAAAAAAAGAAAACTTTATTGACACGGATATTTATTGATTTAAAAAAAAAGGAAATAATTAAGAATGGTCGCAACCCGCGCGGATGAAGTGTCTAGAAGGACTGACTAAGAGCGGTCATAGCGCAATACATCTGTAAGAGGGGGGCTGCTGATCAAGCGGCCCTGTAAGCCAATTAGCTCACATATCAAAGGTATAACAACCCCCCGCATAAGAATAAACTTCGGGGTTGAAAGTCGAAGTTTATGTTAGGAAATTTTATAAGTCATTACGAAGTCTCGGATGAGGAGCTGGACTGGTTTCAGTTTGAGTACTAAGGGTGGAAACATTAATATTTTCAGGAGAAATTTCAGCGTTAAGGGGATAATTATTCAAATAGCGACTGCGACCAAACTTGAACATAAATACAAAAAAGAATACAATTACAAGTACAAGGGTTATCCAGAACATAATTGAATAGTGGGTCCCGTATTTCACCATATGTTGCCTGTTTATCATTTGGTCCAGGTCTTTTAAAATAGGTTTAACTTGAATTTCTGGGAATTCTTTTATTTTTTCTAAATTATAATTATTTAGAGAATCACGGGGCACACTTGTTTTAAGGAATTTTTCCATATTACAACAACTATCATTAATAATATTAAAATTATTCTCTACACGAGTAATGTTCATGCTGTACACAGGGATTGATGGTATAAGTTGGGTGTTTTTACAAAAACCTACACATTGATTGGGCAAGGTTAGTATGCCAGTACCAAATACATTTAATTCGTACATGTTTTCGTGACATTGTATAGATAGTTTGGAGGGTACTGATTGTGTGAAAATCCATTTACTATTTTTCATTGGTTGCCATATATCTATATATCCATGAATGAACTTGATATTACATTGCTTAGGGACAGTTTTCATAGGTTTCGTCAATATTTCAATTTCACAAATAGGATTAGTGCTAGAATCGTGTATTACAAAAATTTCACAAATATAATTTTGATTTATCATATGTTTGCAATGTTGAAGGTCGTCGAAATTAGAATAACGTGTTTTATCCAGAGTAACAGCTATATACTTATAAGTAGGCACAATCATCACAAAAGAATCAGTGAGATTTAGGTTGTGAGGCAAAGGTAACGGTATGCTGTGATACAGATTATAAATTTTATTACTAACTAGTGGTATTTTTAATACAAACACAACCTTATTGTCCATATAATAACATAATAGTTTCGAAATGTTTATAAGAGTATTCATATTTTGTAAATACAAATCTATAGGAAGGTGTTTAGAGGTCGGTATATGATGGTGAGTCTTAACCAAATCTTCATACAATTCAGCAGGAGTTATAACAGAAGGGTGCAGAACATTACTACTGATTAATGCTATACTATTAACTACATCTTCAATTTTAAAAGATAGGGTTAATAAACTACTTTCTAATAAGCTAAAAACATCGTTAATGGCTGCTCTATAAAGCAGCTTGTTACTTACGAGAGTTAAATTACTAAGTAAAGTAGACATTTTATCAAGAGATATCTTAAGTTTAGCTTCGTTCACATTAATTACATTAAAAGTGTCTTTATAGTTTTGTAAAACACTGTTTGTTACTAAAATATAATTTTTCATTATTGAAGCTATTTTAGTTTGATCGCCTTGTATGAGGTTAATGGCGTCATCGTATCGGGCTGCGTCGTTCTGATCCAAAGTGCCGAACACATGCTTGAACACGGTGCCTATGCCACCGAACCAAGCAGACCGTTTAACAGGGTTTGGCATAAGATGAGCGATTGCCTCGAAGTCTCTAATGGCATCATGAAAACGCACCGTTATTGGTTCTAACATGTTGTGACATTCCGTGTTGTCAAGGACATCACGGCATAAGAAACGGGTAGTTCCAAGAACTTCATTGAGATTATTTATATGGGGCCTAATATAAGAAACGTCTATGGGTATAACTACGTCTAGGTAGCCGCCTTGAATTTTCATTTGACCCATGTGGTCGAAATATATTCCAGGTTCTCCAGAGACTGGGTGAATGAAATTATCAGTACCAT
Source organism: Plutella xylostella (assembly GCF_932276165.1). Taxonomy (NCBI): domain Eukaryota; kingdom Metazoa; phylum Arthropoda; class Insecta; order Lepidoptera; family Plutellidae; genus Plutella; species Plutella xylostella. The sequence goes on along the minus strand of NC_064011.1, from coordinate 949,237 downwards.
ACACTTGGGTTATCGCCCACCTGAAAGGTTGAAAAAAAAAAACGATTTACGTTACAACAGCTGGTTTTATTTGATCGAAATGATGTGTGACATGTTTCCTATTAATTAGGAGTGTGACGGTATGATTGTTATTTACTTTTATTATACGGAAAGGTCCTTTCCATAAAGGGGACAAGGCTTTCCTAAATCTGAGGTGGTTTTTCAGGTATACATAGTCACCCTTTTTGTATTGTGGAGGTGTTTTTGTATGGGAATCATAATAGGTTTTGGAAGACTGTTTCGACTGGGCGATATTTTCCATGGCCTTTTTCCTTGAATGACGGAATTTATGTTGGAGTTTTTTGATGTAATCTGGATATGTAGTGCCAGAATGAGCATCATATAGGGAATTCGGCAAGAACGGCTTGTGACCGAAAACAAGTTCATATGGCGTGAACTTGGTGGTTGAGTGGACAGTTGTATTATAGGTTAGCATAGCTGTATATACGTAGGTAGGCCAGTTATCTTGGTTGCTATTGACGAAGGATTTTAAATACTCCTTTAGAGTGGAATGGCTGCGCTCTAAGGCGCCCTGAGTCTGTGGATGGTAAGGGGACGACCATAATTGGCGAATTTTGAGAAACTGACACGTGGTTTTGAAGAGATCTGATGTAAAGTTTGTACCTTGGTCGGTTAAGATAGATTTGGGTATTCCGAACAATGAGATAAAATGAATGAGACAGTCACTTGTCTCTTCGGCAGTAGTACTGCGGATTGGATACGCAACGGAGTATTTGGTCAGATCATCTTGTATGGTTAAGATATATTTTAACTTGGCAGTGCCAGAGTCTGGAAGAGGCCCGACTATGTCGAGGGCAACGCGTTGGAAAGCTTCGGATGAGGTGGAAGTGATCTCCATAGGAGCTTTATTTAATTTCCGAAGGGCTTTGTTCTCTTGGCACGATTTGCAGGTTTTAACGTAGGATTCTATATCACTCCGCATTCCCTTCCAGTAGAATTGTTCCTGAATTCGACTGTACATGCGGGACGAGCCTAGATGTCCAGCGATAGGGATATCGTGATTCTCTTTGAGGATTTTAGCTCTTTCGCTTAGTGACGGATATATAATTTGATTGAAATAAACGTGGACAACGATTTCTGTGTTGTGAAAAAGGTAAGTAAGGATATTGTATATTTTTGTATAAGAATGTTTTTCGAAAGGGTTTTTGAAATCAGAAATGGAAATATCTGTTGGTTTTTCACTTTCTCTGAGGATATCGTCTCTTGTATTTTTTATTGTTTTGTATATATCCGGATAAGAGGATTCGTCAAAATGGTTGACTTTAGTGAACATTAAGTAGATTATTTTGTTCTTGTACTCGAGTTTTTTGAAAGAATGGAGTTCTCTTTCTGAGTTAATGATTTCATTTTTATTTTCTGAATCTAGGACGATTTCTGTGATATAGGGATTGGATTCGTCAAGGTCGAGTGAAGTAGGAATCAGAATTATCTTATAAGGTGACTTCAAAAGAGTCTCTTTGTGTTCTTTTTGGACAGTGTTGGAATTGGTCTTTGGATCGGAAGTAAATCTCAGGAAGTCAGAATAGTCATCGTTATTAATGGGATTGTTTTCCGTATTCGAAGGTGTCGACTCTACAGGGGCCAGTTCGATGAGTTCGGCTCCAGAAGATGGGAGGAAATCATTTGACACTGTGGGATCTACGGTCACAGGCGATGGAAGATATGGAAGGATATTTTCAAGATCTATATTTAGGTCTGGGTTTACTGGACTGACATCTAGATCGAAAAGTTGAATAAGGTCTTCGTCGGGAATAGGAGGGTCAATAGGATTTGGAGTCGGTGTTGGATCTGAGCTGCCACGGATAAGGGGTTTGCCTCCTATGAGATTGTCTTGTACAGGATTTACAGGGTAACGAGATAGTGCGTCTGCATTGCAGTTGACTTTGCCCTTTTTGTACAGGATTTCATAATCATATTCTTCCAATTTCAGGCGCCAGCGCACCAGTCTCGAACCAGGATCTTTACAGTTGAAAAGCCACTGTAAGGGTCGATGATCAGTGACGATCGTGAAGCGGTGCCCGTATAGATAGGGTCGGAATGTTTTGGTGCCAAAGATGATGGCTAGGCATTCTTTCTCGGTGACACTGTAGTTGGATTCGGCTTTATTTAATGTGCGTGACGCATAGGCTATCGGGAGGTCTTTCCCTATAGGACCCTGAGAAAGGATGGCGGAAACCGCGACGTTGGAAGCGTCACATGTCAGCACAAAAGGTTTAGAAAAATCAGGATAGGCCAGGATAGGGGCCGTTGTAAGTTTTTCTTTGAGAGTGTCGAATGCTAATTGCTGTTCGTTTTTCCACTCGAATGGGATTTCTTTTTTAAGGAGCGATGTTAGTGGCTTTGCCGTTTTGGAAAAATCAGGGATAAATCGTCTGTAATAGGATACTAGCCCAAGAAAGGATTTGATATCTTTAGGGCTTTCAGGAATCGGGAATTCAGCAACAGCCTTTATCTTGTCGGGATTAGGTTTTACACCTTCGTCGCTGATGACATGACCAAGGTATGCGACTTCTTTGCGTAAAAATTCGCACTTATCTGGTTGCAGTTTCAGGTTAAACTGACGGATTCTCTCAAAGACAGCGGATAAGTTATCAATGTGAGTTTGAAGATCATGCGAGTATATGACTATATCATCAAGATAAACAAAACATCTAGTACCTTGAAGACCGGAAAGACAAGTGTTCATCAGCTTCTGGAAAGTGGAGGGTGCATTTTTAAGCCCAAATGGCATCCTATTAAATTGAAAATGTCCTTGGGGGACGGAAAATGCAGTTTTCTTTCCGTCGGATACTTTAATTTGATGAAAACCGGAAGCAAGATCCAATGTGGAGAAATATTTACTTTGGCCTAATTGGTCTAGGATTTCGGAAATTTGTGGGATAGGATAAACTTCTCCAATCGTGACATCATTCAGTTTACGGTAATCGATCACGACTCTCCATTTTTTCTGACCAGATGCATCTATTTTTTTTGGTACAACCCATATGGGTGCAGACCAAGGGGAGACTGAAGGGCTGATTATTTCCTGTTCCAACATTTTATTAATTTGGTTTTCCACTTCTCTCTTATGACATTCTGGAAATCTATATGTCTTGGTGTGAATAGGGTTAGAGGTGGTAGTTTCAATGGAATGCTCTATAGCAGAAGTACATGTCAGTTTGTCTTCTGGCAGGTGGAAAATGTCGGAATATTGTGCGCACACGTCAAGTAGCAAATTGGATTCTTCATCATTTAAGTGATCTGTGCGAAGTTGATCAAGTACTTTTTTAGTACGGGGTCCTACACTTGGGGCGGACGTCGTACAAAAGGATAACATGGGAAATGGTTCAAGAGGTTCAAGGGATAGCTTGAGGTCGGAGTGGATTTCAACTGGTTCCTCGGAAGTATTTATCACCGTAATGTTAACTCGGTTGTTTTCTTTCACTCTGACTATGCAATTTGCCACGAGTAAAGAGTCGGAAATATGTTGATCGACAATTATACCCTCTTTTAATTCAGGGTTGGAAATAGTACATTCAATGACTGTCTCTGTCCTTGGTTGGATGGAATAAATCGGATTTGTGAAAATTAACTTGACTGTATGTTTATCTAGTTTAAGCTTTTCCGATGCATAATCAAGGTAACAGCCCTTTTCTTTCAATAGATCTGTTCCTATGATGCCATCGTGCTCGAGATTAATGTTCTCTACCACGTGAAATTTATATGAAACTGAGTTATGTTTTGGAAACAAATGGACATTGACACTTCCCAGAGTGTGAGTGAGCTCATCACCAGCATCAATACCTTTGAGTTGGATAATTTCTTTTTCAAGTTTAGTTACTGTTGGTATGGACGATTTCTTGACAAGACAAACAGAGGAGCCACTGTCAACAAGAAAGGACAACGGGGTTTTGGATACAGATGTCTCGACTAGGATATGAGGTAAGCATATTTTCTTTACGTTGGAATTTATTTCATACACTTTACTGTTTTTCTTTTCCAGGTTTGGGTCGGAAACTACGGATTTCGTGCAACTAGGACCAAGGATACTGCTGGTCGTTATACTGCTGGATTTATTGGATACTACGGGTTTCGCGCAACTAGGACCAAGGATACTGCTGGTCGTTAAATTGCTGGATTTATTAACACTAGGGCCACGGACATTGCTGGCTACTAGATCATTATCTTTTTTACGACTGGGGTCAAGGATATTGCTGACCACCTGGCTATACGTTTTAGTTTCTGGGATTTTAATAGCCGGATGTGGGCTCTTGGATATTTTATTGGTGCTCGATATAGGAGTACACGAGCTCGAGTCGCACCTTCTCGAGTCGGTGTTTAGTTTAAAATTTCCGGTTCGCTTTCTACTTCTCCTTCTACTTCCTGTTCTTCGAACTCGGACACTGTATGGATTGGACGTTGTGATTGTTGTTGTTGGAAAGGACGTTTGTAACGGTTGTTGTAGAAGGCCCTTTTCTGACAATTTTCGATAACATGACCTTCCTCTTTGCAATACCTACAAGCTAGTGTTGGCTTGGGGTTTTGTTGTAAATTTTGAACAGGACCTGGCCTTTGGTTCTGCTTAAATGGGGGCCTCTGCTGGAAGTTAGACATTTGTTGTTTGTTTTGTTGACCATAAGATGGGACACTAGCACGATTTGATGCCGGACGGGGATTTTTCTTTACCATAAACTGGAAAATTTTCTCTTCCGAGGCTGCCAAATTAATAGCCTCGTTGAGAGTTTTTGGGTTACGAACCCGGACACTGTTTGATAATCTAGGATGAAGCCCTAGTAGGAAGGTGTTTAAGGCTATTTCATGCATCGCGGCTGTACGGCCGGAAAGTTCTCCTTTCTTTGGACAGGATATGGTGACCTCAGTCAGGAGTTGTGCAAGACATGTTTCTAATCGAAGCGCAAATTGAGTCGCAGTTTCATTTGATTCCTGATGGCACTCCTGTAAGTCCATCAGCAAGTGGGAGTATGTTTTCTTCTCCCCGAATTGGATAACAAGAAAATCTTTTAATTGATTCCAATTATCGAATTCTTTGATTGAACAGGCAGTTTCCGCTTTGCCTTGCAGTTGGCTAACTATGTACTGGAAAAGGATTTGCTTTTGGAAGTTGGATGCAATAGCCATTGCATTATTGCAGTTATTAATAAAGGGTTGCAACGTTTCCCTAGATCCGTCGAAAGGTTTTACAAATCTCAACAGGACATTTAAATCTATCTCTCGTACATCGAGAGTCTCCTGAGAATTCGAGTAGTCGCTGCTTGTACCGGCTTTAGCGGTAATTTTGTTATCAGTAGACATTATAAATTAATTGTTTAGACTGGAAATATGAGTGGGCGACGGGCAGAGGTACTCGTATGACTGCGGTCCGATACGACGACGGATTATGAACGAGATTAAATATTAAATCAGACTGGATGTTAGGAATTTTCGGAAATGCTTAATTACACGTGTTGACAGTATGATAGTTTGAATCGACGGATGCACTGACACACGGATGCAGGTTGCACTGAAGTTAAATGTAAGTTGGAAACGACTCACAGTAATATGTAGATGTAGGACATGTCCACGGAATACTGGGTACCACAGGATGAAGTTTAGCTCGTTCAGGGATCTCGACACTGGATAATGGGACGGGATACCGAGACTGCATAAGCTGCAACTGTATGTGTACGGCCTTCCTCAGGCCAACTGGGTACTGGATATTGGATACTGGATACTGGATACTGGATACTGGATACTGGATACTGGATACTGGATACTGGATACTGGATACTATGCACAATTTGATTTGGTACACTTCACTTTTCACAGGATTGAATATTCGAGTCCTCGGACGCGTACTTGGGTTTGTGGGATATCTGGGATTTCGTATCCCACCGCTGCCACCAAAATGTTATACGATAGTTCTCGGGAGCCTTTTTAAAAAAAGAAAACTTTATTGACACGGATATTTATTGATTTTAAAAAAAAGGAAATAATTAAGAATGGTCGCAACCCGCGCGGATGAAGTGTCTAGAAGGACTGACTAAGAGCGGTCATAGCGCAATACATCTGTAAGAGGGGGGCTGCTGATCAAGCGGCCCTGTAAGCCAATTAGCTCACATATCAAAGGTATAACAGTACACTAAATGTCTAGAAAAACTAAATGAGTGTGAGTAGAGTTGCTGCCGCGTTGGCGTGGAGTTGTTATAATGTGCGAAGACCCTTATAGTATTTGCGTAGATACCTACCTATAACAGTTGTCTGATACCCTTGGGGTTGGATGGCCGTGTGTGAGATGTCCCCACACACTAAAGGTACCTTATATACTTACTACTTACCTAAGATTAGTAGTCTCTTTCCTAGGTAGGAGTTACTTAAATGTTTTCTTTACGATTTGACTTCGACCCAGTTTTGAAATCGATAGAGCATGACTGGGGGGACATTCTGCTATTCTAATGGCATCGTCATGATACATCCACTTTAAGTCACAGTAAATGTCGAAGGGATACTAATCATTATACGGTTGGTACTTAGGTAAGTACTTGTATTTATGAACATCAATAGATGAGTATAGTGCCACAAACTTATCTGTTCCGGTGACAGCGAACTTAATTTATCCATATCTCATTACTTACTAATGAATTGTATATTTTAAAACATTAGATGGGTTTATTAACACCGCAAGAGCGAAATAACAATACGAGCAAACTTAAAATCTTATAGAATTAAGAAATATTAGAGATTTATTTGAGCTGTCACCGGAACAGAAAAGTTTGTGGCACTATAGGTATACGTCCTGCCAAAGGCCAAAGCCAAAGACCCTACTGGTAATTTTTTTCACCAGGGTTATTTATTTTTAGTCCAGTTCTAGTGTTTGCCACCGATACCCTAAGAAGAAGGAGTACTTCTTATTTAGCCTATAGCAGTCCACTGCTGGACGTAGGCCTCTCGCGAAGTACGCCACTGGATGCGATCCATAGCTTTCCGCAACCAATCTTTACCAGCTGAACGACTTGCGCCATCCTTTGTATGGTCATGTTCCAGTGCAGCAGAAAAGTTACAATCTGTCAAAATCGTATGAAAGTACCTAGTTATCGATAGATAGAGTTATAAAAACTGGCAGTTAGAGTCATTCTAAAATACCGTAACGCATTGTGAATTATTTTATTGAAGATATTTTAGCAGACTGAATTTAAAAGAATGACAATAATTTCATGGTGCATAACTCTTTGTAGGTAGGTATACGTTTTTGTTATATCTGAAGTAAACTTGTTTTTCTCGATATTTTGCCGTTGTTGACCTTCTATGATGTAAGTAAGTAGGTACTACCTGTATTTATGGTTTTTCACTGTTGCTCTATATTTTCACATGTAGGTATTATCGCCTTGTATAGAATCACCATCATACAGATTTTCAGTTTGAGTAAATTTTATGATTTATTACTTCCGGTTTTCCATGTTTTGCTTCGTTGATTCATTAGATTTAGCTTCCATTAGCCTTCTGTAGTAATACTGCTGCAAATCTGATCTATTTGTTAATGCTAGCATTTTGTTTAGTTCCTCTTGAGATGGATTATCCCATGTTTGGTACAAAGTTCGATTTCCTGTCTTAGGGTTTTCTATGACTATTCCTCTTATAGCACCGACAATCTTAGTTGGGTTGGATGCACTCTCTTTTGAAAAATCATTGTCATCTGATCTTAGGGGATCTCTAATGGTTGAAGTTTCTTTTTTATTCCAATTATTATTATTGTCATGTGGGAAAATGTTTCTGTAAAGTGTTTCGATATTGTTATCCATTGCATTTAATGTTTCGGCATCAACATTATGCTGTCTGTTATGGAAATTGTTATTATTGATTGACTGAATACTCCTACTGATATTCTGAACTGGTGAGATATTACTTTCAAGCTCAACTGGTCTATTTTTTTGATCAGTCATATGGTTCAAACTGGTTTTGGACAGCAAGGAATTTAAATGATTTTGATTTGATATTAATACTTCGTCGGCATTTTTAGCGTTTATATGTTCTAGGGGCCGATTATATTTGTCTGAATATTCATTTTGTTTTTGGACGTCAGACGCCATATATAATTTATGCAGTAAGTATGGACTCATCATCGCATTATGTTCTAATTTACTGTTTGGTTCTTCTTTTGCTGGATAGTTTGATGGAGAACCAGTTTCAACACTGTTATGGGTTAAATTTAATTGGTTTCTGAGTATTTTTATAAGATCTCCATCTAAAATGTTATGTTTATCCTCAGAGGAGTATGAAAGAGGATGTTTGTGAAATGTAGCCGTTGGCACGTGACTTGAATAAGTTGATATCCCATATCCATTTGTACCCATTTGCTTTTGTTCCCTGCCACTTGCAAGTTGTTGCGAGTTTGCATGTAAATAATGCTTTATGGCATTCATTGTTGAAGTGTCTTCATTCACATTATTATTGCTATATCCAAATCTATTAGTATTTACTTTGCTATTTTTATTATTTCCTTGAACTAGTTTTGATTGATTTGGTATTCCTTTAACACGTATAAAATCTTCATCAGGGGTTGATCGAGTCCGTGTCATTTCATTTAGTTTATTCCAAGTATTACGAGTTTCCTGTGACGTTTTTTTATGTTCAACAGACGGTTGCACAGATGGATTATTTTCTTTTAGGGGTTGGTTTTGTAGTATAGCATTTAATTGTTTTTGCTTCGACTCATTAAGATTATACGAAGATAGTTCTTCTGGTACATTAACCTTACTTCTTTCATTTGTGTCATTATTATTATAGTCTTTCATAGTAAGTAAGTTTTCTGCGTGTGGATTAACATGAAGTATCTTATTTTGATTATTGTCATCCTTGTCTGATAAAGTATTTCTATCTTCGGCATGCTTCAAAATTGTTTCTAACGCTTGCTTACTTATTTTTGGAATTTGTGGATCCAACATAAATATCATAATTTGCTGCGTAGGAGTTAACTGTCTAGCTTTCGGATGTTGTAAAAGCCACCGATGAAATTGAAATTTCAATTCTAATTCAGCAAGCGAATTCCGGCCATCTACTGTATCATCATTATTTATAGCAATGTTATCTAATATTGCTCTACTCGGGTTATCGTCATGTGTGATGGTGGCAGCTGTAACTTGAATAGGCTTATGTTTATGTCCAGTTTTTGGATTAAATAAAGTATTTCTATCTTCGGCATGCTTCAAAATTATTTCTAAGGCTTGCTTACTTATTTTTGGATTTCGTGGATCCAACATAAATATCCTAATTTGCTGCGTAGGAGTTAACTGTCTAGCTTGGGGATGTTGTAAAAGCCACCGATGAAATTGAAGTTTCGATTCTAATTCAGCAAGCGAATTCCGGCCATCTCCTGTATCATCATTATTTATAGCAATGTTATCTAATATTGCTCTACTCGGGTTATCGTCATGTGTGATGGTGGCAGCTGTAACTTGAATAGGCTTATGTTTATGTCCAGTTCGTTGATTAACTATACTTAACTTCTGTTCTTTTATTTCTTCCAGATTACCATCATATTGGGTTTCAGTATTACCTTTTTTTAACCACGTATATTCAAATTCAGGATTATACTCATCTTCTTTAAGTATATTAGCAATTACTGTTTCCAAAAATTCTCTATCTATTTCACGGTTTTGAGTTAAATAGTTTTTAAACTTCAGCCAACGGTCTCTTTTCGGTAACTGATACAAATTAGGATATTGAGTTATCCATTTCCCAAAGGCTACTTTTAAATTATTTATAATATCTTGTTTTGCAGTATTTATGTCTGATAAATCAATATCTGTATTTGTTCTAACGTCATATTTATGATTAGTTTGAACATTTAATTCCATTTTATTTCCATCATTGTTTTTTTTAGAAGTAATAAAATTTTCAGGGTCCAACTTATGTTGAATCCATAAGTTGTATAACCATTTTAAAGCTTTGCTAGTGGGTTTGAAGTAGATAAAATAATTATTCGACACCTTTCCTCTGACTTCATTCGGTAGAAACTTGACAACTCGGTTACCATACAGTTGCACCCACAAACGCACAAGTTTTTGCCTTTTCTTTGTATCATTTAAAGACAAAATTTTAATTAACTTTAAACGAGGTTCCAAACTTAGTGTTTGCTTACTTAATTTATCCTCCAATTTCTCTAAACTATCAAGATTTTCCTGTTCGTTTACATTGTGCTTTACCTGACTTTTCGGATCATCGACCAGTCCATTTATTTTAACAGTTTTAAGCGGTCTTGGTCTATTTCCTAAACCTTTCTTATCTTCTGCAGGTTTAACTCTATGTTGTCGAAAGTGCCTTCTGGTGTTCTCAAATTCCTCGTGTTCACTTGAAACTTCAGTTTCATTTCGAACACTTACATTGTCTGTAACATTTTCAGCTGTTTCATCGACATTTTTGTTGGCTTCCATTCGGTTCTCATTTGTTTTATACTTAAGTGTGTCATTCTCCATTTTTAGATCGTAATCATTTTGATTTCTCGGGAGTTGCACTAACTCTGAATCATTCGAGTATGTTAAATTGGAAACCAGTGGCTTTTCAGTTTCATTTGTGGTATTTAATTTAGAAATGGTGTTCGGATAGGTGTAAAAAGGGTCTTTCTCGAGTAAGCTAGGAGGTTTGTCTCGTTGCTAAAAAAAACAGAAAGTCGCAGTGAATAAAAACTATAATCTCCCACTGTTGGACATAGGACTCTCGTAATATTAAGCTTAAGTCCACCTCAGTGTGACACCATTACTTTTATAAAATATCCAAATAAAAATAACACATGAATTCTAAAGTACCTATGTGACTTCTGGGAAAAAGGATTATTATAACTAGATTATCAGCAGGGAAAGTAGGTATAGAAACTCACTTGATCGGGATTCAAAGCCGCTACCTCAGCCAGCGCAACCAAACTAGCGACCAACCGCCACATATTGTCAGCACAAAGTGTGGAGAAGATGCAAAAAAAACAATATCTCGTTTTATTAAAGAAATAATTATGTTATGTTATTTTAACTTGGCGTGAAATTCGATTATTTTTAATTAAAATAGCAGATTAGTAATAAGTGTTTATGTGAAAGACGCAAATGAAAAAACATTGACGCTGAGTTTCCGAAAGGAAATTTAAGCTAATGTCGGCATTAAATCTATAGTCTGTCTCTTTCTGTCCGTATACTGTCAAAGCAAGGCAATCAATACATTTAATTGAAGGTTGACATTAGCTTAAAGTTTCTTTCTGCAACTCAGTGTAAGGGCAGCAAAATAGAATTGGGGCCACTTGCACCAACATATTAAATCTAGGGTTTAGTGTCAAATCTCGATTTAAGAAACGTACGTCCATATAAAATTTGACACGAAATGTTGGTGCAAGTGGCCCTAAACCCTCTGAGTCATCCTTTTCGGCCTACTATATCCTTTAACACCCTGTATGAAGAAAAATACCATATTTGCTGGTCAAGTGACTTTGAACTATGTACTAGATATTTTTTCGTACTTATAACCACTTATAACTTTTGTAAAAAATATTAAATTCAATAAAAGAACGAATATAATAAAATGCCACATTTATATTGGTCACAGTATAAAAGCGTGTATAACAATTTAACAATATTTCTATGAAACTTAACGTAAGAATAAGTATACTTAATTTTATATTTAAAACTTGTATTCATTCCACTTGATAAGTGTACCGGCCATCTTCATGTATGTGTGTAAGTATTTTTAACCTCCGACGAAAAAAGAGGGGTGTTATTTAATTTTATAAGTTTAATGTGTCTGTGGTAGCGTAGCACGCAAACGGCTGAACCGATTTTCGATTTGTTTTTTTTGGGTCATAGGCAATGTTACCCCGAGCGTTCCTATTCCTATTTTACCAAAATCGGCTAATCCGGTCAAAAGTTATGCGACTTTTAGTGTTGAATGTCGGGGGATTTTAACGTTGGTTACCTTATGATTATTAAACCTGTGATTCTAACATACAAATTGTTGGTGTATAACTACCTATAGAGGGTGTTGCAAAAAGGGTATACCAAGCCGAAACCAGCATGTACAGCATGTTATATCTAAGCCCGAATCTGAAATCAGAATTTCAAAATTCGTGATAAAAAAAAAAATCCATAGATACTTAGTTATTTTTAGTAAATTCTGATTTCAGATTCGGGCTTAGATAAAACATGCTGCACATGCTGGTTTCGGCTTATTATACCCTTTTTGCAACACCCTGTATAATAATATATGATTATCCGACTGTAAAGTCCCCGTGAATACCAAATCCCTGCGAAAATAACCGCCATTTTCCCCTTATTTCTTTATTCACGGACGCTATACCACTTCTAAACTCTAACTAATGGTTTTCTGGTCGAATATTTCTATCCAGTAGCCGTCGGGGTCTTGTATGAAGGCCAGTCCCTTCATTTTACCGTCATTAGGCTTTTTGATGAACTTCACTCCTAGTTGCTCGAACCTGGAACGAAAAAATGGGAGGATTAGAAATACCTATAATAGGTATGGAGTGGGTGCCGGGCGACGGGCGCCGGCGGAGAGGCAGGCCGAGACGAAGATAAAACATAAAAACATAATTTTATTGTGAAATAAAACTTAACTTAAATGGTGACGCCCTGACTCCTAAACTAGGAGCATCTGTATGTCAGGAGTCAGTGCCTTCCCAGAAATTGTACAAAAGTTTTGACGCTCTAAGAATAATTAATTTATATAGAAACTAAACAATTTAACCAAGTATATTGTTAGTTTAATTATGATTAACACACATACATGCAAAAATAAATAAAAAATAATTTAATCTCATTTTAAAGAGAGGGCGGGACGACCTGGATAAGTTTGATAACAACTGGGCTGAGGGTGCACAGCATCGAAAAGTGTGGCAGACAAAAGGGGAGGCCTTTGCCCAGCAGTGGAAAAACTAAATAAAAAATATCATAGGTATAATAAGTAGGTAGTCTATTTTATTAACAGACAAACAGACGCAGAAAAACAAAGCAAAAAAACCTGTTTCCTGTCAGACCGTTTTAAGTTAAACCCAATGACCGACATTGTACAGTGCCACAAACTTATCTGTTCCGGTGAGAGCTCCCGTAAATGTCTAATATTTCTTCACTCTATCTATAAGATTATAATTTTTCCGGTAGTGTTAATCGATCAATAATCGCTCAATTAAAATCGCGATATCGATCAATAATCGCTCAATTAAAATGGCGATATCGATCAATTAAGTTTGTGTTTAAGTTTGTGGCACTATACCAATGAATAGTCACAAATCTTCTAACCGAACGAATTTAAAATAAGAGCTCGGTGATGCTAGTGCGGTGTAATTTATCTAGTTACATTGTTAATCTAAGTACTGTGCAAACAAGTACCTGTCACAAGCGGTGTTGACATCCGCCACCAACAGTCCGATATGTCCGAATCCCCGCGGCTCAGAGTTTCCGTTGTGGTACGCCGAGTCATCGGACTCTGTGCCCCAGTTGCGTTCTGAGGCCTTACTGCTTCATTCATTCACCGTTCCCCTAATTCAATCACTCTTTTGCGGCTTTAATAAGTAACTCAATCGGTCGTTCTATCATTCACTTAGGGTGGGTTGCATCAACATCCCGGTTATCGTAATAGTTAAGGTTAAACTTAGCAATGACAGAGTCGTTACAGTTAATATTTTACTGTAACGTGTTGCACCATCAAATCGTCGGTCATTGTTAATGTTATTAGGGTTGCTATTCGTTTGAGACATAATTATCCCCAAAGTTATTGTGGGAAACGTTTTTATGTAAGGCAATACCAAATCTAGCTGTCGGACTGAAGCCGTCACAGAGTACATTGTAGCCGTCATTCTCTGTCAAAGCACTCAAAGTCAACATGTCATAGGAACTAAGTCTGTTGTTCCTCCAAATATTGACCAAAAGATGGTGGTATGTACCAGCGTGGTGGAGAAATGGTCCAAGCTTTGGAAGGCAGTTTAGACCTTGGGGATATGCACAAAGGTTCCATTCGAGAGAGCCAGGTGCAGGTACTTACACCCCCAGAGAATAGAATAGAATAGAAGCCTTAATTATTAATTAATTCTTAACAAGTTGAAATAAAAACTAACGATGTAATCAATTAAAATACTTAATTATTTATTGACATCCTTCGATTATGCTCATCATTCCTGTTAACTGCATATACAGGTTCCTCTTTATCAGATGATGAATCATCATAAAAAACCTAGCTGGTGGTACAGCACAGGGTCTCTATTTTGTTTACATAATATATTATGCAGCTATGCCCTAGCCACAATAATGGGCTGCACTCTTCTTAGTTCTGTCCTTATTTTCATTGATATATTTCTGTATTTCAGTGATTGCGAAATTTCTGAAAACAAGGTTATTCAATTAAAGAGTTACGTAGGTTACTTTGATATTAGATTGCTGCGCTGGACCGGCAACCGGCAGGTAGCCGGTAGTGGCTGGATAAGGAAGGCCGAGGGCACAGTGTTGTTTCGCTCCTTGGAAGAGCCCATGGCTAGAAGTGGACGCTTATTTGGTGGTGAAGATGATCATTACACCTACAACATAATAATAGGTGCACTTACTTCGTCGTTGGAGGCAGTAAGAAAGGTTCTAGTTTTAAAGCCAACACACGAGCCACATTTTTGAGACCTGGAATCTGCGAATCTATCAGTTCTCTGAAAGTACACCTTTCTCTTCATATTTCGTAAGTTCCGTACTTACTCCACCTCAATCTCAATTTCTGAGGAACTTGTTTCAAGCACTATTTCACGTAGAAGCGACATGATAAGAATTATTGAATATTAATATTTGTACGTAATACTGTTACTTTGAGGTTATACAACGGGTTTGACAGCTACCTGACTTTAACTTTAACAGTAACCGGCCAACATGGGGTGGTTATGGTTATCGTTAAAGTTATGACGTCATTTTAACCATAGTTGAATGGTGCAACCAATTTTTCGCTTAACCGATGCTTTGACAGATGATGTGACGTTTGTAATAGTTAAAGTTAAATGGTGCAACGCACCCTTAGTAAAGTATAGTGCCACAAACTTATCTGTTCCGGTGACAGCTCACGTAAATGTGTAATATTTCTTCATTCTATAAGATTTTAAGTTTGCCAGTAGTGGTAATTCACTCTTGTGGTTTTAATTTACCCATTTAATCTATATTAATATATAATTCATTAGTAAATAATGAGATATGGATCAATTTAGTTCGCTCTCACCGAAACAGATAAGTTTGTGGCACTGTATTTACTTATACCTACTTACTTTGAAAAATATCGCATGAGTCCACGAATCCTTCGCTTTTTGATGGACAGTTTTTTATGGTTGCTAAATAAATTAAATTCTCCATTGACAACCAACAAATGACAAATAAAACGTATGCATTTGACAGCTATCATTGGAGTCACGTTCTATTTTACAAAGTTTAATAGTAGTTTTATTACTACAGTCGTATTTGTCTAATTATTGTCGTGTGTGTAAATATAACAAACCTGTCTGTCACGAGCATTTTTTGCACTGACATCCATCCATCTAGTTCGTACATTGTAATCTAAGTACCTGTCACAAGCGGTGCTGACATCCGCCACTAAAAGTCCGATGTGTCCGAATCCCCGCGGCTCAGAGTTGCCGTTGTGGTACGCCGAGTCGTCGGACTCTGTGCCCCAGTTGCTGTGGAGAGAGGGGTGTTATAGTTATACAGGGTGTTGGGAAACTGTGGTGGAGGAAGTCGGTTATTACAGAAAAGTATCTGGGCTAAGGGCTGGTTTTTCAATAGTCAGATAAACGTTATCTGAAGAATAAAATTGTTGTTTATTTAGGGCTGATTTTTCAATGGACAGATAAATGTTATCTGGGGAATAATGCTGATGCTGTCGCGTCTGAATGTTTGTGTTAGACACTGACGGCAACAGTTTTATGAAACGCTCGCCCCAGCAGAATTACTAACTACTGCACTAACCGTTCGCCTAGCACTAAAATTAATGTACTTACTTACTCATTGATTGGTCTTCGGACAGTTCACTGATAAAATTTTACCCTCTATTTGTAATAACCTAACCAACGTTAAAACCCCCGATATTTAACACTACAAGTTCCTTAGCTTTAGAACGGCTGAGCCGATTTTGATTAAATATCACCTTCAGAGGTTATGAAAATAGTACAAGAATTTGAAGCTAAAAATTCCTATGGTCACGATGAAATTCCTATCACCATTATTAAGGATCACATTGATATTCTTGCTGAACCTCTTAGTTGTTTCTACAATAACTGTCTTCATGACAAAATTGTCCCTGAACAACTAAAGATTGCCAGAATTGACAACATTTCAAAATTTTATACAGTTGAAATTCGAAAACCATTTAGAGATATGGCTCTAATATTCACAAAAAAAAAATGTTTCCGATTTTTCTTTTGATTTATTTCAGAGAAAAACATAAAAATCTAAATTATCATTCGTGACACCACGATGTGGCATAATAATTAAACGGGCTTTTACTTCTAAAACATAAACAACAAAAAAACATGTTATGTCACTTTGACAATGACAATGACAAACATCACTCAAATGTCTGTCACTTTTATGTGTCCTTGTCAATGACGGAAGTACGTGATTGGTCCTTGCCACAAAATAAAGTTGAAGTTGAAGCTGATTGGTCCTTGTTCATGTCAAGTTAATGTCATCCAACTTTTTTTTTTTAGGTTAGGCAGGCAACGAAAATATTTTTATCCCAAGCCTCGACGTGACGTCACTCATACTAAAAATATTTTGAACTTTGAAATCAAAAAAATATATTAAAACATAGAAATATTAAGAAATAAAAAAATACGGGTCATCTAAATTTGTGATATCTCGTCGAAAATAAAATAAAATCGGTGAGCATTTTATTTGAAATGTTGTCAATTGTGCCTATTCACAAATCAGGGTCTCATACCGACCCAAAAAAATACAGACCGATTTCCATGTTACCTATACTGTCAAAAATATTTGAAAAAATGATTAAAAGACAGCTTGGTGTCCACCTTGCCTGTAATAATGTAATCCATGATAGACAATTCGGTTATCAAAAAAATATTGGTACAATTGACGCAGTTGATTTGTTAGTTGATGACGCAATCACAAAGTTAAATAACAAATTAAAAGTTGCTGGTATATTTCTTGACCTTAGCGCTGCTTTTGACATGGTGGATCACGCTTTATTGCTTAAAAAACTTGACTATTATGGAGTGAGGGGAGACATTCTAGAACTTTTGACATCTTATCTTAAAAATAGAAAACAATTCGTTGAAATTATTAGCAGGGAGAGGGATTGTGAAAATACTCATAGATCAAAATTGGTGAAATTAGAAAGAGGTGTTCCACAGGGATCAATTTTGGGACCTATTTTATTTATTTTATTCACAAATGATTTAATTGGTTACATAGGACAGTCTTTCCCAGACATAAGCATTGTAGTATTTGCCGATGACACTAACGCTATAGTTAATTCAAATGACATAAAATCACTTAGTAATAAGACTAATGCTATATTAATGACATTTGATAATTGGTTTAGGATTAATAACTTGAAATTAAATACTGACAAGACAAACGCGATGCTTTTTAAAACGACAAGTAGGAATAATGATACACTCGACATTCATATAAATAATAATAAAATAGAACTAGTAAATTCCGTGAAATTCCTAGGTATTCATATTGACTCCAAACTTAACTGGAACGAAGAGTTAAAATATGTCTCCAGTGCTATAAGTTCAGCCTGTTATGCCCTTCGTAGCCTGAGAGATGAGCTAGGAATTAACCACCTTAAGCAGGTGTACTACGCCTTGGTTGAGTCTAAGCTACGGTACAGCGTACGTTTTTGGGGAAATAGTTATCAATGTAATATAAATAGGGCATTTGTTCTTCAAAAAAGAGCAATAAGGACCATGATGCGAATGTCCCAGCGTCAATCTTGTAAGGAAGTATTTATTAAACTGAGCATTCTAACAGTGCCATGCTTATATATTCTGGTGGTCACTTCCCATCTAGTAAAATATCTACGACGATTAGAATCTGAATCAGAGAGACAAACTCGATTACAGACAAGAAGAAAGGATCTCAAATCTGATTTCTGCCCAAATCTTGACATAGCGAAGCATTCACCAAAGTATCAAGCTCTCCATTTGTACAATCACCTGCCTATAGAATATAAAGAGTTGACTGCTCATAAACTATTCAGTAAAAAACTAAAATTGTACCTGTTGAAGAAATGTTACTACTCAGTTGAGGAATTTATAAACGACAAAATTGATAATTAATTTAGCAGTATTTTTTTTTTATCTTATAAAATTTGTTTTCCTATAATGAATATTTTTGCTTGTAAGTATATAATAATATTGTTGTGCATGTTATTGTTATGTTAATCATAGATATTTATGTTATTTTTATTGTTAAATTCAAATACAATAAGTTAATTGTTTACTGAATAAAGAACTGAAGAACTGATATAATAATGAACAACACGATAAACTTATAACAACCCTCTTTTTTGTTTGGGGTTAAAAACTGACGAAAGCAACACTTACTAAGTCAACTCGAGCGTCGCTTTCCTGCTCATAGCCCACTTCTTCCTTTCAGCTTCGTCCTGAAATTGCAGAAAACAATAACTTAGACGGTGATCGGTAGTGGCTGGATGAGGAAGGCCGAGGATAGAGTGTTGTGGCTCTTCTATGACCAGCACTGTACGATTACGGGCTGATGATGATGATTTAAAAGAAATGGTAAGTAGTAGACGAGGAAGGATGCGTTATTTTGCTTTTTTTTTGTATGTCAAGCAATCCTACTAATATTATAAATTTGTAAGTTTGTGAGTGTGTGTTTGTTACTTCTTCACGTCAAAACGGCTTAACCGATTTTAACGAAATTAGGTATGGAGTTAGCTGAGACCCTGGATTAACACACAGGCTACTTTTCATCGCGGTATTCGTACTGGAAAACTTTTTAAGGCGAAGCGAAACTCGCGGGAACAACTAGTAACAATAATACTGGCTAATCCTTTCACGACGGTGACATGCCCACACAAATTACTTCACCCAGGGGTTCTAGTTGAAAACCTGCGCTATGGTGTGCTGTAGTACACCTGCCACAGCATCAAGCTGAGATAGAACCCATTTTGGCACCGAGAAGCAACATTCATGCTAATTTTTTTACTACTTTTAGGGTTCCGTAGCCAAAATGGCAAAAACGGAACCCTTATAGTTTCGTCATGTCCGTCTGTCCGTCTGTCCGTCTGTCCGTCTGTCACAGCCGATTTACTCGGAAACTATAAGTACTACAGTGATGAAATTTGATGGGAATATGTGTTGTATGAACCGCTACAAAAATATGACACTAAATAGTAAAAAAAAGAATTGGGGGTGGGGCCCCCCATACATGTAACTGAGGGATGAAATTTTTTTTTTCGATGTACATACCCGTGTGGGGTATCAATGGAAAGGTCTTTTAAAATGATATAAAGTTTTCTAAAAAAAACATTTTTCTTAAAGTGAACGGTTTTTGAGATATCAGCTCTCAAAGTCGTAAAAAGTATGTCCCCCCCCCTCTATTTTTATAACTACGGGGTATAAAATTCTAAAAAAAATAGAGGTGATGCATGCTAATTAACTCTTTCAACGATTTTTGGTTTGATCAAAGTATCTCTTATAGTTTTTGAGATAGGTTGATTTAACTGTAATTTTGCTGCTACGGAACCCTTTGTGCGCGAGCCCGACTCGCACTTGGCCGGTTTTTTTTAACCTTTTCTTGTGAACGTATGAGTGTGTTGTTTCTATGTGTGTTGGAAATAAAGGAATTTTCTTTCTTCAAATTGGTAGCGGTGCTGAGTAGGTATGCTGCTGATGAGCCAAGTCAGACAGGTCAGTGAGCATACCTTGGGTATGTCGCTAGGGTTCTCGTAGCCCATGAAGAACAAAGAGAACTTCATCTCGGGGAAGTGAAGTTGCTGCAGCAGCGTCATGCCTGCAAGGAGAGAGAGCATTATTAATGAACTAAAGAAACAAAAGCATTTGTACCATAAATGAGGTGAAATTGGCACTACCCTACTACAATTTTTATACTTAAAACTGGACCTGATTGGATCGACCATTAGAGCCATACATAATTATTTGGCATCATCAGAATAAGGAAATGATAGAACACCTTTTGTTATTATAAATTTTATAAACAAGTTGTCTTTTAGCTTCCAGACTCACTCCAATAAACATTTGTCTTGCATGTTGTGTGGCGTTCCCTGCTTATTCAAGTGGTTCTAGACTGAACCAGATGAGAAAGTAATTAATAATCTTCTTCTACTTATTGTGTTGACGACAAACCAACAAAGTCGCTAAATAATACTGGGCCACTGATACTGCACTGCTGGTAGCGGCCATGAGCTCTTCCCATGTACACAAGCAATTCAGATTTTGTGCATCCATGAATCCCCACCTAGCCATAATGGCCTTACTACAACCTTATGTTATTAATTGTTTGCTTAGTTAATAATGAAACTTACCGAGCACTCCGGTGTAGAAAGGTAGAGACTTGCGAGGATCCTTGATGCGGTACATCGTCTGCTGGAACAGGAAATCCTGGAAAATACCATAATATTGTGTCATAAACTTGTGTTAGTTTTGTAGGATACATCTGGTAGAATTTTCAGTTTATATTTGGGGGTACTCTCATTTTATCTAAGGCTATGTTCCCAGTGTAACTAAATTTTGCACACACACATACACACAAACACACGCACTCACGCCTTGTACTAATGTACTCCCTTGCGGGGTAGGCAGAGGTGCATTGCTGCACCCACTTTTCGCCAGAGTGTTATGTTAGTCCCAATGTAATAGGGGGCGGGCCTATTGCCATTTTACGGGCACATCCAAGACCTGAGAACAAATATCTGTGTTTAAACAAATATCTGCCCCAGCCGGGAATCGAACCCGGGACCATCAGCTCAGTAGTCAGGGTCACTAACCACTACGCCATTCGGTCGGTAAATTTTGCACATTTCATTATAAATGGATAGAGCATACATCTTTGCTAAGTACTTAAGTAAGTATATCATTTCTGTTATTCTGGGAGAATTCACTGAGACTACTAGGCTTAATTTATACTGGAAGCAGATAAATATTGGCTGATTGTGGTAAACACTAACCTTGGTGTTCGGATCAGGAGTCTGGCACAAAGCCTCAATCTCCTGGGCTGAAAATCCCCCAGCAGCCATTATTCTGAAATTAGGTCCAAAAGCTTATGTATAACCTCAAAATATAAATAACAATTTAGGAGATGCCTATGTCAAGATTTAAATGGAAAGAGACTAATGATGAAGGTACTAAATTAAAATGATTTAATAAATGATTATGTTAGAGAAACATAAATAAGTACTTATAAGTTGTAAAAAGATTGAATTCAATAGTTTGTGATCATGACATGATAGATTCATTTAAATAAGGTCAAGTAAGTATTTGCCGTAAAAAAAAACAGCAATATAAATTACTTACCAGCGTTATTCGATCTAATTTAATATAAATATGCCGACTCGCCGCAAAGTAAGTAAGTATATTTATGAAGTGGTTCACTTCGATATAAGTAAGTGCGACTGATAAGAATAGGTTTATGTAAGTGTTATGTGAAGAGAACAAAGATAAGGTAAGATGATTAAATAACAATAGAATTGTTATTTCAATAACTTACAGAAAATCGAGAACTTCGATCCAACCAAGTCCCAGCTGAAAAATGTCAACGCAAACTGACAATGACAATTACATTGACTGACATTGTGCTGTCACCGGTCATCCTATCAGCCGTCACTGTCAAGCTCTGCCAGTGTCTTATTGTGATGTGAAAACGGAATAATAGTTATAAATAATTTTAAGGACAATTTATTATAATCAATAACATAAATGATATTATGGTCATGGCGGTCTATGCGGAGGAATCATAAACCGATTAAACCTATAATATTATCCTTTACTATAATATTAATTAACATTTAACTAATGAAACCTAACCTAATTGTAAATAAAATTATGAAAACTGAACTGTATAAGTATAAATTTAGGCAATTTTAACGCGCAGAATAAATAAAACAAAATTGATCATAAAAACATTCATAAAAATATAATTTATTACAAACTATCTACACAGACTTTTACAATGGTAACTTCACATTACTTATTCTCATTAATCACTTCTTTGTGGTAACTTACATTAATTTATAACTAACGCCTTCTTATCATAATTACTTATAATATCGATAGATACTAAAGATTTGCTTAAATAAATAAACAATACCTACGTCTTAAGCCTTAGATGCATTGCAATCTTCATTCCAACAAAATTAATGGTAACTTATTTATTAAACTAACATTCGACAGCTTTATTACAAACTTTGCTTATTTGAAGGTTAAATATCTGTTAATTCTGTCAATAAAACTATTAGAAAGCACTGGTTTTGGCCCGGACAGATCTACATTTCTGAAAGCACTGACAGTTGAAGCCAAGTACTCACTTGGTGTATATCTCTGATACACAGGTGATGGTGAAGTTACAGGGGTCGCTACTGTGCTTCTTACATTAGTATACAGACTTGGCTTTGTTCCTCCTATTACAACAACATGTTCTGTTGACGATTCAAAAGAATTCGTTCTTGGGGTTGTCGAAGGCACGTTTATTTCTACAGGTATTTTTCTAAACGAATACCCTTGTGTTGATGGAATTGGTTTCCTGTGCAAGAATAGATTTCGCAAATCTTCTATTGAAGGTTTCAAATCTGCTTTTCCCTCGATTTCGTTTGGCACCACTATTATGTTTTGTTTCTCATTCCCATTGGTGTCAGCAAACGTGTTGAATTTAGTCCGATGCGGATCATAGTTATCGTATTTACCCTTGTATTCGACTGAATAGTCGTTTTCAACATTATCGTAGTCTTTTGATTCGTCTAAGTATTCCTCCTTAACTGGTGCTGATGGTTTATAAAACTGTCTATCATTATCATAAATCCTATTATCATAGTTTACAGAATTACCTTCATTATATGAATAGTCAGCATTCCGTCCGTAGTCTACATTATAATCATTTTTCACATTGTAATCAAACTTGGCATCATTAGCAGCATCAACATTTAACCCAAAAGCATCATTCCTACCGTCATAATTGACTCGATTAACTTTATATTTCGCATCATTATTAACATTGTAATCGTAATTTAGATTGTTGCCGACATAACCTACTCCATTATCCGCCTTGCCATAGTTCACATTATTTTCTCTAGTATCAATCCTATTTCCAGTGTTTCCTACTTTGTCTTCATCGTCGTATCGTACGTCAGCCTTATAGCCGTTTTCATCGGCAGTGTAAGAAACGATTTGCATTCTGCCGTCAGGGAGTCGAACCCGGTACTCTCCATTGGTGGCCGATCCACTGCTTTGTTGCGAGTGTGAGAAGTCATCGCCTGTGGCTTGGTCCTTCACCTTGTAAGAGAACGCGTAGTTGGAATTCTGCAAAGAAATGTTTTCATTATTTTTATTGATAAATAAAAGCTTCGTCTGTATAATTTTTATCATTTTTCTTTTCAAAGGTATTATTAAGTGCTTACCTGACTCAGATCACCTTCGTTGTCATCAATGTGATTAGTCTCGTACCGATTAGAATACTCCGGTTCCTTTACCTGAAAAGACATGGTAAATATTTATTACAAAATTGCCAACATTGCCTATAACATCCAGCGGGGCTAGCACGGGGCGCTAGACGCTCACGGCAAGACGTGACAAAAGTTTTGCATCGTGTTCACTCACATCCTGCGACAAGTGCGACGGAAAACTTTTGTCACATCTCGAAGTGTGCATTTTTTGCGTCGAGCTAAAATAGCCAGGATAGTTTAAAAAATATTGTTTATCTTGAAAAAAAAAATGAAATCATTCCAGTAGTTTTTTACCCCGTTCAATCAAATATCTCCTCCTTCAAATAATATTCGTGTAGAAGTCGATAGCTACCTGGTATCCCCTCGGCCTGGCCGGCCTCAGCACCTGCACCTGCCCCACCCCGTAGTCCAGATTCCCCTCGAACGGCACCGGCCGCCCTGTCACCGCGTTCACGAGGATCAGAGGCGTGGGGGTCACCGGGTTCTGGTATCTGAAAGAAAGAAAGAAAGAAAGAAAATACATTTATTTCACACACACACGGAAACAACACAAAAATAAATAATAAAAAAAAAGGTAAAGGAAAATGAGCAAGGGTGTTGCTTCCCGGTGCAGAAACGGGTTCTAGCTCAGCTTGGTGCTATGATAAACCATAGCGCTGTATCTGTACAGTGATTAATGATAAGTTTAAGAAGAAAAGTTAGCAGACACGAATTATAGCGTATAATCTTAATGAATATTATATTGGCCCTCAAATTCATAGACCCAATGTAACTTACATAAACACTGGCGAAAAGTGGGTGCAGCAATGCACCTCTGCCTACCCCGCAAGGGAGTACATTAGTAAGGGTGTGAGTGTTTATATTTACTTATATTATTTATTTATGTATAAATTCATAGATCGTATTGTTAATTTACATCAAGACTAAAATTTACTTTGAAACGCACAAGTTTCGACTTTTAACGTAAGTTAAAAAGTTTGAAATCGTATATTCAACGTTTTTTTTAAACCTGTTGTAAAGTGTCGAAAAGCTCTACGGATTGGGGGGTAAATAATGAAATACAGGTACTGTAGAAATATGAAGTTTAGGAGTGCTCCTGCGCTTATCTCCATAACTTCAAAAGTAGCCTAGAAGGGCCTGCAATGATGGACAATAGCGATGCTTCTTATGGATTATTATTTCCGTAAGTGTCGGTGGTTCTTCTGTAGCTGATTGTAAAAAGTATGCAGACACTACAAGGATTTAAATACAAACTCAAAAAATGGCTCGCTATGCAGGCATTCTACACGGTAGGAGAATTCATCGACAGGTAGAATTAATGATTGTCTCTTTATCTGACAATTTCTATTTTAATAATGTAGGTACCTATCAATGTGATAATTTTAATTTGTTTTTATATTATATTATTTTATTATTTGTTACTGTGACATTGAAACTAATTGAATTTTCGTAATTATTCTATTTTATCTTGACATTGTTTGTGACAATTTTTGGATATAATTATTTAATTTTAACTTTGGTGTACTGATGTATAACTTTTAATATTGACATGTAATGAATAATTATCAATAAACAAATCTAAATCTAAATCTAAATCTATTCTGGAGCTACTCGTATGATGCTGGCTAGAAAAAAATCTACAAATCACTAACCTCTGTCTATAAACAGTATGAACCCTCGTCCCCTCTCCAACGTTGTTCCTCTGGGGGCTGGCAGTAGTCTGAGGGTCGGGGTTCAGCTCACTCCGAGCTATGGACTCCGGGAGAGGCCTGGAGGTCACCACGAGCGGCGGGCGCGGCGGCGGCGGCGCGTCATTCGGGAACAGCACTGGGCCTTTTCTGCAAGTGGATAGGATGATAGCGTTATTTTTTACTTACTTATAACAAAGTTAATGATAGACAGATTCACTAGTACCGAGTCTTGTGGAATTTATGATATGTTGGGATTAGGTTTTATTGCAGATAAAACGAAAGAAGATTTTAGTGTAATGCAAGCAAAACAAATTATTAACTTTTCTCGGGATCCACTTGGGATTGAGTGGATGGAAGTAAGTACATAACAAAAGGGGCAAAGAAACCTGACTCCATCCAGGTAACATGCACTCAGGTCACTCTGTACTTTAGTGATTTGTCTATCAACTTCCAAATAGCAAAGAATCCGATAGCTTACCTAGTAGGTTCCACCTCCTCCAAATATTGTCTTGTGTCCACACCACGATGGTTATATTCCCTAGCTCGCCTCTCGCTCGCACTCGTTTGCAACTCTTCCGTTCTCACTCCCTCCAATACCAGAGCTAGGCAGAATATGAAGGATGACCACATTCTGTGGCCAGCGAGATGTGGAGTCTGTGAAAGGATAATGGAATTATTTAGCGATAGAAAGAGGGACATAGGGTATTATAAGTTTGGGTAAGTGTTTCTTCCTATAAGGAGCATTTGGAAAGGATTTACTTGAGAGACTTAATTGAGAGGTTTCTTACATAAATAATATATTTCATTATAGATACTTCATAAGTACGTTATACATATTATGACTAGGTAGGTAGGTATGATATATCCTTTCATAACTTTCATTAGTTAACCACTTCAAAAGAGATAAAACCATCTGACGCTCATTTAAAAACCCAAGAAGCTGTAAATAACGCAATTTCTAAACGGTTGTTTCGGAAAAAAAGTTAGACTCCAGTTTTTAACTTGTAAAATTAGCAAGTCAAATCCTAACTTCAAAGCAATCATGATGTTACTGCTTTGAAATAAGACGCATAATGCCTCAGAGGATGATGGGGATTTAAATGCTAAGGGTAATATTTTTTACATTGTTCTTTTTTATCAGTTTGTCGATTTCAGAGATTCTACAATTTGCTGCGGTTTGTTTTAACGGAAAATTTGAAACTATCAACTTGAACAATCCTTTAATGTTGATCTTATTTTAATGACATTACCTACTAATGTAAAGGTAGGTAAATTTGAATAATTATGAATGTAAATGATATGTATGTACCTATTTTATGAAATAATAATACCTATGATACGAGGATGGATGGTCAATCAACAAAATATGGAATAAGTAACTATTTAAAATTAAATGCTTTTCAGAAATTGTGCTTACCGATAGTCTGCCTGCATGCCTGATGCTTGATGTACCTACCTAATTTGTTTCGACCTAAGTATCAAAAATAATTATGTTACTTAACAAACCTAGCAGAAGTAACATAAAATAGAAAATAAATAGACAAACATTAGATTTTTCCGTAAGTACCTATTATTACGTTAAGTGTAGAGAGCCCCACTGTAGATAAATTAAATCTTGTTTGGGAAAAACTTTTCCACTGAAGAAAAAGATGAAAGGAAACGAAAAGAGCCTGCGGGTGCGGTTAGATAAAAAAAAAACTTAACTAAAAATTAAAATGTTTTTTGATCGTTGAAAATTAGTTTTGTTGGTTGGTAACTAAATTCCTAGATGTTTTGGACGAAAATCCAACGTTTGGTATATAGGATAAACGTATGATATAATATTTGCCTACTCGCAAATTTTAGATAAATAGTTAAAGATAAGTAAGGGAATGTTTAAGATGTAAAGAAATCGCCAAATTTGGAAAAAAACGTCTTTTAGTAGGAAACTTTGGATGCTTATTCCGTAGAAAAAATTACGTTATTTAACAATACTTACTTTTAATGTTCGCAGTGGCGTGATTTGGGAGAGGCCTACGTCCAGCAGTGGACTGCTATATGCTGATAATGATGATAATGATGTTCCTCACATTCGTTCCAAAATTATTTATACCTAAACTACACTAAACCCTACCGCTGTACGCTAAAAACGTTAATTATCGGCGTCCGCCCAGCGCGAAGAATCTCCATTTTTTCAGAGTTTTCTCCAACAATTTTCCGATAAGCTTCTCTCAGTCCTTGACCGGTCACCTCTGGCACAATCCTCTAGTCGCTAAGCAGGGGGCGAGTCTACTAATTTAAATACAACGCCAGAGCCACGCCACTGCAACGACACTACAACGACACCGCAACGACATTTTGTGAGCTGGATGGAATTAGGTACTTAATGACTCTTATGAGGTTATGAGTTATGACTAATCGCCGTGATAGCGTGATACCCTTTCCTCGAGTTACCTATGGATGATTCTATTATGTTATGATGTTAATAAGAATATTAACTATGTAATGTAATGACGGCCGAATGGCGTAGGGGTTAGTGACCTGACTACTGAGCCGATGGTCCCGGGTTCGATTCCCGGCTGGGGCAGATATTTGTTTAAACACAGATATTTGTTCTCGGGTCTTGGGTGTGCCCGTAAAATGGCAATAGGCCCGCCCCCTATTAAATTGGGACTAACATAACACTCTGGCGAAAAGTGGGTGCAGCAATGCACCTCTGCCTACCCCGCAAGGGAGTACATTAAAACAAGGCGTGAGTGCGTGTTTTTTTTTTTTTTGTTATGTTAATTAATATGTCTAATAGGTATATGATATGCATTATTTTATGTATTATTTCTATAGGCCCACTAGTTTCCTGAAATAACGAGAGTCATATTAGGTTATTAAGATAAATAATTTTCCTAAATTACCCACCTAATTATTAGGTAGGTATACACAAATAGGTAATTGGCTTAACAACACACGCTACATGCCATTTCGTTACTTCTATTAATTTAGAAGACTAGTGACTGCAGGTATAATGTCGAGTAGTGGGTAACTTACACCTACATACTGCCTTTGTACTAAAGCCTTATTCACACTGGCTGCGTGGGAAGCTTGTCACCTGAAGATACCTCATCTAGACAACGTATTTATTACCAGGATTGAACACAAATAGGTAGGTATATAGCGGTTCTGAAGGCACTACAAATCCTAATCCTAATTAATATTATAAATGCGAAAGTAACTGTGTCCGTCTGTCTGTTACTTTTTACGCCAAAACTACTGAACGGATTTGAATGAAATTTGGTATACATATGGTCTAGACCCTGGGAAAGAACATAAGCTACTTTTTATCCCGAAATTCCCACGGGAAAACTTTTTGAGGCGAAGCGAAGCGCGAGGGACAGCTAGTTATGTACCTATAATTTTCGATGTTTAAGTTTGGTTCGAAGTTTATTATACACCTTTAGCCAAAGCAGTCGACAATAGAATCAGTTGTTGCAACGAAATAGTCTTCTGCATAATAATGTTCGACAGACCCGTAACGAAACAACACCTCTCAAAGTAAGCGTCTACATTTCAGCATCGTACGCAACGGACGCATCGCATTCAGTATTCTTTGTACAGAAATTCACACAAGTGCGCCAACTTCACCGGCATTGCAACCGCCGTTTCTCCGTACATTTACGAAAATCCGTTTGCTCCGATACGTACGACACCAATAGGTGGACGCTTACCTTTATCCACCAATCACTGCGGGCGACGGCTTCGGCTGAAATTTAATATATCACACGATGAAATCCAGTTAAAACCGAGAGCCGAGTTGAAATGCGTGGCGTCACTCAATCGCACACGGGGTTACTCCAAGTTACTCTAGCTTGGCGAAAAAATACGGAATGAGAGCTGTCATGCAATATATTCTGAGACTTTGACGGTGTCGAATGGCGTAGTGGTTAGTGGCCCTGACTGCTATGCCGAAGGTCCCGGGTTCGATTCCCGGCTGGGGCAGATATTTGTTTAAAGATAGATTGTACTCGGTTCTTGGGTGTTGATATTTAGGTATATTTAGTATATCTTTATACTTAGTCTATCTATGTATTTGTGTAGATATATCAGCTGATACCAATAACACAGGCTCTGCCTAGCTTGGGTCGGATGGCCGTGTGTGAGATGTCCCCACATATTTATTTATTTTATTGTTAATGCTGCAGGAGGTAATAGTACGTATAAACAACGATATAAAGTCGTGATTAGCGCAGCTCAACTCCGAAACTTTTGGTAACCTAGAGTGAAGCCTCAGATTGTACTGTAAGGGACATTTATAGTATTCCATATTATACCCTAGAACCCGCGGCATAAGAGTTAAATAATGGAAAGCGTTGGATTAAACCAGGCGTTGACTGTACTTACTGGCTTTGAATAAAAACGCATAACTTTTTAAGGAAATTGCGGAGTTTTTCTTGTGGTTTTTGTTTTCAGCTTCCCATTAATAATACGAGTATGTGATTCTATTCCCTTCACGTCTTTGATATCCTGAAGCGAAGATAAATTTTGCTTGGGATTGTTATTTAAAAATAATCTTTCAAACAGTTATAAAAAAATCACACACGAAAAGTATGCGTTTACTTCAATAAATAATACTTATTTAAGACTAGCTGTTCCCGCGAGCTTCGCTTCGCCTTAAAAAGTTTTCCCGTGGGGATTCCGGGATAAAAAGTAGCCTATGTTCTTTCCCAGGGTCTAGACCATATGTGTACCAAATTTCATTCAAATCCGTTCTGTAGTTTTGGCGTTAAAGAGTAACAGACAGACAGACAGACACAGTTACTTTCGCATTTATAATATTAGTTAGGATTAGTTAGGATTTACCTAAGTAGCTAACGCTTGAAGCCAAATTAACATGCTATCGGTACCTAAGTAAAATACGAAATACTTAAGTAGGTTCAGTATAATTATAAACGCGACAACTCTCCTAAACTTCCTTTTCCCAAGGTAGAGAGGCCCCTCGGTTAATAGTAATAGATAATAATTAGAGGTTTTCCAATACACGACATAGGCACAAGTTAAACTTTTTGTTTAGTTTTGATAGAATGTTGGTATGTTACCGAACGATAACGTAAGAGTGACACTGGCAGAAATTGTTGACATAAGGTCGTCAGATTGTCAAAAAATCTGTTGAAGTTAAAGCTTAGTTAGGTACATTAGCATTAGGGCATGCAATACTGGAACTATTTTCAATACCGGTATTGAGTTCCGGTATTGCAACTCAATACCGGGATCCCGGTATTAATACCGGTATTAGATTTCCTTGTAATAAATGGCATATATTGTGATTAAAGGTCGTATAGGTCAAAATAAAACGCGAAAAAGCAATGAAATTCAGTTTTTTGTAATAGATTTTTACGAGAATTGAGTATTAGTTTAAATTTTACAATAATTTTTTTTTTTTTACATCCAGTGTCCGTTTACGCATGGACAACAGTAGATATCAAACGGCCGAAAACTGCATCATACGGTTGGAAACAAGTGCGCTTTCACAGTACATATGAATACTATATCTTAATCGCTTTATTATAGCCTAAAAAAGTCCGATTCCGGTATTACTTCAATACCGGTATTAACTTTCAATACCGGTATTGAAAAAAGCGTGAATTTTGCTCCTAATACCGGTATTACGAATACCGGTATTGCGGTATTGCATGCCCTAATTAGCATATTAGTTAATAGTTATTTAAAGGTGTTCCGATTTTGAATTTAAATCGCATTCATAACATAGTAAAATTCAGAAAAAGTGCATATAGTGATTTCGTGAATTATTGGGTAAGTACTTAAGTAATAGCATAATTACTAGGTACCTAATGCTTAAGTAATGTCGATAGCTAACACCTTACAGCAATCTTCAAACGGTACTTACTTGCAAGACAATAACTAAACTCAGAACAAAAACAATAATTCCTTCTAATTAATAATAAGCGAGAACCATGTCATTGTTTTCTCATACGTTACTAGCGCTTGGTGTGAATGCGGCCAAATGCAAGCAACAAAAATAAACACTCCAGAAACAAACAAAAATACTACTTACTATCCTAGGAATACGGATGCTTTCGCGGTGAATACAACCGCGCTAACGTCGCAAAAATAAACACTTAATAAAGCAAACGAAAATTACTTCTATTTTCGCCCATATAAAGTGCATATTCAATGCACACATTATTTGCCGGCTACGGCTCGCTTGACCAAACGTCGTCTATCTGTTTTTTAATCCAATCTTACCCTTAAACCAACGAAATAAGGTCTATATCACCAGCTCAGCTAAAATTGTTATCAAAAGCGGTGTATTCGGAAAACCAAATTATACGCAAACATGATCATGCTGAAATCGATTCTATGGAGTTGGTAATAAGAAGAAAAGGCGGGAAAATTTTCAGATTGCTGGCGTCGGGCGGCCATCTTGGGTTGCCATGGCAACGCTATTGTCTGTTGGCGCTTGCGAATATCTGTTCTGTGATATTGATATCGCAGCGAAATTGTTCAGAATTCAGATGTCATATTATTTAGGAGTTGGGTTTTCGCCCTTTCTTCTGAAGTAAGGTCAGCTATGTAGGTGTGATAAATTCATCGTAAAGTCATCGTTGAATCTCAAAAATATGTGGTGACCATTGACCAACTCAAAATGTAAATGTGCAAATACAGGATGTTACAATTAATGTAGTTACCGAAAGAGTGTATCTGAGGGGGTAATTTTGAACAACCTTTGTTCTACGACTTTTGATAATTCGCGAAAAACTGTGCAACACCTTGGGTACCTATAATTATTATTATGAGTTCGCTTATTTATGAGGTAACTTACTTACTTATAATAGGTCACTCAATTCACTTACCTAAACTACTTTAATTAACATTATTAATCATATTTTAAAGAAAAAACCCGTGTAACCTTCCTATAACCTATGCCACACACAACTTAGAACTTAGAACCCCTCTTTTTTCCGTCTGTGGTCTAAAAACTTCCTAATTAACCAGGGGCTTCCGCTAAATAAACAAAAACCTCCTGCTTTATAGAAGTATTTAGATGAGAATGAGTTTGTCAAAATTTCCGTCACGTAGTTCCACTCGCCGAGTCAGTTAATCATTTCGTTTGGCCCCGTTCCGTACAAATTACAATCATGATTCGTGTGAGCTAATAAAAATAACCCATCTGTTTTCTTCTTTGGTTTTCTGTATGCTTTCTGGGCTAGAGGCCGGGTACGGGTACGGGTTTTACAATTTAAGAAAAAGAAAAAAGTTTTTTGATTTTCTTCTGTCATCTGCTTATATTATGTGTCAAAAGTTATATTAGTTAATAAAAAAATCTCAA
The DNA here is from genome assembly GCF_932276165.1 of Plutella xylostella. NCBI lineage: Eukaryota > Metazoa > Arthropoda > Insecta > Lepidoptera > Plutellidae > Plutella > Plutella xylostella. The sequence continues at coordinate 916,522 of NC_064011.1, read as the reverse complement.
TAATGATATTTTATCTCTATATAATATCAAACCTGTGCTAGACGTACACCGTACAGCCAGCTCAGAGTTCGACTAGAATGTGTCATTGTAATTCATATGAAACGGACCCCTGATTAGGCGGTTGGTGAAATGCCTAATCATGCGTTTCACGATAGCACTGGGTATTCTGGGAAAGCGTGTATTGATCTTTCAGGCTTCTAATGGAAAGCTCCAAAAGCTCTGGAAAGCGCCGTAAAATTTAACTTCAGCGTTTTTCATAATATCGTCTACAGATTTTCGGAGATGTTTTTTGTAGAGCGTTTTTAGAAATCCCTCTGCGTCTAGTAAAAAACTTGTTAGCTTATAATGTGTGGTAAATAAATTATTATTTATTATTGTGATTTAGTTTTTTCGTATAATTGCGGTGGTCAAAGGTTCTGTTTTTTTTTAGAAACGTAATTGAGATAAAAAATATTTTTTTAGGTTATTCATAATAAATACAATTATTGGTTTTATGAGGCATATGAGAATGATTTTTTTATGTCTCAGTACATAATATCATTGAATAACGAGTATAATAGTACTACACACACACGCACTCACGCCTTGTACTAATGTACTCCCTTGCGGGGTAGGCAGAGGTGCATTGCTGCACCCACTTTTCGCCAGAGTGTTATGTTAGTCCCAATGTAATAGGGGGCGGGCCTATTGCCATTTTACGGGCACATCCAAGACCCGAGAACAAATATCTGTGTTTAAACAAATATCTGCCCCAGCCGGGAATCGAACCCGGGACCATCGGCTCAGTAGTCAGGGTCACTAACCACTACACCATTCGGTCGTCTATAATAGTACTAGTACTCGTTATTCTATGATAATATTTAATAACTAGGTACAAACCTTCTGAAACATTACTAAAAGAAGGGTCTTTTCAAAGAATACGATATTCCCAACTAAAAGTTTTAGGGAAAGTGAAAAATAAATACGTGGGTAGCTAATCTACCCATTTCTAACTTTTTCTTGCCAAGAAGCCTTAGGGTAGCCGCAAGTGCGAACGAAAATAGGTCAGTGGGGTTACCACCACCGCACATTAGCAATTGACAATCCTTAAGCACAGTCGAGTCGCTCGCTTGTCAAATCTGACGTAACTTGTATGGATCTGACAGATGTTTGACAAGCGGGCGACATTATTTATGGATTTTTAATTGCTTATGTGTCGGTGGTAGTACGGTAGCAGAAGTGCTAAAGAGATCTCATTTCGGCTTAGTACCTACATGACTTTTTCAACACCCTAAAAAGTAGTCACGTGTCCAACAAAGTTTCTATGGAAAAAAGATATATTTTTTCGCGAATTTTGAAATTGTGATTTCATTTCATGCTGCACATGTAAGTTTCGGTAGTAGTTAGTTAGTATACCCTTTTTGCAACACCCTGTATAGGTAGATAGATTCATTAACATCTGCTACAGTCAAATACCGGAAGTCAGGAAGAGTGTCACTTTCAGATATTATTTATAGTCTATCTATAGACTATAGATCATATTAATTGAACCTCCACCGTTAGCTCCAATAATAGACTCTATTGTGTTGTGTAATAAAGGCGATCAGTCACAGTGCAGCCGGTTCGTGACTTGTCCAAAGCTATTTCCTTTATATTCGTCATCTTATCACGATAAGAAGCCATGAATGGGGTGGGAAAAAATATTGTAAGTATTGCATAATTATTTTCCAGTCTAATTCACTACAGTAAGTATCTTAACTCCTAACTAATATTATAAATGCGAAAGTAACTGTGTCTGTCTGTCTGTTACTCTTTCACGCCAAAACTACTGAACGGATTTGAATGAAATTTGGTATACATACGTTATAGATCCTGGGAAAGAAGGGTTTAGGCGATAAGTCCGCCCTTGTATACTAGTAAAGATTATGCAATTCTCTTCATCTTTTATTGTACCTACCTAAGTATGTATTTTGTATACAAATAAGTTTAGTGTTAAATAAATAAATAAAGAACACAGGTTACTTTTTATCCCGGAATTCCCACGGGAAAACTTTTTAAGGCGAAGCGAAATGCACCGGGAATAGCTAGTAAACTTATAAAGTGCAATTTTGTGACAAACACTAGAGCTAGCTGAAAGTATTGTGCTGTCAGATACCGTACCACCACCGACATATTATTAACTAATTAAGAATCCTTAATCAGCGTCGATGGCCTGACACACATCCGGCAGATTCATACAAGTCACGTCAGATTTGACAAGCGAACGACGCTGCTTAAGGTTTGTTAATTGCTATTGTTCGGTGGTGGTAATCCAAAAAATAAGCGTCAGTCGCTGACTGCCAAGAGTGCGCCAAAAAAGTATGAAGATAAAAGTTTCATACATGTAATTGAAGGACTCGAAAGCTTATCGAAGTGAAAACTTTATCTATCATTTATCAACATTACATTATGTTTCTCCAATTCAATATCATATTATTTGCAAACCTAGGAGAATACGGAAAGATTTCGGCGAATAGCAATATCAAAATTGAGACCCACACCGTGGAGCCATGTCACATGTATTCGTGAGTTTTGTGACAAAGGACTCAGCAATGATACAGGGTGATCTTTCGTTGGGCACATCCGAAAGTAGGTTACAGAGCTCTACATTTTGAACAACTTTTGTTATAATGGCTTTGGGATATCACGAAAAACAAGATGGTTCCCCGAATAAAAAATGCGGCTAAAATGTATTTTTTTAATTACAGAAAATATAGATATAGTTTTTGCAAAACCTACCTACCTATTTACTTGTTGCTCCTAAACCGTGGTAGAAAACAATTTCTTCATGTACTTTATGATTTCTATAAATAGTGTTTAGTAACAGAAAAAACCACCCTGTATAACGGCCTGACGAGTTGCGAGCTTTCCTCCGGTCAGTGAGCCAGCGAGAGGACACCCTATATAGCGAATACCGGATACCGGATACGTCCGTTATTACTTCGTTTTTACAAACCGTTTCATAAATTTTGCCACGTTTTACCGTAAGTAAAAGAATATTTTAATAGAGATTAACTATAAATCCGAGACCGACAAATATGGTATGAAAATCATAGTTCTACGTAATTTAAAAATAGAAAAAAAAACTTAAAATAAAATAACTTAACTACTTTCAGTAGTAATCAGTCATTTTCACCAACTCTGGCTGGCTAATACTTTCATCACGGTGACAGATACTACAGTTTGTTACCAAAATAAGAAATACCGCATCCTATTACTGCTAACTTCAAATCCGGATAGTTATATATGTGTCGCAGGCATCTGGTTTAATCTTCTGTTTGATTGAACCGCTAGCCCGTTCATTGGATGACGCTATTCAGTTGTATGACTAAAGACCAACTCGTCAAGTGGTTGACTGTAACGTCCAACGTCTTGACTGAACGTTATTCAGCGAAGTCGTTAAATGGGATATAGTATAGCAACTTTGTAATGTCTGGTTAGGATGAACACGACCAGACAAGAGTCAACAAAAAGACTATGTTACAAAGCTCTCATCTCATAAATTAACTAAACAATAACAATAAACGTACCTTGATATTGTTGTTCATAATTATCCAGTTTCAGCACATTTTTTTCTTTGAAACTATCCGCCGGCGGTGTAATAATAGGTAAAGCCATGTTGTCACACTATTTTAACATAAATAACGCACTTTAAAGCTAATTTATTTGCAAAAAATAACAATACAAGTGCTTTTTGTGTCAGCTGTTCGCTGTTAGACGCCATATTTGTTTTATTCACCACCTGACTGATTTTAAGTCCGCTAACTAGTTGGACGTTTTGTGACGCTTGTACAATCAACGTTCGGCCTAGTCATACAACTGAGTAGCGTCATCCAATTAACGGGCTAGCGGTTCAATCAAACAGGAGATTCAACCAGATGCCTGCGACATATGTATATGCCCAGATGACCATTCGACCAAAAAGATCTATTGTAACTCCCGTTGCCGAGTCAAATCTCACTCTCCAGGTCCAGGTCTTTATATACCTGACGATCTTACCGGGAGGGAGAGACCTTACATCTTTGGTGGCCAATTTGTAGCCACCAAAGATTCTATTTCTCTCATAAACTCCGGATATTCGGTTTACGGATATCCGGTCCTTTTCATGTCGATATTTGGACGCGCAGCTGACGTCACAGGGAGGTCACTTTATATGACGAAAAACGAAGTATCGTCTCGCTGCTGCGAGAGCCACACGGCTCTATCTCGTTGTATTAAACATGCCGATTGCACGACAGCTCTCGTTCGTCAGTTTTTTGTTAGTATAGATAGAGTGACCCTCCAGTAACGGTGCTTGATGTGCAATACATGGCCGTGTATGCTTTGTTGTGGCGTAACTATACTCATAGGGAGGGAATTTATCAGTGCGACAGACAATTCTTATTGGTGTCGAACCAGCTGTTTCTTTGAAATTTTCTTATTTCATAATGAAATTTGTTGGATAAGGTTGATGCATTGAAGGGCCGTCGAGAAGTCTGTAGTGTTAAATTATTCTTTACTCAAGCTGGAAGATTCGAGATGTGTAAGTAGGTGGGTGTCTCATTCAGTAGGCGGACCATAAAAATAATTTCATTATACGTAATTATGCCATTAAATAGTGTAAACGATGGGCTTAGACATAAAATGTATAGAAAAATGTGTCTTCCTACTCTTCCTTTAGACACCATTGCGTAGAATGATGACAGACTTATTGTTTTTGATTTCTATAAGATTAAATAAAGCGTTGTCCTATTGAACCAGATCTTATGGTGGCGTATTCATCATACGATTCTTCAGTAAGTATCATATCATCAGACTCCGGTGAAACGTTTACTTAATAGTACTGTTAATTACTGTGAAGGCTTTAACTTCTGTGCTTTTTATTATAAGAAATAAGTAAAGTTGTACAAAATTCTAATTGGACAATGGACATATCAGAAACATCAACAGGCACATGAATTGTTGAGATTGTAACGTGTGAACTGAATATAAAAAATAATAGTAAAGTAAGGAAATCTTTATTATTAATTTTATTAGCAGATATACATCATTAATAAGAGTAGGCCTTAGTCTCTACTGTACTTAGGTACATATCCACAGTAAATACTAAGACGGTTCCCACACTGCATGTTGCGTGAATATGCAGCCTTTTGGGAACTACGCCACAGACAGATAGACAGACACGTTAAACTTATAACACCCCTCTTTTGCGTCGGGGGATAAAATACATAACTATGAATACGAAATATAAGGATAGAAACACGTATTATTATACCTATCTGCCTACCCTTGGGAGGTGGAGTGGAGTTTCTAATATTGAAAAAACAGAGCAGAAAACGTTACATAGGTGGCCCATTTTCGTAGCGAACTTAAGTCTGAACTCTGAAAGTGTGATTAATAAAAAAGGTAAATATCTTTAAGAAAATACATTAGATTTATACTTAGGAGCAATGAAAAAGTGCCACTCACTATAAATGTCAGCAATAAATGGCCCTCATTTTTTAAAATTTTGAATGTGATAAAATTTTCAATCTTTTTCAGTTGGTAATATTCTGATGCGCTGTTAAACTAACTTTAATATTACAGACGGCGTCATTAATAAGCCTTTTGCGTTTAGGAGTAATTTGGTGCTACGTCACGAAACTTTTACATTGCTCGTCAGTGTATAAAAAAACCGACCGAATGGTGTAGTGGTTAGTGACCCTGACTACTGAGCCGAAGGTCCCGGGTTCGATTCCCGGCTGGGGCAGATATTTGTTTAAACACAGATAACTGTTCTCGGGTCTTGGATGTGCCCGTAAAATGGCAATAGGCCCGCCCCCTATTACATTGGGACTAACATAACACTCTGGCGAAAACTGGGTGCAGCAATGCACCTCTGCCTACCCCGCAAGGGAGTACATTAGTACAAGGTGTGACTGTTTGTTTTTTGTTTTTTTTTCTATAAAAAAACAGGTGATACGTCATTCGAGGGGTTTCTTCCGTACACTCCAAAGTAATATTCTATGTTATTCCTAACTGGGTCAACCAGTTCACAGAAATACAGGGGGAAAATCCTCCAATATCATTTCATTAGTCTCCCATCGACGCTAAACAAAGAAGCCGCTATATACAGGGTGCCCACGTTAAATCGCACATCGATAAGATAGTGACAAAACTCGTTATTATAAAACAACTTTTCGCAACCTTATTCCAATACCGTCGCTATACAAAACATTTGTCATTTTTTTGTTTACTGACGGTTCGGATTGAGTGCTGTATAAATTGCAGAACCTAACTCATTAATTTTCTTGAAAATTTAGTAAGTATAGTGACGGTATTGGTATAATAGCTGGTATGTATAAAGGTGCATAAGTTCCTACGAATTTGACGAGTAGTATCACTATCCTGTGCCACTTCCACATGGGCCACCCTGTATAAGGTCCATTCTCAAACAGATTGGGCGTCTTTAAGAACAATGGTTTATCGCTTCGTTCGAATCGTTGCCGAAAATTACTGATCTATTCTCCGTAGAGTATAATAATGCCTGTGCCGAGACGTAGGGAGGGGCGGAACGTATAAATTATCAGGGGGATTCTATTCTATTCTATTCTTTTCTCTGTGGCGGTGTAAGTACCTGCACCTGGCTCTCTCGAGTGGAACCTTTGTGCATATCCCCAAGGTCTAAACTGCCTTCCTAAGCTTGGACCATTTCCCACCACGCTGGGCCACTGCGGGTTGGTGGGTTCACATATCTAGATGTGCTAAATCTAGATATGCAGGTTTCCTCACGATGTTTTCCTTCACCGTAAGAGCGATGGTATACATTGTACTTAAGAAAAACCGGCCAAGTGCGAGTCGGGCTCGCGCACAAAGGGTTCCGTAGCAGCAAAATTACAGTTAAATCAACCTATCTCAAAAACTATAAGAGATACTTTGATCAAACCAAAAATCGTTGAAAGAGTTAATTAGCATGCATCACCTCTATTTTTTTTAGAATTTTATACCCCGTAGTTATAAAAATAGAGGGGGGGGGACATACTTTTTACGACTTTGAGAGCTGATATCTCAAAAACCGTTCACTTTAAGAAAAATGTTTTTTAGAAAACTTTATATCATTTTAAAAGACCTTTCCATTGATACCCCACACGGGTATGTACATCGAAAAAAAAAAATTTCATCCCTCAGTTACATGTATGGGGGGCCCCACCCCCAATTCTTTTTTTTACTATTTAGTGTCATATTTTTGTAGCGGTTCATACAACACATATTCCCATCAAATTTCATCACTGTAGTACTTATAGTTTCCGAGTAAATCGGCTGTGACAGACGGACAGACGGACATGACGAAACTATAAGGGTTCCGTTTTTGCCATTTTGGCTACGGAACCCTAATAAAAGAACTCATTGGTATCAGGGGGTTTGTCTTTGAAAGTTATTTTTAACCATTAAATAAGATTGGTTACTTATACAGTTGCATAAAGGTTTAATAAAGGTGTAAGCCGAAAGGGGGGGACAAGCGTCCCACTATCGATATCGTACGTATCAGACCAAACGGATTTTCGTAAAAAAGGAGCACGGATGCAAGGACGCACTTGTGTGAATTTCTATATGCAAAGAATACTGAATGCGATGCGTCCGTTGTGTACGATACCGAAAGGTTGTCTTAGGGGTTACACTGTTTTTTTTTGTTCTACGACTTTTGCTAATTTGCGATAAAAATCATATCTTTTTGCAAAATTCTCCATATTTTTGACTAGGGTATTTGTGTCTCTGTCTATGAGTGCTAGTAAAATGTTAGCTGTACAGTGCATGTAAAAAAACTGAAGTTGGGTTTCGAATTTAAGTTCATAGTGCATTTAAATGCGTTAATTGTTATTGTGAATAATGTTGGGCAGATCACGGAAACCAATATGAAAATGATATCGATATCATTTTAAGAACCCAAAAGAAAAAGGCTCTGCATATAAAACGTTTACAAAAAGTCTAAGTATGTAATCTTGCAATGATTTTTTGAATACAATTTGATGTAGATTTGTATAACTTCTGCACATAATCATATAAATTTGCATACTTACATACATATACGAAAAAAACAGTACTAATCTTACACCAATTTGAGTGTTGTCAGTTTAATGCATACTATTACCATCATTGTTGTAATTTCACTATTGTTTCGCCAAACAATAATTTCTGTAGGAAACCAGCAACCATAGCGGGTTTATTTGTTGTTATGAATTGTAACGAAAACAGATTCAATAATAACTAGGCACTCATTAAGTTTTTCTACAATAATTTTTTTGTAATACAATTAAAGCATATCTCTACTTAAGTAATAATAAGTATATCTCCTTTAAGCGTACCGTATAATTTGATAGGTAGAGCACCTATCAAATTCTACATTGTGAGTATTGTGACAAAAAATTTGTTTACATGCAATGAATAATGTACGTATAATAAATTCAATTAACGATGATAACAACTAACGATGAAAATTCGATTGGGCTCCAAATCAAAGCTTTAAAGTTTAAGCCAAAAAAATATTACAAAAGACCAGATAGAAACCGTACCATATTTATAAAATAGAAGACTTTAAATAAAATAAAAAACTCATTGGCATCTCCCCATGTCAGAAAAATGAATACGGCCACAGACACAACCAACGTATAACACCTTCTTTTATCGCAGTTTAAATCCCCCCGCTATATTCCCATCACTAGTGCTCATTTAGAGTCGAAATTTAAAGTGCGATTTCACGTTTATTGTGTGATTAATCCTTATAATGGGACATCGGAGCCCATAAGTTAATGCCAGTGCCGAATGTTCGATGAAAAATCCGGTTTTCATCGGAGAAATCCGGTTTTCACCGGTTCTCAACGGGAAATGGTGAAAGGAGGTGTGGAAATTCTTAAGGCGTTTAAATTTACGTTGTAAGGTTAAGGTGTACCTTAGCAGTATTATATTGTCTGTGATCCTTGTATTGGTAAGTATAGTATAGTTGAAAATCTGTATTCTTTACACCATTTCTGTATATTTAGGCACATATATATTTAATTAAAAAATTCAGGTAAGTATCAATGCTTATGTTGTACATAACTTTTTACACGCAGGCTTTTTTTTAAATAACCATTCAACAGTACGATACGATTATATAAATCTGAAATCCTCAGAACAAGAATCCGCATGCCCATCTATTTAATTAAAGGAGGTTCCAAAAACCGCTATCGTTGCAAAAAAAATATATAACTATTTGAAAAAGGAACGAATTTTTCTTCGCATTCTCGCGCCGGGTCAGCTGGCAGCCTGCCAGTGTGGGTTGTTCGCTAGGGATGGGACATACAATTACACTCACGAGCAATGAAAAAGTTCCAGTGACAATAGCAACAAATTACTCCTAAACGGAAAAGGCTAGCTAAAAGACGCCGTCTGCAGTATTGAAGTACATTACCAGCGCTCCAGTGAGCCAAAAAAATGGGGTCTTTTGGTGTCGACATTTTGTAAGTGGAACTTTTTCATTGTTCGTGTGTGTATTATTATTATATTCATACATGAGTATTTGAGTACTCAACATGAATTATGAAACCACCGAACGCTCCCGAATACAATTCCCAGCACAACCCCACCCCTAGTGTGCGGTAGAAGAGCGGTTGGCTTTGCTTAAATGAGGTTCTATAACATTCGAGGTTTAAAACTTATCAAACTCTTTGCTGTGGTATCGCTGGCCAGTTCCGCGGTTAGTACTGATGAGCTATTTCATTAGGTTTTTCAACTGATGTTATTTGTTTTGCGGGCACGTGGTTAGAAGTGGTCGGTTCGGGAATTGGTGATGATTTGTTGTCGATTGTTAATTAATTTTATGGCATTTGATTTTATTTCAGGTCGATAAATTGGCCGGTTTGTTTGTTTCCGGTTCGTGTTAAGAAAAAATAAATTAAGAACTAACAATTAAATCCTGGTGTACTTAACTTAAAATAAATATTTCATATTTTTCCGTATATTTTTTTTCAAAATCGAGTTTGTCAGAGCATTTTATTAGGTACCTAAATTAAGGTATACTTATAGGTATAAATGGCTTTAAATAAATACACGGGATGACCCATGCAGTTTATAAGAAATGAAATCGAACACATAAGAGTATTAATGTATGAATTATAGACTTTAAGATCTAGATTATATGTATAAGGCAGGTATATAGATATATAGTAGGTTGATTTTATTTTTAAAAGTACCGTACTGATAAGTAAGTAAATACTAAACTTATATTTTGTAAAATATAGCATAAGTCCAATGACGTTCTATTGACAGGAATGTTTATGCCGGCTGAATAAATTTTGAATAAATTAGTTTTTATGCGACCGAATGGCGCAGTGGTTAGTGACCCTGACTACTGAGCCGATGGTCCCGGGTTCGATTCCCGGCTGGGGCAGATATTTGTTTAAACACAGATATGTGTTCTCGGGTCTTGGATGTGCCCGTAAAATGGCAATAGGCCCGCCCCCTATTACATTGAGACTAACATAACACTCTGGCGAAAAGTGGGTGCAGCAATGCACCTCTGCCTACCCCGCAAGGGAGTACATTAGTACAAGGCGTGAGTGCGTGTGTTTTTTTTTTATTTGAAAACGAACGAAAATAAAAAATCTAAATGTGTGGATTTGACAGCTGTCATAGTATTCATTAATTTAGGGCTACCAGTTAAAGAAATAAATAACCTCCCATATTTCACCCGCTGCAAAATTAGCAATTTCAGACTATCCTGCAAAAATATTTCAACCAAACCAAGCTCAAAAAAACAGTGCTGACGCAAAACTATTAAAAAAAGCCCACTGAAAACACAGAGAAATTGATCGAAAGGTCACGCACACCCAATACCCAATTTGAAACTAACAAAAGAAGGATTATACAGACGTCCCCGCCATTTGTCAAGTGGTAGCTGTCAAACATAGTGACAGTTGGGTATCCAGTTCGGAAACTGAAAATGAATTGACATATCGGCTCATCCATCCAAGTCGGTGCGGTTTTCGAACGTTATCACACCGTCGGGAGTTTGTTCGTATCCTATTTACTGGTGATATTTGGAGTGTGAAAGTGGTTGTTGAAGGGTTGCTGATACTGAGTGGGGTGACAGTTCTTTCAACAGATAACTATTTAATTTGCTTATTGCTTCGGTACTTTAGTATAATCCTAACTAATATTATAAATGCGAAAGTAACTGTGTCTGTCTGTCTGTCTGTTACTCTTTCACGCCAAAACAACTGAACGCATTTGAATGAAATTTCGTATATAAGTAGTTAAGTACATTATGGTCTAGACCCTGAGAAAGAACAAAGGCTACTCTTTATCCCGGAATTCCCACGGGAAAACTTTTTAAGGCGAAGTGAAGCTCGCGGGTACAGCTAGTTGTACTATAAAGGTAAACATCCACCTTTCGGCATGACACTCAACAGACGCATCGCAATCAGTACCTATACTTTGTAAAGAAATTCACACAAGTGCGTCCACTTCATCGGCGTTGCCGACGACGCCGTTTCACCATACATTTATGACAATCCATTTGGTGCGATACGTAAGGATACTGATAGGTGAACGCTTGTTTACCTTATAACAACTTTGCATAGTTTACATTCTACTAACAATACCTAACCCAAAGAATCAAAGTAAATAAACCTTAATTCTGGGTTTCACGCTAATTTACCGACGCTAAATGTATTTAAAATTGTATTTAAATATTTTTTTAAATAAATTACTCATTTACAGACATTTGACAGGCGACATTTAGGGTTGGTGATTAAAAGAAAATCAGGAAAAACTTACCACAATATAAGTAGGAATCCAATATGTAGAGCGATTTTTGAAGTAGAACTGAGCCTATAATAGAATAGGTTTACAATTCACTGTCACTAGCTGAAACTTACACTATCTGCAAAAAAAGATAAAAATATTCAAATTAAACTTCGCAAATACACCCATGAAATAGCTCTATTGAAAAACCTAATCGAATTACAGAGCAAATAAAAAAGATAGATCGCACGGTTAAAGCTCACACTAAAAACTGGCGTTCCATTTTTAAACACAAAAAAGGTTGAAAGTCTATGTCACTGGCACACATGCAAAAATCAAAGAGGAAACAAAAAGTTTTACAGAAAAAGTACCTATCTATGGTAAGAATATTGGCGCGAAACTTACAAATTAAAATAAATAAACAAGCAAGTGCTTGTGGCGAGGTTTCGTTCTAAAGTGGTGGGATTTTTCAACGTAAGTCTTTATTTAGTCACTTGTCATGCTTTTCTTGAGAAAGTTATAGTGCCGCTATTGTACGTTTTACAACCTTGTCGCAGTAACTTATGCTTAACGATGCTTGTAGCACGCCGGCTATAGTCGGGATATGACTGCGATAAGGTTCCATTAGGAGCATAGAGTTTCCTCGATATTATTTTAATGTTTTAATGGCTGTTGAAGCTATTATTTTGTGTATGTAACCATTTTCATTGTAATGCCGTGTATTGGAATAAAGTATTGTACGTTATGTTAGTAAGGCATAGGCAATACAATTTACCTAAAGTACCTATTTGGAATAATTTCAGAAGAACAATTTGTGTACCATACATAAGCCTTTGCCTAGTTTGGGGTCGGGTGGTTATGTGTGAGATTGTCCCCAATTATTACCTATTATATAAAAAAAATGTTTGATAAATATTGCATTGCATTTTTTGTAAATTTTACAGATCTACCGTGGTCCAATATCTTCTAATACTTATTGTATCTTGCATTTTTTTCCTCACCATCATTATTAATATTCCTAGCTCTTGAATTTTAACAATAGGTCCTCTTCTCACAGGAGTTTCTCCTTGAAATATTGACAATATTTTCAATACAATTCCATGTTTGTTAGGTACTTAGCTTCAAAGGGAATCCTAACTAATATTATAAATGCGAAAGTAACTGTGTCTGTCTGTCTGTCTGTCTGTCTGTTACTCTTTCACGCCAAAACTACTGAACGGATTTGAATGAAATTTGGTATACATACGGTCTAGACCCTGGGAAAGAACATAGGCTACTTTTTATCCCGGAATTCCCTCGGGAAAACTTTTTAAGGTGAAGCGAAGCGCGCGGGAACAGCTAGTATAATAATAAATGATAACTTATTTTTAATCAATAAATTTAAACCACGATAACCTTATCCTGGTTTTCGGAAGTTGAGCAAAATTTATTTATTGTTCATTTCGGTATGTCAGGGGTTCTCTTTGATAAACAATATTCGAACCAGACGGAGTTCTTTTTATTAAACGGTTAATTTGAAACGGTTTGACAGAAAACAAAATGCAGATAGTTTTTAGCTTTGTTTTTGTATGTAATACACAATCTTATGCTCAAAGGTTCCATTCGAGAGAACCAAGTGCAGCTAGTTACACCCCCACAGATAATAGAATAGAATAGATCGGTCGAATGGTAGTGGTTGTAACCCTGACTGCTATGCCGAAGGTCCCGGGTTCGATTCCCGGCTGGGGCAGATATTTGTTGAAAGACAACCAAGACCCTCGGGTATTGTATCTATCTATGTATTTGTGTAGATATATCAGCTGTCCAACACTCATAACACAGGTTCTGCCTAGCTTGAGGTCGGATGGCCGTGTGTGAGATGTCCCCACATATTTATTTATTATTTAAAGATATCGATTCATTCACTTTCTTAATTCCCCCCGGTATTAAAATTTTAAGCCACCTATATTTATCTACAGGGTGTTAGTAAGTCGTAATTTCAAGCCTACTATATTTTATTGCTAAGGGCTCATCTACAGGGTGTTAGTAAGTTGTCGCCAGGCGGATAACTTTTCGGCAAAATGGCGTCGTACATAAAATACCGCCATGTTTTTCCTATGATAATTTATAACCTCCGACAGTATCAAAGATGAAGGGAGGATTAATGGATGGTTTTGTATTATGAGGCCGGATGGCGCAGTGGTTAGCGACTGGCTGATGTGCGGAGAGTCCCGGGCTCGATACCCGTCCGGGGCAGATTTTACGTAAAGGACACATCCATGAATTTTGATAATTTCGTTGTGCTATAAATTTTGTATGAAACAGTAGATTTGTGCATGAGTAGATGTGTTATAAGAGTTTCATAAATAAACAATCATAACTTCATAATATAATATTATCACATTGACATATTATAATACATCAAGTAATATTCTGATGCGCTGTTACATGTACTTCGATATTGCAGACGGCATCATTAAACAGCTAGTCCTTTCCGTTTAGAAGTAATTTGGTGCTATTTTCCATAGAACTTTTTCACTCCTGTATAGTGAGTGTACTAAGGATATGAATTGATGCTTATTTATTTAACTACATCTATTCTCTTATTACTTAACTGCAATCACAATAATAAATATCCGATAAAACTGTCGGGATTTAAACTTAAAAACCGATGGTGCGGATCAGACGAACCAGTTTTGCAAATCTTTTAATCACGTCTTTATAGAATACTCTTCCGAAGATTATGCAATACTTTTTACAATCGGCGGGTCACTCTAAGCTACGAGTCTATCTCGTTGCAAAGTAACTATTGTATGAGCGCAATTCAATTCAAACATTTATTGGTTATAGACGACCGAATGGCGTAGTGGTTAGTGACCCTGACTACTGAACCGATGGTCCCGGGTTCGATTCCCGGCCGGGGCAGATATTTGTTTAAACACAGATATTTGTTCGCGGGTCTTGGATGTGCCCGTAAAATGGCAATAGGCCCGCCCCCTATTACATTGGGACTAACATACACTCTGGCGAAAAGTGGGTGCAGCAATGCACCTCTGCCTACCCCGCAAGGGAGTACATTAGTACAAGGCGTGAGTGCGTGTTTTATTGGTTATAAAAAAACTTAAAGAATTATTACAAGTCATTAGTATAAGTAATTCTAATTATGCACTAAGTTTAATTAAGTACCTAGGTACTTGGCAAAGGTACCATAGACTAACCATATTAGGTTTATTCGTTAGTTAAGCATTTGTTTATAAAACAGTAGGTACATATTCCCGCGCGCTTCGCCTTAAAAAGTTTTCTAGAATTTCATTGTAAGAGTAAGTTTATAGGTAGGTGTATAATAATAGTATTTGATATTATTAATATTATTTTACCAATCACCATTACAGTTTTTTTTGAAGGTAGAATAACCCTCTTCTTTACAGTCGTGCTTTCCGGTTCTTAATAAATAATAACATAAGTAAACCACTTTCAAACAGAAGCTTTCGACAGTTGGTGCAGCTGTCGTAAAAATTAAGCATATCATTTGGTATTGCATAATAATTATTGCATCTTGCATCTTTTTAATTGAACCAAATCCTTATCCTAATCCTAATCCTAATCCTAACTATATATAATAATATTATAAATATTATAAATGCGAAAGTAACTGTGTCTGTCTGTCTGTCTGTCTGTTACTCTTTCACGCCAAAACTACTGAACGGATTTGAATGAAATTTGGTATACATATGGTATTAGACCCTGGGAAAGAACATAGGCTACTTTTTATCCCGGAATTCCCACGGGAAAACTTTTTAAGGCGAAGCGAAGCTCGCGGGAACAGCTAGTTGGTTATAATATAAACACTAAAGCTGGGCTAAGATAGATAGAATACACTATATTTGTACATCAATAAAGAATAATAAGAGAGTTGCAACTTAATTAGGGTACAAAAGGCGGTCTTATCACTAAAGGCGATCTCTGCCAGACAACCTTTGGATAGAGGGAATAAGAGATTAAGATTGGGTGTAGTGTAGTGTACATGTTAAAAGGAAATCTAGATTCATTAATATACTACACTAACTATAATATTACAAATACATAAGTTTGCATATAAACGGTTGTATCGAAAAAACTAAACAGATTGAATGGTGGTGGTGTAACGGATAAGGTCTGGGCTCCGGTTCTCATTCATGAGGTCGTGGATTCAAATCTTGCCATATAACAAATTAATTCTTTTTTTATGTGTTGTTTTTGTATATGACACTCCATCCTTTTCGTATATTGTAAATCTAATCACGCATCTAAAAATAATAACACACACACGCACTCACGCCTTGTACTAATGTACTCCCTTGCGGGGTAGGCAGAGGTGCATTGCTGCACCCACTTTTCGCCAGAGTGTTATGTTAGTCCCAAAGTAATAGGGGGCGGGCCTGTTGCCATTTTACGGGCACATCCAAGACCCGAGAACAAATATCTGTGTTTAATCAAATATCTGCCCCAGCCGGGAATCGAACCCGGGACCATCGGCTCAGTAGTCAGGGTCACTAACCACTACGCCATTCGGTCGTCTAAAAATAATAAGTAACATTATACATAAAATATGTAGGTATAATTTCTGGATTTTCTTATAAAATCATATTCACGTCAAGGTAGGTATTTTTCATACTTTCAAGTCCAATAATTAAGGCCATAAGTCCAATTTACTAGTTCAATCACGAATCATTCCTTGAGACCGCGCAAACTCAAAAGATGTTCCAAACCCTTTATTAAAAGGGCTAAAACGTATTTTAAACTTGAGGGCTGCATTTCCATTCAGACTTTAATTAACCTCAAAATTTAATAATACCCTTAACTTGACCCCTGTTTTCTGTGACGTTCCATACAAGCTAGAGGTCTGGTTAGATTGGTCGTGGGTTCTGGATAATGGCTTGGCTGAGGCTGAGGCGATGGATAATTTCAAACGTTTTCGCTTTGATTTCTTCCGAGTTTTGTTCGGTTTGATAACAGTTTTATTGCCTTATTTGGGTTTCCACGGATATTAGGTCAGCCAGGAATCATTATTTTCTATTCTATTCTATTCTCTGTGGGGGTGTAAGTACCTGCACCTGGCTCTCTCGGGTCATATCCTCAAGGTCTAAACTGCCTTCCTAAGCTTGGACCATTTCCCACCACTCTGGTCCACTGCGGGTTGGTGGGTTCACATATCTAGATTGATGTGCTAAATCTAGATATGCAGGTTTCCTCACGATGTTTTCCTTCACAGTAAGAGCGATGGTATACATTGTACACTCATTGGTACATTATGTCAGGTATACACGTGTGGTATTTATATTAATAATTATTTATTTAAGTACTTCAGCTACCCGTACCACCACCGACACATTAGCAATGAACAATCATAAACAAAAAGTGCTAAAATACCACATTACTTCGATATACAGGGTGTTACAAAAAATTCACTTTAGTATTGTAATGATACTTGGTCAATCAGGATGACCTATTGAGTCAACAACCAACCCCTTTCGGCTAACTAAGTATGCCAATTTTGCAACACCCTGTATGTATAGGTATACTAAAAGTAGGTCGACATACGAAGCTCAGAAGATTAGGTTCGTTAGACTACCTGACGTGGTCCAATCTTAATTAAAGCAGATAGCATTGTACTTGCGCTTTTGACTACAAACTGCTGAGAAGTTAAGAGCCAATTTCTCCATAGTCGGTTAGAGCATAACCAGGGAGTAGTGGTTGACTTTTGACACATCTGTCATGCATTTTATATGGAGATGACGTTTAATTTATAAATCAATCCCTGTTGGTTAGATAACCGACTATGGAGAAATTGGCACTAAAGCTCTAAGTATTGTATTTTAACCATCGGAGCAAAAAATAGGTGGAGGTCATGATTGCGTTGAAAATTATGACTAATTAATGGTTATAGGAAGTAAGAACATCATACCTACATCTAACAGGTACAACTGTGCCTATTTGTAACTTAGGGTTTATTTTGCAATTGCTAAATAAAAGTTAACTGGGGAATTATTCTAATGCTATTACCTTCAGAATGTTTGTATAAGACAGGGACAGCCAAAATTTTGAAAAATCTGCCTTCCAGGAACATGATTAGTTAAATCTGTCAGTTAGATCCGATATGGCTATTAGCTGTTCTATTCTATTCTAAATAGACAAACACAAACTCACAACACCCCTGTTTTACAAATGTAACAGTTCCCGCAAATTTCAGGCCAACAAATTAATAACAAATAGCATAGTTTCCGATGATATCCTGAAGCTGAAATGTGGCGTAGTTTAATTACTTCTCTATACAGGGTGTTGCAAAATTGGTATTTTTATTTATTTATAAACACTTTATTGTATACTTAGAAAACACAGTTACAAAAATGGGACTTAAAAGTAGTGTATACAAAGGCGGGCTTATTGCCAAGAAGCAATTTCTTCCAACCTGGTATACTAGGGCGAATGGGGGTTAGGGGTGACTGAGAGGGAGCCGAACAACTTTCTTTGTACGACATTAAATTAAAAATTGGCGTTTTCATTTTTTGCCTTTCTATTAAAACTTTGGTGGTCACCTGACTTTTTTACTAAAGGCAGTCTTTTTTACGCCATTTTCCAATAGTCCAGGTAGACCCCCTGATGCACCCCCTTTCGGCTTAGTAGGTACTTATACCAGTTTTGCAACACCCTGTATGCAAGTAATGCAAGTTAAAACCTAGAACTCCAACTTGAGATGTATTATTTGCTCGATTGTACTCTAGTGTACAGTGGGACAAAAGTAAGGTTATATTTTTACACATGCAGAGCTGGTGTCTTTGACGCTTAGGGCAGCAACCTTTTTTGTAATTCTTTGTTTTGTATTGTATATTATGTATTTTTGTTGTTGTTAGTGTGTCAAGTTAAATGAGTCTTTAACTTTACCTTTTTCGAGTAGGGACATAAACTAGTAACTTTATGAACTTGCTACAGATAAGCATATCCCAATAAGGTGATCTAGCGAGCTGGAGGGCCTCCATACCAAATTTCATCAAAACCTGTTCAGTATTTTTTGAGCCCAAAAAAAACTTTCAATATATTATTAATTGTGACGGTATCAGTCCCACTTGCTTTCAAAATTGGCTTTCTATCTAGGTTTAGTCGTCATTTGGTCTGACATTACCTGAAATGGTCCTGAAACTATGCACACAGATAATCGCTAACAGGATCACTGAACCGATTCCACGGAACTTTCAATTAAAACCAACTTGAGCTTTCGTTGGAATTGACCATTACGTTAGAGCTTTTATAAGCTAAATTATTTTAGGATGTAACTTTGCCAGCCATGAAATCCATGCTAATTGAAAGAATTAGTTTTTTTTTTATTGTTATCATAATTATTCTATCAAGCTATCATTATGAATAAGTCTGCTATTCAGCTTACCTATACTACAGATGCAAATAAGTTATAATACATAAATATGTATCCTTTGGGTTTTTCGTCAGTGACATCTATTGGAGAAAAACAGTACTAAACAAAACTTTTGTAAGATTGTTTTATCATCACGTTTACGAATGCACTATAAAATAGATCGATGAAGCTATCTTCCCTCAAGCTGTATTACTTACGACCACTAGATGGCGTTGCTAATAGAAAAATAGTAATTATTGTACACGTAGATTGCTGGGCTTATTGTATAGTATTTATACATACTCAAAATACCCTTTTTGCAAAAGCTCTTTTTACAGGTTTTGTATAACGTTAATTCTGTGTTCAATTTATAAACTTTAAGGATGGACTATAATCCTAACTTAATATAAATGCGAAAGTAACTGTGTCTGCCTGTCTGTTACTCTTTCATGCCAAAACTACTGAACGGATTTAAATGAAATTTGGTATACATATGATCTAGACCCTGAGAAAGAACATAGGCTACTTTTTATCCCGGAATTCCCACGGGATAACTTTTTAGGGCGAAGCAAAGCTCGCGGGAACAGCTAGTTATAAATATTCTGTTCTAATAAGTTCAGGCCTTCAGTAATGAATTGGGCCCAATTCCCGAAATCTCTCGCCTCTACAAATCGCTGGTGCGACGAACATAAATCAGTCTTCAACGAGACGTATCTCTACTCTGTGCTTTTAAATTATCGCTCCGTTTCTATATAATCTGTGTGCTTTTGACTTTAATTAATTTAGGTGTAAAATTGGCAGCTGACGACCGAATGGTGTTGTGGATACCCTGACTGTTATGCTGAAGGTCCCGGGTCATATCCACGCTTTTTACGTCTCATCAGCTCTAAGAAAATGCGTTGAGTTTCAAGTATTTGAATTTACCGCAGTTTTTTTCGCAGACGTGTCGTTCGGCTACCAATTTGCACCTTTATCTTCTAACTGCGAGCAAAAGCTAGTCCAATATTATAAGGAAGTCACATTACAGTGGAAGCGTTTAATGCAATAAAACAATGAATTATTTATACATTGAATGACATTTCTTTGAGCTAACGACAGGTGTGGTGGGCCTAGATCAAAACCAGTTAGGTTCTTAGAGTATACAGGGTGGAACTTTATCGATAACAAAAAAACTGCTATTTTTTCACGTATGTATTCCCTAAAATCCTAAAACAAAAGTTGTCCAGAATAACCCACTGAGTCCCTTACGGCTTACTATACTTGCCCTTTTTTAAACCATGTATATTTATATCGAGTTCTCGAGTGGAGACCACGAACAGGTAAACGCAGCGTGGGACGCCCTCCTGCCCGCTGGACTGACGACCTTAGGCGGGTGGCGGGTAGTGGTTGGATGAGGAAGGCCGAGGACCGAGTGTTGTGGCGCTTGGGAGAGGCCTATGTCCAGCAGTGGATGATTATTGGCTGATGATGATGATGACGATGATGAATGATAGACGACCGAATGGCGTAGTGGTTAGTGACCCTGACTACTGAGCCGAAGGTCCCGGGTTCGATTCCCGGCTGGGGTAGATATTTGTTTAAACACAGATATTTGTTCTTGGGTCTTGGATGTGCCCGTAAAATGGCAACAGGCCCGCCCCCTATTACATTGGGACTAACATAACGCTCTGGCGAAAAGTGGGTGCAGCAATGCACCTCTGCCTACCCCGCAAGGGAGTACATTAGTACAAGGCGTGAGTGTATGTATGTTTTTGATGATGATGATGTATATTTACACCACAGTACCTGCACAGCTACTGTATATTCTCCTCACTGCATCTCGCAGGTGGAAAGCGCATTTTTTTTCTGCGCACGCGCACGAGTCACCTGTCTGTGAGTATTTCAATAATTGCGCGCACATAACGGGTTGGGGCAGATGCTCTCATCTCCTGGTTGAGGGCGGTTCTGGTGATTTGAGGACGGGGTTTTGGTGTGTCGGTGGCTTGGATTGGTTTGTTGGTATTTGTGGTTCACTGCGGGTTAAACGAAAATTGGTAGCTCGTTTTTGATGCTTTGTGCAAATGTTAATACATACATACATAATATGATCACAACTGTAATCTCACAAGCGAGTCATCGGCTTTTCGCTGTACATTTTTACTCACGTGATAAGTCGCGAGCCGTATCGCCATTTTTGAATGAGTACAATACATTTAGGGTGCACATCTAGAATCTAGAATCTAGATTTTTGGAGATGATTGTTCTTGAATTCCTTATTTCTAAAGAATTCGTTAATAATGGCAGGATTCGAACTGACTCTCGAATGAGAACCGAGACCTTATCCGTTACGCCATCACGACTGTAGCTGACTTATTTATTTAGCAGAAAAGTTGAGGAATGGCGCCGGTTATTAAATGGTCTTTAACAGTGCTATTGCGGAGCGTAGAGTTTTAATACGGCTCTATAGCAGCTGCCCGCTCGCATACTTCCTAGCTTGATGGCTTCATTTTATTTGTTTACTGTACATATAGTGGGACGAAGTCATCACAATATTAGTTACATTTACGAGCATCGAAAAAGTTCCTCTAACAAAATGACAATAACCAAATGACCCTTTTATTTTAATTCATTTAAAATTTGTACATAATATTTACTTTTTCATGGAGTTGCAGACGGTGGCGGCGTCATAATGACTGGCTAGTGGCTATAGCCTTTTCCATTCAGGAGTAATTTGGTACTATTGTACTTAGAACTGTTTCATAGCTCGTGAGCGTAAAATGCATTACTTGTCGTCCACAAGCGAAAGGAGCCTTTTCTACTGATGAAATAAAATATCGTATATTTTACGTAAAATTTTACAATTATTTGTCCATAGTCATAATATTAATCTACCACCATTTGACAAAGGCCCCGTCATTAAGAAGGAAAGGAATGGAGAATGAAACTCCTCGAGTATCTTTTCAACTTTTTGCTTAAATCTAGTAGACAGGTACAATGTTACTTAATATCTTGGTAGTACAATTTTACTTAAGTATACCTATCCATTTCATTTTTCCAACAGCCTTAGCTGCCTTAGCTGAGGTGGACCACGCGTTTTAACGATGTTAAAACTCCTCACCTTTCCCCAAACCTCGCGTATTCTCTCACACACTCTATGACACTCTTATGAGAGTCAGATGTAGATATAGTTGCTATATAGATCACATAACAGTGGTACATTAGCTCGCTCTAATCGCGTTAGCTTAGCGTTCCGATTCCTGACATCTATTCTTCTTTAATTTCTAAGTAAGGCCCTGTTTCACAATGTATGGATAATTGCGACCTGTAGGATTAAAGACATGCAGTCACCGTCTAACACATAATAACAAAGAGTGACAGCATTTATTTTACCCGACAGGTAGCTATCATTCAGACATTGGGATGTTACCCAATATCTGGATGATGGCTACCTGTCGGGTAAAAAATACATAATAGTTACTACTTAGAAGCAACAGTGTATAGTAGGCCAACAGACGGCGGCGGCCTTATCGCTAAGAGTTATCTCTTACAGGCGACATGATCCTGTGAAACTAAGAGCATGTTAGCCCTTAGTTTCACAGGTATAGAAACTCCAAGCTAACTCTATTAATTTTCAAGTTGTGTCCCTATATTACTAAAAGAGCGTATTATTAACTATATTCGTACCCAGAATAAGGATTTATTTGGCTTGTTGACCTTTGCAGGGTAGATCCCAGTTAATACCGCGAGCGTTATCGTAGATTGAAAATATCAGCGGGGCAAGAGGATTTTTATATCTAAGTGGATTTGTACAGGGTGTTGTAAAGTATAGTCTTAGATTAACAATATACGGACAAGATGGTGTGTCACATAGAAGAAAATCAAAAAGTTTAATATAAATAACGTATAGCATGCTGTCATCATATCCTTAAGGGTTAGTCACTAGATTGTTTGTTAAATAACATATTTACTTAGAAATGTAGTGTGTCTGACCTGTTTTATTATGCTTTAAAATAATGTAAATAAAAGTTGTTTAACGTTTGGTTTACCGTCACAAACCGTTTTAAGTTCAACCTAATGATAGCCAGTGTACCTACCAATGAATACAGTTACAAATCTTCTAACCGTACTCAAAATAAGAGATCTCACTGGTAGAAGTGGGATGTTATTTGTCGAGATGTTTCTTTGGCTGACACTCCATCTATCTAGTTCGTATTATTTTTTTTTATTTTTTTTATTTATCAAATTATTTTACAGAATTATTGATTACTTATATCATTGCATCACAAAAATCACAGAGATTTGTCCGTGATGAATCATTCTACGTAATTAGGTACTTAATAACTAATTATACTTATTTATATTTTATACAATACACAAACTTATTCAATATTACACGTTAATTAAATAAGTACAATAGTGGGTAGTTTAATAATAAACCATCAGCCAAACATACAAGATAGTTGGTGCATATTCGAACAGTGTTAAGTTAAAGTAATGATATATAGTATGATTTTATTTTGTGTTTGATATTTTTCGGTGTAAGTAGATTTCTAATATTTTGGTCCATTTTATTAATAAGTTTTGGCATTAAATACGCACAGTGCCGTTCGCCGTAAACATTGTTTGCTCTAATCATGCTATACTTGTTTTGTGTGACCTTTCGTGTATGTATAGGGTGAGATACTTTTTTCAGGTGGTCTAGACAGAAAAATTGTTCCTTGAGGAGGTTTACTTCTACTTTTTGGTAAATTGGTAAGACGTTACAATGTTTGAAGAGTTTTGGTGGGTTGTCATCATATTTAAGTTTAATCTGGGGCGAAACAATGAGTTTTAGTATGCGGTACTGCAAGTTAAGAATTTTGTCCAATTAAAATATCTTTGTGTTGGCCACAATGCCTAACATCCAGAAATTTAACTCTCAATCGATTGCTAATTTTCAAGTTATCTCTAAAAATACTATCTTCAACTAAAAATAACCTAAAATCGAAAGCTTACAAATAATGAAGCTTCCTCTAAAAAGCCCCATAAATTAAAATTCGATCACAGGCAGCAAACAAAAAAAAGTTTCCAACTAATAAAAAAGATTGGAGAGTTTTATGTCTCTCGAAAAAGTTTTTTAATATGTTAAGTGCCACTGGAGGGTTACTCTATACTGACGAAAAACGAACCAACGAGAACTGTCGTGCAATCGGCACGTTTAATACAACGAGCGAATGGCGTAGTGGTTAGTGACCCTGACTACTGAGCCGATGGTCCCGGGTTCGATTCCCGGCTGGGGCAGATATTTGTTTAAACACAGATATTTGTTCTCGGGTCTTGGATGTGCCCGTAAAATGGCAATAGGCCCGCCCCCTATTACATTGGGACTAACATAACACTCTGGCGAAAAGTGGGTGCAGCAATGCACCTCTGCCTACCCCGCAAGGGAGTACATTAGTACAAGGCGTGAGTGCGTGTTTTTTTATACAACGAGATAGAGTCGTGGCTCGCGCAGCATCGATCCGAAACTTCGTCATATAGAGTGGCCCCTTGGCATGGAAAACATTTGATGGTTTCCCGAAATCCACTGAAATTCGATTCAAGTGCCTCTCGTTGTATTTCCCGGAACGTATCCTGTATTTTATTTCAATGACCGAATGGAACAGGGAGGTACCTGTAGTTTTAAAAGAGACACAAGTATTTCTACACTAACATTATCACAGTCAAATATTCGGCGTGGGTTTGCTTTAAAACTGTGAGTTTCAGTCATCAACCCTCTTCTTACTAATTGGTCCTTTAAATTAAAGTAACAAATTGTAATACTGACAATTAGTTATTAATTTATGTGTTACCTACTAACCTATAGGCAGACAATCACATTATACACTCAACAACCCTTTACTATCGAAGTTAAAATACCCCTTAGATCCGTCTTAAAGGAATAAGAAGAAGATCTTAAAGGTAAAGGAAAATCGGCAAATAAATACCTCCCAACTTTCGCCCGACATCACTAAATCAACGACATAGTTGGACGCACTTGGAAACTCCAAATTAAGTGTACTAGAGTATGTCGAGATTGTGGAGTGTGCTTAGACGATCCAGTTGAGGAGGTACTACGTGGAGTCTAAGAAAATTCCAGTGAACCACGTATCGAATAAAATAACCTATTGACGTAGTGTGAAAATTCTTCATACTGACAATCGCATTGCTTTTGGCATTTCTTGGATGTTTTATGCCTAACCCCCGACGGAAATTAGGGGAGTTATAAGTTCAACGTGTCTGTGTATCAGTATGTGGTAGCTCCCAAATGGCAAACCAATTTTCGTCATAGGTAATGTTACCACGAGTATACTTAGCCTTATTTTATCGAAATCGGCTTAGCCGTGCAACTTTTAGCTCCAATTTCGCCATAGTCGGTTAGATCGTAACCAGGTATTGGTTCATCAATTATATGTCATCTCCATATCAAATTCTGGACAGATGTGTCAAAAGTCAACCAATAATCCCTGGTTATGCTCTAACCCACTATGGCGAAAGTGTTAAATATCGGGGTTTTAAAGGTATTTTTTTGTTCTGAGGCGTTAATAACCAAAATAACAGATGTATTTTTAATAAATTCATTAACAATGTCAGGTGTATCAAACTAGATTCAGAGACATATGCCTAGGTAACGGTGCGTACAATAGGACAGATGGCTGGTAAGGCAGATGTAAGCAACGAATATTACTTATTGACTTGTTTTCTTTACGACATTGCCTCAGCTATTTATACCTATCTAGAAATGGTATGCTATGTGATAGTGTGAGCAAGTGTAAGTATAAAAACCCCTGTTCCTGTTCCCTATAGTGTATTTAATTTAGAGAGGCATCTAAAAGTTTCCTAAAAAAACAAAGTGAATGCTCCATTTTGGAGGTAGATAGAATACAACACAATATTACTTTATTGAAAAAAAAAAACACTTCATATTACGTTTCAAAATCAGAGTAAGCCTTATCCCTGAAAGCGATTTCTTCCATGTAAACTTTGGGCGAATGAAATGGAATTATTCTGTACTACCACAAAAAACTTTAAACATTGTTTAACGAGTGTTTAAAACGAAATTTGACAGATTTTGTAGGCGTTTGACAGCGCTGAACACCTGTTAAATACTGTCTAGGTTTTTGTAGTAAGGCCCAAAGATAAGTAAGTAATATTATTTATTTTTTTAACTACTACTCGTATAAAGATACTGTTTAGGTAGTTCTCTCTCTTGGGTGTTCAAGTACAAAGCACATATTCGAGAACATCAACTTAAATCGAACCAATATTTAGTAGTAACCTAAATAACATAATCCAACAAACAATAATCATAATAATACCTTTCTTTTGCATCGAGTGGGTAATCCCCCCTTAACCGTGGGTTCACGGCCAAACCTATTATACGGTAGTGACGGCCACAAATAACGTCTTAAGGGGGGCGCGGGGCGAGGTCACAACACCGCTGGCTGCAGTGGAAGACAGATAAATGGGGACACAAAGTTTAAAAATAACATTACAAGTCCACCAACCCGTACGAGGTCAGCGTGGTGGACGTGGTCGTGATGATGATGATGATGATCGTTGCATTTCCGAACGGAGAGCAGTTTGCAAAATATTGATTGTCATATTTTGTTTTTAAATCTTAAAATGTAATAACAATAACATTTGACTGCGATTTGAAGTAAAACTACATTTCTACAGGACAGAATACCTGCGTTGAAATAATTTAATAATAATCATTGCATTGTGCAGATTCAAAACAATTTTGCTAACATGATAAATAGTAACATATATGTTGCTTATCTATATCTTAACGTATCTATCTTTTTCCTATGTTATTATGTCGTCTGTTGATCATTACCTAGTGTAATCTTTTCGAGTAACTTGTGTAAGTATTATGTTAAGTAAATAAACAATTTATCTATCTATCTCTTTACTATACTGTGTCCCTATTTTCCTGGCGGCCAGTGTACGCGCCAGCTGCTCCGGCACAGGTGTGGAGAGGTGTCCTGAAGTTGACTGTACCGCGGTGGATGCTGTACATTGCTGGCTGGGAAGAAAAATAAGCTTTGCACTAAATAGTAGGTTGGTGGCACAAAATTGTTGCGATGTGTAAGGTTTGCATGAAAGTGATACTTACCATGAGTCCATTGATTTAAAAAGGTAATTGAGCTTCGAGTCAATGTTTTACAAACGTCATTGAATATGACATTTAACCGATATTGAGTTTTTTAAAAGTAGGCTTATTAAATTTTTGCTTGGTGAAACAGAACATGTTATTATTAAATGCAGGACATAGGCCTCTCCCAAGAAGCTCCAACAGTCAGTCTTCAGCCTTCCTCATTCAGCTACTACAGACTACCTGTTCAAGGTCGTCAGTGAATCGCATAATAACTACTTTAATTTACACCCTTGAAATGAAATGAAATATTTATTTTTACAGAAAAATTTATACATTTGTCACACAGTACCTACATCCTTATTTCAACTAAACTTAACTAATGAGACTATTTGTGACAAGTAATGTAGCATCTGCTGCTAAACTATGAATAACCTGTATTTTATCCGCCCCTTATCTTAACCAACCCAGCAATGTATAGCGCGAAATATAATCCACAGCTTTCAAAGCCCCGATCGCTTCAGCCGGTAGTAAGTAGGTCTAAATTGACGCGATCTCTTTCCTGTTAAAAAAAAATAGGTCACCCTCCTTACTCCTTAGTCCTTAGATTAACGATATACGAACAGGATTGGTATGTCACATACAAAAACAAAGCATAAACTTTCCGCATTTTCTTTAATATCATAGGTGAGGAATTATAAAAATTTATAACAACCGATGAAAATGTTATGTTTTTATTTTTTGGTGTTGTAATATATTTTGAGTACTTAAATGAAATAACACCGCTATAATCTATAGTTATTAAAATCTATTGTGCAATTACGGTATGTTTAGTACATATTTAATAAAATGTAAAAATGTGACGGTAAGTATGAATAAATTTCTGTTTTGTTACCATTCTTGGGGCCTAAATAATTAATTTAAACTTTAGGTATTCTTTCAATTTAAAGTATTTAAAGGAAAGCCACAGTCTTCTTAAATGACATTATCAAGGGAAAAAAGTCCTATATTCTTTAGAAATCAGTTAAAAATCCAATAATGTCTCGGTTTTGTTACCACAGTCAACAAATCAAGAATATTTTTTAATGCCTGAGGCGTAATTTAAACAACAAGACATTTATAACTTTTACATAGGTTGGGGAATAACTAGTATTAAATAATTAGAACCAAAAATATTATAAAAGTAAAGAGTTTTAGACAAAATAGTACAAAATCTTCGAACAGAATTCAGGGACAGCTACTAAACGGACGGTAACAAAATTGTTGGGCTTGGTTTACATTTCATCACGACCCATTACGTCCCCACTGCTGGGGCACGGGTCTCCTTCCAATGAAGGAAGGGTTTAGGCCTAGTCCACCACGCTGGCCAAGTGCGGGTTGGTGGACCCCAACACAAGCAAGCTTGTGCTGAGAGAGTTGTCGGGTAAGTGGGCAACCCGACTGTCAGATGTTTTCAAGCCGCCCGAAGGCCTCTGACCAGGCTTAACGACTGCTGCCGAAGCAGCAACAGGGACCCACCGCTTAACGTGCCGTCCGAAGCACGGAAGCGTCCAGAAAAGTACCACTTGAAATTGGTCACCCATCCAATGGCTGATCATGCCAGTTGTTGCTTAACCTCAGTGATCAGTTACGATCACTGAGGAAGGCTCGACTACGGACGCTTCACTTCGGTTTACATTACACCAGCACAAAATTTGAACATGATAAATTTAGAACATGAACCCAATTTTACATGAAATTCACTTTAAACATCTTAATAATAGAGTTAAACTCTAAATTGGGTTATATCTCTCGAAAAACCACATTTATAACAAAAACAAACAATAAATATACAGTCATAGCAATCCAACTTCCGTTATTAAAGTCGCCATGTAAACCTGTCGATTTTGTTACTTTTTCGTTCCATCTATATGTTACCGTACCCTCAGTAACAAAACCGAAGTAACAAAACACGCCCACCTAACCTTTGAAAAAATATATGAGCCGTTGAGTTACTAGCAGTGATAAACCAAATAGCACAATTTGTTTAGCATTAACCATGCCTTTTTATATTAATTTATCGTAAGAAATGTGTCAATAAATAATTGATTACGGTAGTAACAAACCTGACGACAAATTTGGTCACAGTTCGACTGGTAATAAAGACAGTCTCACTGAGCTACCCACGGAGGCCTTTTTAATTTTTTTAAGCCGGCAATGTCTAAGATCTTAGTATTGCCATATTTGAAAAACTAAAAATAAGCATTTGGTAAATTTTCTATAGGAAAAAATGCGGTAACAAAACCGACATTTCCGGAAGTATCAAAATCAGGGCAGAAATTGTTTTCGATTTAAAAATATAAAACGGCTATTATTCGCACTTTTAATGATGTCAAACTATAGTTATTTAGTAGATTTTCCGTAAAAACCACTCCAAAAGTTCGGCTACTTAAGAAATTTTTGAATAAATTGAGCTTCAAGTTTCATTTTATGCCGGGGACAGGGCAAAATGGTGGGTGGTGACTTATTAAAATATTTTTGAAAAATTCAGTTTAAGCAGGATTTAAATATATTTTAGTTTAAAATAAAGTCAATAAGTTATATTTGCAGTTAAAAGGCATTTTTACCAATATAAGGAAAGAAATGCCTGCAAATAAATAAAGAAGTTGAGGGACATGCCAAAATGGCCGTTTTTATAAATTTTTATAATTCCTCAGGTACCGTTTTAAGTTCAACCTAATGACAACCTTACCATTGAGAGGGGGGTCAAGTTTCTCAGCACCTGACCGTACCAATGATTTAAATCACAAATCTTCTAACCGCAGTAAGTAATTAAAAATAAAAGCTCAGAAGTAGAAGCGGGGTGTTACTTGTCAAGACATTTCTTTTGCACTGACACTCCATCTGTCCATACATTGTTAATCTAAGTCCTTACCCGTTAGTAGTTTTTTTTATTTCCTCGGACTGTCCTTTGCGACATAACAGCATTATTGAAGTTCCTGATACTTTTCCACAGTTGTTTGCAATAAAAGGTGAAAGGGTTTGATGAAAGGTGATTGAAAAAGAGGGGTGTTTTAAGTTTGACGTGTTGGGTCTGTCACCGAAATGAATGTGAATATGCATGAATGTGTTTTTATTTTTGTCTTAAAAGACCTTCCAGACTGACGTATCAACTGTACTCTGACGCTATTGAGTGACAATCCTGTCACCACGGTGACAAACCCAAGGACTTTGTATATATATTCTAAATATACAAAGTCCTTGGACAAACCCTAAACGCGCAATTGTGTCTCGTTTTGTCACCTCCACCACAGAATAATAACTAGTAACTTAATACCCTGAAGAAGATTGGTCAATTCCTTTCACAACACTTATGCGGCCTCAGACAGCACATAAGTCAATCGTATAACACCCCCTTTTCCCTCCCAAGGTTAAAAACACGGAAAACGCGAACAAAACGATACCATACAATCTAAAACTTCAATTTGTATATCAGGAAATGAATTTGAGCTCTCTTGTACAGTTTAAAGGGTATCAAATATCAATATTTCGAATCTTCGGAAAGTTTAATTTGATGGCTGTGTTTGAGTTTGTCTAATGGAGGGTGGAAATTTACTAGTGACCCACCAGAAGGCCTTAATATATATTTATTTATTAAAATAGAGTAAATACCTACTTATTTTGTAAAAATTGACGTATACATCAGAACATTTTATATTTATACGATGAATAAAACCATTTGACTTTGACTTTATTTATTTTATTCTTTTATTGCACAATATACAAAAGCAATTATGTACAAACAGGTGGACTTGATGCTAAAAGCATTTTCTACCAGTCAACCTGCAGGAGATACAGGGAGCAAAATGTATGGGAGTGCAAAAAAAAATTACCACGATTTTAGCAAAAAAAAACTTAATATAACTTAATCGTCTTGCTGGACATAAGTCTCTTCTATAAGGATCACCACAACACTCTGTCCTCAGCCTTCCTCATCCAGCCACTAAAGGCTACCTATATTCGAAACAGATAGCTGTGGATTTAGCACCATCGAACATTTAAGCAGCGTCGCTCCGCCGTCAAACATCTGTCAGATCCATACAAGTTGCGTCAGATTTCACAAGCGTGCGACGACGCTTATGGATTGTTAATTGCTAAATGTTCGGTGATGGTAACCCCACTGTAGGCTCTGTAGTCCTCACAAGAAGTGATGCGTAATATATTTCGATTCTGCCTAAAGATTGCTTTAATTCCCGTCATAAAACGTATCCCCTTTAATTATTTACCTACACACACAACTATCGTACAAAATGGTAACGAAACCTCCTATAACCGGTTTGAACCGGTTTGAACCGCAATGTTTAGTACCGGGAGTTCCCACCAGGGGCGCTGGGGCGCGACAGATCTGTTGTGTGGGAGATAGGACTAGGCGGGGTGTGGGAGTCAAACTCCGACATCCATTTAATCGCACCTAATTCATGTGTACCTCTAATTATCTACCATATTGTGACGAAATAAATATTTCCAACAAAAATCATGTTGAATAATGCCAAAAGTACCTATAATAATATATACCTACGCTGTATATTATTCACTGTTCGTAACCCCTTGTTTTTTAGAAGGACAGAAAATAGCAAGAAAAATACTGTACTTACATTAAAAATTGTTTACAATTAAGTTTTCTCGATTAAAACCCTCTTTTGATTTATAAAGATTTACTTGACTAATGTAATTCCTTAGATATAAGTTTTACATATATTTAATCATCATCAGCCCGTAAGCTTCTGCACCTAGGCATGGCCTTCCTCAAGGATCGTTTGTTTTTGACATTTATTAAAACCGGTTACATTGGCATACATAAAATTGCAAATTAAAAAGATTGTCTTTAGAAATTATCAAAGATATTTGAACAATAAAATTACTACAGATTAAAATTAAGTTTTTGAGTAGGTAATAATACAAGAACTTAATTGTTAAAGGTTAACTAATACCGTAATGTAATGTATAAAGCTTGACTACTGTACCCTCTCTGTTCCACATGTGAGTGAGTAATACGCATGGGATTTCGTCTGCGGTGCGGATCTGGTTTAGTGCTTAGTGCTCGGCTATAGGTGCTCTAATTAGACCTGGAAGTAGGTCTTAATGAGAATAGAATGACAATGTCATTAATTTTGTGGAGGAATTTACTTTGTGTTTGTTTCTTGTGTGTGTCTTCTTATCAAATTTTCGTCAAGTTTGGATATACATGGTTAGTTTTTTACTCCAGACGGAAGGGGTTACACCTTTATTTGATGTTTCAATATGATTGTATAGGTATCTGTGTGTCGGAAGGGGGGTCATTCTTAACTATAATAATTTTACGAAATTTGAAAATTGTTAAAAAAAAATTGTCCTAGTAGTAAAAAGTCACGTCATCAACAAAGTTAATATGGTGAACCAAACATTTTCTTGCGAATTTCCAAAACTCGTAGAGTAAAAGTTAGTTACCATGACCTCCTGTATCCTCCGTTTGGGCTTAGTATGCCAAAAATAGTAGTTACTATTAACACTTAAAATAAAATGCACCTAAACGTAAAAACCAAAAAAAAAATTTAACTCAACGCTCAAGCCAACAATAATTATGTCTTAATCGAGCAGTGTCTTGACATTGACCCTAGTACTGACATAATATCACACACACAGACAGACAGATACACACACACACTAGCTGCGCCATCTGACCGAATCGCAAGACATCATTGATGATGACAGAACACGGGATAAAGAGAGAAATGGCAGAGCGGCAATTCTCAACCAAGTCAAAAACCAAACCAACCAACTATCAGTCGTCTTAAGCTGCGTACAGACCGGGCCAACGAACGCCCAACGAACGCCAACGGTTATCCCAACGATGGATATTTATCATACATAATACAGGACAGCTTGCAGAAACGAAGGTCAACGAAATCCGTTCGTTGGCCTTCGTTGGCCTGGTGTGTACGCAGCTTTACTGTAGTCGCAAACGCTAATATTATACTACTAGCTGTTCCCGCGAGATTCGCTTCACATTAAAAATATAGCCTTTGTGTTAATCCAATGTGTTAGCTAACTAAATTTTAATATAATACCAATTTTCAAATCAGCTCACCCGTTTTGACGTAACAAACATTTATACACAATTTACCTTCGCGGAAAAAAATACTAATTCACACACACACTCTCACGCCTTGTACTAATATACTCCCTTGCGGGGTAGGCAGAGGTGCATTGCTGCACCCACTTTTCGCCAGAGTGTTATGTTAGTCCCAATGTAATAGGGGGCGGGCCTATTGCCATTTTACGGGCACATCCAAGACCTGAGAACAAATATCTGTGTTTAAACAAATATCTGCCCCAGCCGGGAATCGAAGCCGGGACCTTCGGCTCAGTAGTCAGGTCACTAACCACTACGCCATTCGGTCGTCATTTTCATCATTTTTCTAGGATTGTACACGTGGTCACATCTCCCCTCCCATGTCCCCTACACCCCCCCGTGGGAGGGTCCCGCGGTCCCACGGCGCGCGCGCACCGCGACCGGCTGGGGTTACCCGTGTACAGGGTGCTCTGTTTTGGAGATGAGAGGAAATAAGTCAGTTGTGGGTTTTACCGACTTAGCCCCTTATTCATAAAAAAGTTATAGGACGTTTTAGCTATTAAACGGTTTTGTCCCTCTCTATCAAAGAACAATAGCTAAAACGTCCCATAACTTTTCTATGAATAAGGGGGTTAGTATGTTATCTACTGAGTACCTATTTATGTTGTATTGGTCATTAGTGCAGTTTACCATAATATATTTGAACACATATTCTTTCACCCAAAGTTTGTCTCGAATAAATTAATTTAAACGATAAGACCGCGTTTTGAAAATATGTGAGAATACGTTATATACGAATAAAGGTAATCTATGTAGTAGGTATGTTCTTTTTATAAACGAACCTAAATTTGTAGTAATAACAAACAAACAATTAATGTGTTAGAATACGTATTTTTACCTAAAACCACCTACACATCATAAGCCTAACTAGGTAGATTTAAGTAAAAGATTATGCTCCGGTTTGGTAATAATTGTATGAAACCGATGTAGGGAGCAAGACGGATATACGGATTTCTATTTCTAACTTGATTGTTTCTGTTAATTGAATATCAAATAAAATAACTTGACTATTCGATAAAAGTACAAAACCGTATCTCAGTATTATTTTATTAAATAACAGTCGAGAATAATTCTCGGAAAATGTTGAAAATTACCATTTTTCCTAAAAAATTATTTCCAAAAACAACAGGAAGTTTTTTTCTCGTCTTGGGAAGTAGGCCGAGTTCCATCGGTACACCCGCTTTTCCCTGTGTTAAGGGCTAATGACCTAATGTAATCAACAATAACAAGTGTCTGCACAGGTCGGGGATCGAACCTGGGACTCTCGGCACATCAGTCAGAGGTACTAACCACGGTTCAAGTCATATATTTTTTAAATTAAATATTGTTAATTTTACCAATGCCCAATGAATCTTACCCACCACCCTGTATATACGTTTGTAAAGCCGCGCTAGTTCTTATTCTTAATAACACCGTATTCATTCATACAAGGCGTGAGAGTTTAAAACCACGATGCGATATAATACAGGTACTTCCGTCGAGCCTATGTAATCCACTACTGGACTTAGGTCATATGAGGACATAGGCTTAGGTCATAATTTGTGGACATAGGCTTTTCCGAGGCGTTATCATCAAATAATATATTGTACCTACATTCTCAAAATCTTTAAGACTTTAATATATTCAATTATCCGTCCTGCCTGCCAATGGACGGTGGGACAGATTTGGCCACAATTAGGGTGTCCCAAGACAACAGGCTTTTTTTTCTCCCATAGGTAATATAAACGCACATCCTATTTTTTATATATGGCCAAGAACCAATTATTGGTGCAGGAAGGATAAAAAGTTCTCGAGTGGACACCACAAATAGTTAAGCGTAGCGTCGGACGCCCTTAGACTGGGTAGCCCGTAAAGGCCAAGGACAGAGTGCTGCGGCGCTCCTTGGGAGAGGCCTATGTCCAGCAGTGGACGATTATGGGCTGATTATAACAATATTGCAAGTTCAATAAAAGCCTTGACGTTAGAATCTGAACAATATCAGATTTATTAGACAACGACAGCATGATTTTAGTCGCACATAATGAATTATATCCAGACAACATGAAACAGGCACTATATAAT
This sequence comes from Plutella xylostella, assembly GCF_932276165.1. Taxonomy (NCBI): domain Eukaryota; kingdom Metazoa; phylum Arthropoda; class Insecta; order Lepidoptera; family Plutellidae; genus Plutella; species Plutella xylostella. Next base: position 881,092 of record NC_064011.1, on the reverse strand, counting down.
TCAGTCTTTATTCGAAGCAAAGTAGAGAGTTTATTTTTGCTCTAATACTTTACTCGTGTAGAAAATTGTTATGAAACATGAATGGAGTATAAAAATATACTATCTTACCTAGAAACACCTCTCTTATGAAGACACACTGCGATACCGCGTTAAAGACTCGTTAAATCTTATTTTAACTTTTCTTACTAACAATAATAATTATAATGATGTCAGCTACTTACCTTCTAGGTTACCTAGAGGTACCTAGGTTCTGAAAAAAATAATTAGCATTATGAACTTTAAACTTAGCCCTAGAAACGCCCTTTAAAACAAAATATCTCAATTATAATTATGACAGCTATTTACTAGGTTATTATTTTATATTATTGTATAAGGTTCTGAAAATTTTAATTAGGTAGTAATAATAAACTTAGTTAGCCCTAGAAACATCCTTAACACAAATGTATCTGCCCACCAACCGATCGTCAAATATCATTCGCAATAAAAATCGTAATACAATATAGAGCAGACGGAAATTTCACCCAAAACCAAGAAACAATTATTATTCGTTGGAAAGGCGAGATCCTTTAAATAAAATAATGGTTGCTCTTAACGAGTTTTTGATATCCACTCGAATTAAAACCAAAGAAAGAATGAAGGAGGGACGAATAATCAGACCAAGCGGGATACGGTTTTACACTGCGGGTTCCGTCGCCCAACCATGTAATATTGATTAGTTACCGAGAAGTCAAGCTTGTAGGTTCTGTCCACAATAAAGTTATAGAGGGGTCGAAATTTTCCAGATCTGCTTCGAAAAAAGGATGATAATCAACGATCATAAAATTATAGTAGTTTTCTTTAAGATCATAAACATTAGAGAAATAAGTACCAAAAATGACTTGTCAGTGACTTGTCACACATACCCAGTCTTCTTGTATGAATGAGTGCTCGTAATTGAAGACCCAGATTTACACTAAACTAATTGTATATTTGATAATTATTGTCAGTCATTTATTTGTAAATTTACTGTCGGTGTACTTACCTTTTACATTAGTCATCTTACAGCGGCTTCCACCGAGGAACCCTAGAGAAATATTTATTTGTCATAAAGCTGCGTCCACGGCGACTCTTTGTATTGAATAATTTATACAACTGTTTCAACAGATAGTCGACAGAAGAGTGCAGAATTAAAGGGTTTTGAATCTTGTGCAAAAGTCCCGGGTTCGCTACTCAGACGGAACCTTTTTTTTCAAAGTCTCGTGTTTAGACTTTCTTTGAATCACATATTGTTTTAAGGTTAAGCATGGCATGAGTGTCCTATGTCCAGCAGTGAGCGATTAGAACTGAAGATCATACCTATCTACCGTTTCAAACCCAACCTATAATCAAACGACATACAAGAATTCCTCGCTACTCCTTCCAGGTACTAAACAAAACAATCGCCTCAATAATTTCCCGGCCGGGATTCGAACCTGCGACCCAAGCCGATGAACCTAAACAATGAATACAAAATGAGCAATACGACTGTAGGAAATGGACAGTAGCCTATTGTTGATTCGACAAGGAACAGCCTTTGTGGTAAAAGGAATATAGTAATAGTATAGCATTTTGACGTAGTGTTGGGAAAAGTTAAGTAGTGTTGATAGATAATTTATGGCGCTATCGATGGCTTAGAATTATGATTTTTATGGATTACCACGACTGAACATTAGCAATCAACAATCCTTAAGCAGTGTCGCTTGCTTGTCAAATCTGACGTAATTTGTATGGATCTGACAGTTTGACATGACAGAAGAGCGATGCTATTTATTTATTGTCAATTGCTAATTTGTCGGTTCTGTCTGGTCTATTAGTTCTTATTTTTCGTAAATTTCTTTCTTCTTCTTAAATTTAAGAGCCAGTTTTATGTAGTACAAAATTAATAATTAGTAGACCTAATTATTAATTTTGTACTACATACTACTAATTATTAAATAATCAATATTTCTTATGACTGTCATACTCATGCTTTTCGCAGTAAAATCATACAGCTTCTGCTGATGATTATGATGATGATGATGATAATGATGTCAGCAATATAGCAGTTTTTCTACTCCCATCCCTACTCAATCCCATCCTGAATGCGGCATAAAGGCGGTTTCTCAGACGAATAATTGTCAACAATTGATGACTTAGTGTGGTCACTTCCTTGCCCGCCTGAACAAAAGAGGCTTTTGTCACTAGATAAATAATTACTAGAAAACTAGATAGGTACATACAGTAAATAGGGGGATAGTTTGATATTTCATTGACAGTATAGTGTGATATAATTAGGATTATAAGCATAATCTTTTACCATTTAAACCATTTCTTTATTGTGATTGCGAGAAAAAAAATAAGAATTTTATAAAGCAACATTATGTAATAAAGCTTATTATAGTATAAATGATTATTTAAATGACAAAAAATGCGTGGGCTTGTCCACCTCAGCTAAGGCTGTTGGAAAATGTATTTAGGTAAAATTTTACTAGATAGAAGTAAAAAAATAAACTTAAACTACTAGATATAAGCAAAAAGTTGAAAAGATGCTCGAGGAGTTTCTTTCGCCATTTCTTTCCTCCTTAATGACGGGGCATTTGTGAAATGGTAGTAGAGTAATATTATGACTATTGACAAATATTTGCAAAATTCTACGTCAAATAAACTATATTTAATTTCATTTCATAGTTACAGATGTTTATGAAACAAATATCAGCCCCGGCCAAGATTCAAACTCGGTCCCTTCTGGCTTGACTGCCAGGGTCACTAACCACTACACCATCCAGCCGTATAGACTCGATATCGTCAAATGACTCAATAAAAACAATAATTTAATTGCCTCCAAGGTTCTACGGAGAGCTTTTTCCATTTTTGTACCAATTGCACAAGTTTTTAATTATTCTTTAGGAGAGTTCCCGTTTTTATGTTTTATTGTTCCTTTTTTATAGAGAGACTTATTAATTGTTACTTGCGGAAAGTGTAAGAGGAATTTCTGAAAGAGTTTCAGAAAGGATATTGCGACTAAAGTAGGTATGTTTTTAATCTCAAATACTAAAATGACAGATTGTGAACGGTTCGTGTGCCCGCGATTAAGTGACGTATCGTTCTATTGCCGGGACAATCGACTGGTGATGAACCGTTCTAAATCTGTCAATTTAGTATCTGATATTAAAAAGACAGACTTTATAAGACCCAGTTACTCTAAATCTATAATCATGAACTTAAATTAGGTATTTCAGTCATGGGGAGTACAAAATTACACTTGATTATCACAATGAACAGAAAAGCAGGTTTAACGAACATACAAGGTAAGTGACAGTTGCATAAGTATTTGACAACGCTTCAATATCTGTTTAAAATGTCTAGTTTTTGTGGGATACCGACAATATTTTTTACTATTACAATTTATAGTAAAACTAGTATTAAACTTAATGATACCACTTAGAATAGGCAACAAACAAAACACTTTATACCTAATAGGCAACAAATTTACATATTTCTCAGATACTTTACGCAATAAGTAGTTAGTTAATTACATAAGCTATATATAGATAGATATGGCAATAATGTTGTTTTACATACGACTTGCATAGCTATTGCAAAAAGGTGTGAATTCAAAGGTCACCTATACGTTGCTAACAGTCTGGTACAGTCGGACATATCGACAGGTGAAACGTTTTTACAGAGGCTATTAATTGAGGCTACTAACAGCTAATCTGATTGGCTAATCCTTTCTCGATGGAAATATAATTTCTGTTTTAGTTTAGCGTGTATAACCTAAGCTAAGAAAGAAAGAAAGAAATACTATAAAAGCACGCTACAGAAGAAAACCCCTAACTGAAGTGTAATTTCAATGATTTCTATCTATCTGCCTTTATATCTGTATAATTATAATCATGTATATGTTATTATAGAAAAGTATGATACAATCCGAATCAGGTTTTTTAAACGAAGGCTTATCCCCTTATTCACAGAAAACTTATATGACGTTTTAGCTATTGAACTGTTTTGTGCCCTTCTGTCAAAGTACAGATTGTTCTTATATATCTCATGTTTAACTTTAGTCTACGGTCTAAAGCTTACATTAACACTTACAGCCAACAGTACCTACCCTCAATACTCGATATTGGCATAAAATCATTATGCTAATTCTCCCCGGCAAACTAATACCGCCATTAGAATACCATGCATATTCATAATTACTCCGTTTTTAATTCACATGCAAAGATGTTGGAGGTGGTTTGGGTTCAACAATCGTTGTGGTGCCGTGTTTTGTTTTTATCTGCTGATTAGCTTAAAGTCTGGTGCAGACTGTTTGTGTTAGAGTGAAGTTTATACACTCACGAGTAATGAAAAAATTCTAGTGACAATAGCACCAAATTACTCCTATACGGAAAAGACTAGCGCAATCATCACGACCCATCACGTCCCCACTGCTGGGGCACGGGTCTTCTTCCAATGAAGGATGGGTTTTAGGCCTAGTCCATCACGCTGGCCTAGTGCGGGTTGGTGGACCCCAACACAAGCAAGCTTGTGCTGAGAGAATTGTCGGGTATGTGGGCAACCCGACGCGACGGTCAGATGTTTTCAAGCCGCCCGAAGGCCTCTAGCGCAATATTGAAGTAAATTTAACAGTGCATCAGAACATTATTACCAAATAAAAACGTACATATTTTTGTCAAATTTTGAATTACATAAATGTTTGATAAAATTGGGGTCATTTGATATCGGCATTTTGTGATTGACACTTTTTCATTGCTCGCGAGTGTAATTATAGAGAAGACGAGTGTTTATTGTCTTGGATTTAAATTTCATATTTTATTTTAAATATAGTTGTCAATACTTGAATGAAAGAATTCACATTATTACGAGTACGTAAGTCAGCAGCTAAAATTGAGGCTAAAAAGGACCGTTAGTCCCAAAGTCGATCGAAGACGTTGTCTATGGTTGAGGAAAAACCTATTTGATACTTCTGGTAGAGCGGTTTTTTTCATCATTTATCATAATATTTTCGAGGAAAGATTGCGAGAAACCATAAAGGGGAATACGGAAAAGAATTTTTAATATTCCGCCTTTGCGTACGATAGTTCCGCTTTTAATAACTCGCTATAAGTTATTGAATACGCAATAATTTACTAGAAACGATATAATATAAAGAATAACATATTATGTGTGGGGACATCTCACACACGGCCATCCTACCCCAAGCTAGGCAGAGCCTGTGCTATGGGTATCGGGCAGCTGATATATCTACTAGTCCGTAAAATAGATATCGGACAGGTGATAAAATACCTATATCTATATTCCTATTGAGATAGTTATGAATCGCTTTCATTATATCCCTAGGCTTTTTATGATATCCCTGCGGATATAACTATATTACGGCTGTATCTATCTTATTACGACATCTACACAGACACATAGATAGATACATATTGGCTGTCCGATACCTATATTGTTACCACTTCACCACGGTGACAAGCTCTACTGCTTGTCATTGACACGCTAAGAGGAAAATCTCTTCAGTTAACTTATCTTCAAGTATATCCACTATAGGTTAGTTAGTTAGTTAGTTATATTACACACCTATAAGAAAGTAACCCCCTATTCTATTCTATTCTATTCTCTGTGGGGGTGTAAGTACCTGCACCTGGCTCTCTCGAGTGGAACCTTTGTGCATATCCCCAAGGTCTAAACTGCCTTCCTAAGCTTGGACCATTTCCCACCACGCTGGTCCACTGCGGGTTGGTGGGTTCACATATCTAGATGTGCTAGATCTAGATATGCAGGTTTCCTCACGATGTTTTCCTTCACCGTAAGAGCGATGGTATACATTGTACTTAAGTTAAAAGAACTCATTGGTACATGTCAGCGCCGGGATTCGAACCCGCATCTCTTGATTGAGAAGCGGGCGTTCACCCGACTGAGCTACCACCGCTCTGTTTTGTCCCTCTCCGACAAAGAACAATTTGTTCATTGACAGAGAGGGACAAAACAGTATATTAGTTAAAACGTCTTGTAACTTTTCTATGAATAAGGGGGTAAGTATATTTCAGTGACTCAATAAACACAGTTAAAAGTATCTCCTCTCTCAAACTATCGCTCTACCAATCACTTTCTCGACATCACCAAAAGTTAACTGTTACATAATGCTACTAGCATTAAGTTCGTCTTAGTACATTTAGTTATGTGCAATAAATAATTGCTTGTATTGGGGTCCACCATCCCGCACTAGGCCAGTGGACTAGGCCTAAAACCCTTCCATCATTGGAAGGAGACCCGTGCCCCAGCAGTGGGGACGTGATGGGTCGTGATCGCCATAATGATGATGAAGAAAGTAAGTTTGTACCTATATTTCAGGGACCAATTACTTTGTCGACATCACCAAAGATCAACTGGTAGACAATGCTAATAGCAATAAGTTCGCCTTGGTACATTTTTTCAATGTGCAATAAATAACTTTATAATGTAATGTAATAAAATTAAAAATAATACAGCATGTGCCGTCCAAATCTCTTAACTTGACCTCAACTATCCCCACCTATATACAGCGTGTGTCAGTCCCCCCCCCCCCCCCGCGCAGGAGGGGGGGGGCGGTGGAGCGCGACGGCGCTGGTCGCGGGTCGCCGGTGACAGGGGGACTCCTGAGAAGTCATGTGGGTTTGGTCACTAGATGTTGTAGAAAGAAAATTAAGCAACGAATAAATAAAGAGTTTCTAAAGTAATTTAAAAAATTGGGTGAGTGTTTCCGGTGCTGAGACAGGTTCTAGATCAGCTTGATGCTAGCGTAGACCATAGCGCTGGTTTTCACGTATATAGGGTATGTAAGGGTATTCGGAAAATATATATATGAAAATAAGTATTATTATTTAGTGAGGGGACACTAGACTAAGCCTGTGCCATCGTAGGCATGGGTAGTCAGTATTCAAATATTACAATCCGGATAGTTGTAATTGACGAATCTAATAATACTTTAGGTAAAAGGTGGTTTCGATTTTTGAACAAAAAACCATGGTATTTTTTCCCAGTGACGAGATTGAGATGTCGAAACAGGAATGCACCACAGGTCATCGCTGCCTCACCGTGGGAAGACTTCCACAAACCATTGTCTCAACTCCGCATATTCATTCAAAGTTCACTTTGGAAACAAACTCTAATTGTTAACGACGGCGTATAATTTCCACTCTTGTCTCTACGATCTAGTAGCCTCCACTGATTAGTTATTAGCAGGTTTGGGAGTGAAAGCTCCTTTTGAGCTTTCATATTTTGTGGAGCTTTGGAATTTGCTACTTTATACAGGGTGTTAAAAGTTAAAATAGTAAGCCAAAAGGGGTCATTCTAAATAACATTTGTTTGTCTACTTTAGGCCACTTTTGCTACACCCCGAATAATAGTTAAAAGGTTGGCTGGTAGAAATTGCTTTTTAGCAATAAGTCCGCCTTTGTGCGCAAATTATAAGCTATGTTTTTTTAATGGTTCTGTGTAAAAATTGTTTTTTGTGTGCAATAAAGTGTATATAAATAAATAAATAGTTTCTAAAATCACTTTCAATATCCAGAAAGCATCTGAAAATGCGGATACTTTTTCAAATGAATAGGTCCTAATTAGGTAAAGCTTAGTAATGATAATACTAAGAAACAATATTTAAATTGCCAGTATTAGGTACGAAACTTAATTTCTTTAGAAGCTTTTGAAAGCTTTGCGGCCGATACGGACCACTGATTTCGCCTTGAACATGACTCATTTAAACACACATACACATCCTATTTAATGTTATATGTATTAGTACGTTGACTCAGATTCAACCTTTAGCACAATTACTTCTACATACACGACACTAACTCATTGTATGTACCTATAAAGAGAAGATATTTAATTGCCTTTTAAAATAAAAAAGGCTATAAAACTACTGAACCGATTTGAAACATATTTTCACCATAAAAGCTATAAAGTTAAATTAAAATTGTTTTTATTTAGCGTATAAATATAAAGATATATATATATATATATATATATATATATATAGATAGAATATTCTTTATATAATTTACTGATCAACGTATTTTTTTACAAACTTTCTCTCTCTAATATGGTGCCCTTATCCCAGTATTCCGACCTTTGGATTACCTTTGAAGGCTTAACCAATTTCGATCGATACTCTACTATACTTCTTCTTCTTCTTCGTCTCCTAGCGAAGGTTGGCAACCATCCTGCTGATTTCCGTCTTGGAGGCCGCCGCACGGAACAATTCTCCAGTGCTCAGCTGGAACCACTGGCGTAGATTTTGCAGCCATGATGTCATTGGCCGCCCAGGCCTCCTCCTGCCTTGTATTTTCCCCTGGGTTATAACTTGGTTCATATTTTGGGTTACGCATTATGTGGCCCCTCTACTAAACAACATTGTATTCACTTAATAATTGTCAAAAAATATGATAAGTCTTAAAATGAATAAATAAAAGCAATCCAATTAAATTATTCACTACATACTATATTCTTCAATAACTCCAACCTCCATAGAGGTACTTACATTCAAAGGTACCCACACGCTAAACTTGAACATTTCAAATGAAAACCCCAATCAAAGTTAGTGTTCAAATAGCAGTCTAGATCTATCGATAGGTATGTACATGAGTCTAGCTCGTTCGTTTAACTTTAGCACTTAGAGCTCGCATCGACACGTGGGACGCCCTCTGTGCTGATGATTGTGGGAGGCCGTTTGATGCAGTATTGGGATAGTCCACATCTTTTTATAACTCTTATGTTAAGTATAGTTACTGTCCTTGTTATTAATGTTATGTTTTTAGTTTTTACTATAGAATTAAGTAGGTATTTATGTAGTAGGTTTCATTTGTTTTTGGCAATAAATGCTATTATACTTTTTACTTTTTTTAGGGTGATAGGTTATGTTTCCTCCATTTGTTTACTTTTTTAGCCATGTTTTATCATAATTAGCTTAGCCGATCAAGAGCATGCAACTGTTATTGTTGAATGTTGAAAATTTTGAAATAGTGGGTTTTTAACGTTATTAAGTTTATTACTGGTTAGGTAGGCGCTACTACAGATTTCTAAGGAAAACTTTATTTTATACCAGCAGTAGAATATGTCAAGCAGAACAGAAAAATATACAGAGTGAGCTTTACAACAAAAACATGCAACGAAACATTCTCATTAAAAATTTATACACAACTTTCAGAAGCAAACTTTTTCGGGAATATAATAAAAATGCTAAAGTTGTTCCTGTTTTAGTTTAAATTGTCTGCAACTCATACAAAATACAGTAGATCTATGTAAAACCTTATAGATAGTAAAAAGTCACGTGACCAACAAAATTTCTATGGAAAATGATATATTCTTTTTGCACACGTAGTTTTTGTATACCTTTTTTGTTACAACCTGTATGTGTATATGCTCATAATTCTTATCACGCTATTATTAAGCCATTTGTATAATCACAAAAAAATGGGCTCCAGAACTTTTCTGATTACTACACCACCAAACTTGCAACACCCTATATAAATGTTCGGAGTACAAAACTTCTATCTCAAGCATATGTCGCAGGCATTTTGTAAGATCTCGCCGTTTACAAACGGCGTCGTCATTTTACAAACGCTCGCTGTTTTGTAATATGCCGAAGGCAAAATGTATATTGCCGTGTCATTTTATAGTATGCCACAACATTTCATTCACAATCCATACGCCGTTTACATAATGCCGCGGCAAATTGAAGAATTTAGTTCTGGTTCTTACCACGCGCGGCGCTGTTGATCACAACAACAAAAATGGAGTCAAGTAGTGGTTCTATGACTCAATAAATACTTAAAACAGTGCAAATATTACGAGTGTAGAAGCATTTCCACCAAATAATTGTGACTTTAAAGTCATTTATTATAGTGCAGGAGCAGTAAAAAGACCGTAGACAAACGACAAAGTTTTTGAGGTTATCCCGCACCTAAAAACTACTACGTTATCCATAGATCCCGGTGTACGGAGGACACATGCAGGATATTAATTTAGAGCTTCATAAATTGTTTAGTAAAGGGTTTAGCGTTTTCCTAAGTTTAGTGCATTCGGGCACCAGTGTTTGTTTTTATCTGGAAATGCCTAGGTTTATTGTTGTGTATAAATAACTACGTTTTTATTTAAATGTATCTTTTTATTAAATATTTAAACTTATGAAGTACCTGCTTAGGTACCTACTTTAGAAAACAAAAGTAAAAAGTCTTACTTGAAATCCTGAAATAAAGTCCGATTTTTCCATTTGTTCAAAGTTCAAACTGTGTTTTATCATGGTCACCCTAAAACTGCAATTAACGTCGAAAACAGAACGATTGAACGAGTTATCAATATGCCTTCGGCAAATTACAAAACAGCGAGCGTTTGTAAAATGACGATGCCGTTTGTAAACGGCGAGATCTTACAAAATGCCTGCGACACATAGACCATAAACCTATATATTTAGCAATCCCGCTCGGTCCAAACCAAACATATTCGAATCTGAATTTCAGAATATTTTAGCCATTCCTCTTACGGAAGATTTCATCGTCTTGATTTCAGCATTGGAAAATTACTTTCAAATTGTCTCAAATAATTCGGAGAATTCAAACCTAACAGTTCTGGCTTAGCGAGCTCGATAACATCATTTTGGGAGATGTATTGGTTTATAAAGGGGGGTTTTGTCAGTGATACTGGGATTTAATGTTTTTGTACTGCTATTACAAAAACATGATATTAAAGAAAACATTACAATTTCACAACTTTGTATATAAAATAGTACAAAAAAGGCGGTCTTATTGCTTAAAGTAATCTCTACCAGACAACCTTTGGATGGAAGAGTCAATTTTAACATAATTAACGGGAGTAGAGGTGCAAGGTATACTACTTAAACAGTACATACTATAGACTATACATATAAATAAGAAACTCATCGTATCTGAATTTCATAAGTGCCCAGATTATCTTTTTATAGTGTGTCCGTGATACATACTACAGCTGGAATAGTGTTTTCAGGGTTAGCTAATCAGATAATGGGACGGGTTCGCTGGACGTATGCATGCACATTGTACAATTGGAAGCCTTTCTAAAGAAAACTGGAAAAGCCATGTCTTAAAAAACTTGTCACTTGGTTTCCGCAATATATAAGGTTGCCTGTAAGAGATCGCTGTCAGCGATAAGGCCGCCTATTGTACATTAGTTCTAGTCTATAAGTATGTTTTTTGTATGTCTGATTTATGTGGTGTTCAATAAAGCAATATTATATTCTATTGTATATATATTTACCTCTAGAATATGATCTAATTTTCATATAGCGTATTATTAACATAGTTGTAAGGTTTTCTTTCAATCTAAACCTAGCTTTATATTTAATCTTGAATTTTACATTAATAATGTTTAAAACACATAAAGACTGACTACTAAATAATATAAAAACTGCATAATTATGAAAAAAGGGTAACTCAATGTTGCCATGCCTTTAAAAAGTCTAAACCAAAATGTTTCCCGAAGCTTCCGTATCACGCTGAAAGCTCTGTTTCTAGGAAGAGCTTTTTTCTATCTTTTTCGCGTCGGATGGAAATGTTGTATGTGTGTGTGTGTGTGTGCAGGGGAACATGTGTGTGTTTGAAAAAGGACACAAAAAAAGGATTAACGAAAATCTATTCGATTATAGTGTCTGCGTGTGGCTATCATGTGTGTGTGGGACAAGAAACTTTTTTAATATTACACTCGCGAGCAATGAAAAAATCCACTCTTATTTCAAATTTGAACAAAATATTTTCGTTTTTAGTTGGTGATATTCTGATGCGCTGCTAAATGTTCTTCAATATTGGAGACGGCATATTTAAGCTAGCCTTTTCCGTTAAGGAGCAATTTGTTGCTATGTCGCTGGATTTTTTTCATTGCTCGAGAGTGTAGTAGGATTCGCACGATACTTCCCTGGTAGCACTGGGTACATCCGTACACGTACCTACCTCAATTGCGGTTCTGAAACCGATGTGTGGTTAAAACTAGATTAATCTGGTAAAACCCGGTTTTTGGTGGGACCCCCTCCTTCTGGTTTTAATGAAGAAGAAGATATAGTAGACGGTTTGGGGAAAATTTGCGCGGTAAATTCATTATGGGCTGGTTAAGGAAGCCTAATTTTGATTATATGTTTTTTTTTGGATAATGAGTTCCTATGTTGGTAATGTAGGTAAATATGTATTGTGTATCAGTGTCAGTGGTCATTATTGAGTTAAAGATACTATAGCATAGGTATAAAAGTCTTCAAAAGCTTTGTTTTTGTAAAGGCATCGAATAGGTAAACGTTTTTCTTTCTTTGTATTTATTATAGTGATGCTTATTGAAATAAATAATAGGTAATATAAAGTGAGCATAATTTCGTAACGTTTAGATATTTTAGTATTACCTACTTAAGTAAGTATTGTGCGTTATTTATGGCTCTAATTTATTCACCTGTACTCCGCCATTTTTTAGGAAACACACTACTCTGAGTGGCTAGTGATGGGAACTTAGTTTTGTATCATTTCGATAAAATATGAAATACATCTGTGTATAGTTATTATAATAATATTAGTCAGATCTAATCGTATATAGTCAAACCCTGTTAAAATGGTAATTAACAGAATATAATAGTTTTGAAAAGTATCAATTTATATGTATAAAATAGGTATTAAAAATGTTAATATCAGTTTTGACAACTCCTTTTTTTAAAACACTTTAAATACGAACACAAGCTAGACAGTTGCAAAACCTGTAAAAATTCACCTTGACATAATACACGTACTCGTGATATCATTATTATAGGAGCGGTGGTAGCTCAGTCGGGTAAGCGCCCGCTTCTCACGCAAGAGATGCGGGTTCGAATCCCGGCGCTGACATGTACCAATGAGTTCTTTTAACTTAAGTACAATGTATACCATCGCTCTTACGGTGAAGGAAAACATCGTGAGGAAACCTGCATATCTAGATTTAGCACATCTAGATATGTGAACCCACCAACCCGCAGTGGACCAGCGTGGTGGGAAATGGTCCAAGCTTAGGAAGGCAGTTTAGACCTTGGGGATATGCACAAAGGTTCCACTCGAGAGAGCCAGGTGCAGGTACTAACACCCCCACAGAGAATAGAATAGAATAGAATAGAATAGATATCATTATTTTTCTGTCAGTCAACGCATTTTCTACGAAACATTTTTTTTGCAACATCCTGTATAACAGTGGCACATCACTAGCTGTCACAGTTGAGATATGCGTCGTCTCGAGGGACGCGCCACGCTCCAACAATGATCAGGCTTCTACACAACATGCGCGAAACTTACTACCTTCAGGGGGGTCACTTTATATTATGACGAAAAACTAACCCCAAAATTCATAGAATAAAATATAGAATTTACAACAAAGTTAAAATTGACTTTGAAAAACACGAGTTTCGACTCTTTACGTCAGTGAAAAGGTTGAAATTCGTATATCGCAACGTAAATTTAAAGCCTATTGTAAAGTGTCAAAAAGCTCTATGAATGTGGGGGTATGTTTCTAAGGTCATGTCTGCAAAAGAACCAACGGCGGCAAGCACAAACTGCCCGAGTAATACCACAGTGTGTGACATACCTTTCAGCGAGTTTCAGAATGTGCAAGAGGTCACAACTACGAGTACAGTCAGCGAAAGTGATATCTATGCCACCCCATGATCCTAAAATTCAAGGGTGAAGCTTAGTTACTTGCTCCTGTGACCCGAAGTGGATCTTGGCCTCCGACCTGCGCCAATCTTCTCTATTCTGTGCAAGATATATATATATCTAATAATACTTTATCGCAATCTCTATATCTTTAAAAAAAATCATGTCATGTATCGTCATAAAATAAAATGTTTGCGCTGGGTGGCCTGGGTTGTGTATCTCTATGGCTGATTGTACACAGCCTTGACGGCAACTGAGGAGGAAAGATAAAAAGAAAAACCGTTTATTTACTGCCTAAAATAAATAATGTATAAACCATGTCATTAAACGAAAACTTAGAAAAATGTTTTGGTGGTTCCAAAAGGACTTACGAGCAATGGAAAAGTTCCAGTGACTTATCACCAAATTACTCCTAAAAAGACTAGCTTAATGACGCCGTCTGCAATATTGAAGAAAGTACATTTAAGAGAGCGCATCAGAATATTATCAACTACAAAAGTAAATATTTAGATTAATTCTAAATGAAATGTTTAAAAAATTGGCTAAACCCTAGCCTAGCTAGTGTTTATCACTGATCATAATATGATATTGCCTGAAATAAATGAATTAGGCCCGGGTCTCCTATTTATGCCGTAGGTCGAGTACAGCGTCACGCCGTAGGCCGCGTCACGATGCTCCCTACGTCTACGCGCCAACATCGGCGTGTGAGGGAGACCGCATCAGTACATTTCTATAGTGAGCATCGTGACGCGGCCTACGGCGTGACGCTGTACTCGACCTACGGCGTAAATAGGAGACCCGGGCCTTAATAAAATAATAATAATATAAGTAAGTACACTCACGAGCAAAGAAAATGTTCCACCTGCTGTTAACATTCCATATTATGTCAGTGGAACTTTTTCATTACTCGTGAGTGTATGAAATATGTTCTCGTTTAATCACAGGTTATCCTTATCTAGAAAAAAAAACTCGGAAAACTTTTAATATTTATTCCGTTAAAGTTTTCTATATTATTATAATCACTCGTCAAGTGGACAAATGAGTTTTGAAGAAACTTTTTCACTCAAGCCTAATTCTGAATATAAGAAAAGTTTAAATAATTGTATAATTAATTAAATTTTCCGCCAACACCCGTGTAATTTTAGTTTCTGAGAAAAATAACCTTATTCGTTTACAACATTATAGGCGACCGGATGGCGGAGCGGTTAGCAACGCTGACTCTTGTGCCGAAGGTCCCGGGTTCGATTCCCGGCTGGGGCAGATATTTGTTTAAACACAGATATTTGTTCTCGGGTCTTGGATGTGCCCGTAAAATGGCAATAGGCCCGCCCTTATTACATTGGGACTAACATAAACACTGACGAAAAGTGGGTGCAGCAATGCACCTCTGCCTACCCCGCAAGGGAGTACATTAGTACATGGTGTGAGTGTTTAACTATAACTTAACTAACTAACATTATAGGATGTTGAAAAATTGTAAATGTATGTTATTTTAGTGAGTTCTAATCATGATTTTCCGAAATATGTTTGCAATATCAACCGTCGATTGTCCCGCCAATAAATAGAACGATACGTCACTTAATCTGTACAATCGACTGTTGATGAAACGTTCAGAATCTGTCAATTTAGGGTCACTTTTACCTTGTGCTTTTACCAAATGCTAAACGTATTTAAAATTGTATTTAAATCAAATTTTAAATATATTTTGTACCAACTGCCAAACGTTTGACAGGCTACTAAATACGTTTAGCGTTTGGTGAAATCCCACCTTATAAATCGAGTATCGGAGATTAAAAAACAGACTTCTCACAATTCTCATTAAAAAAATAACCCGTATTTTGCAAATTACAAGCATTCCGTGCGGTACCACTGAATTATACGTGTTATTTACAAGCACATTACGGCTCAAAATGCATTGTGTGATGGATCGCCGTAAATAAAGAGATTCCAGGGGCGCTCAAGTATGAAAAAAACTTGATACAAAAAAAATACAAAAAAAAAAATGGTAAACAAAGGTCGTAGTCTTCTTAGTTCCGAGGATCTTAGGTTTGATTCCGGACCTGTACCGATATTTATTTTATAATAGATGTTGACCCTAAGTCGTTATAAATTTATTTTATTTTATTTCAGTAATAATACATACAGTGAAACTATAAAGTCCTGAAATTAATGTTTGAGGAACTAAAATTTTCAGGAGCCTGGCACCATTAGAAAAGAAACATATAAGTCATAACAATTGTTTATGTCAATAGGCGGTTGGCTGTTATTTTGAATTTTCTTATTAATTATAAGGATAATCTAGATAAAAGCAGCAATTTACGCTTGGTTGCAATTAGGAAGATGAAGAAAAATATTCGTAGTCAAGCTAGTGAAGTTATTTATCGAGTTTTAATACAATGTTTAGCGGAACATCAAGCTGGACACATTTTATCGAATTTGGAGGATGTTTACGCTCGTACAGCGTCTATGACGGGTATGTAACATTGTACAAATTGTAATAACTCATTTTTTATTAGTACCAACACTTCATTTATCGATAAACCTAGGTTTAGAGCCCAAGTCGAACATTGTTTACATACCACTGATTGTAGGTTTCATCTGGTTTCAGTTGAGTCAAACCTTAACATTTTGATACTTGAAGATATATGTTTGTTTACTTACTAAATTCACATTGTGTGAATTTGGGGGGCATTGTGTAACTCAAAAAGATTTTTTTATTTTATTTTATAGTTATATCGGACCAGCGTGCCAAAGAGGGCAAAATATGGAATATTTCTAACTCCTGGAAGAAACAGAACTGGCCGTCCAAAAAGAGAAATTGATGTCTTTACTATGTGTGCCCTTCGTCAACAGATCCAGTTTTTTTATACAGTTGTAATAACGTTATCTAAATAAATATTTATTGGTTTCACTATTAGCCTTCATATTAACACCTTCTAGCTTGTATAAGAGCTTTTTTGTGGATGGTAAGTTGTTTTTAAATACATAAATAGGTAGGAAGTTAACAGGCAAAATTTCAAGTATCAAAGTCAAATTATAAATTTCAAGTATCAAAGTCAGTTATGTTTCGCTATATAGGGTTGCTACATGAAAGATAGCAGTGCCCTCATTTAATTTCAGGACTTTATAGTTTCACTATACCTAAACCCTTATTTGTAATAATAATATGCGTTTAGTTTGTCCGAACAAATTATATAGAGGTAGAAATGTGTTTTTGGTGCCTTTTACAAACAAATTAGATTTTTTGGAAATATAAATGTAACCTAAAAGTTTTACAGTCGAAGGGTGAATTTTGGAGGTGACTTCTACATAAAATATTAATAAGTAGGTAGGCAATCTTTGAACCTCTTACAAATGTATGTATATAGGTGTGTGTTTGAAAAATGACATCGTTGACATTCTTAATTATAAACTTAATTACAAATGTAGACAGCGCGTACGGTTTCAAAGAAAATGAATTATTTAATAGTAATTAAAACGAATAACGCAGACACATTTCAAGTACCTATCTACTTAGATAATTTATTTGGGAATAAATTACAGTTTATATAAGTTTTGATCAAGATGAAGACAAAATTAACTTTTAAGTATTTTAAAGGTGACTTAAGTTCTAGAAAGTTCATCAAAAAATGATATTACCGTAATGCTGTAACGACGTTTTAATATAAGGTCATCATCAACATCACAACCCATCACATCCCCACTGCTGGGGCACGGGTCTCCTTACAATGAAGGTCCACCACGCTGGCCTAGTGCAACCACTTGAAATAGGCCATAAAATGGATGATCGTACCATGTTGTGTTGCTTAATTTCAATGATCAGTTACGAGCACTGAAGCTAAGTGTGTTTTGTAATGTGATACTAACATTCTGAACGTTTCATCAACAGTCAATTTTCCCGCCAATAGAACGATACGTCATTTATTTTTATTTATTCGCGGGACAATCCACTGTTGGTGAACCGTTCGTAATCTGTCAATTTAGTATCTGAGATTAAAAAACAGACTTTAACTCGTCTACGGATGGATGCTTCATACTTTTTACATATAAGTAAGTATGTAGAATTATAATATTTTTGCCTGTCTCATATTTAAGTGTTTTTTTATCATTTCTATCGTCCCAAAATGCTGGGAAGGTTGGTGTCCCCTGGGGCGACGGTCTCACGGCGTGGTTTTGACAAATCGCGGAGATTTGGACAATATGCGGCGCGATCCACACCCCTAGCTTAAGGTTGCCACTTCAGGGTACAGAATAACTGAATATTATTATTAATATTTGTGTGCAATAAAGAATTAAATATATATCATTTAATATTTTAGTTATTTAATTCTTATTGTAGAGATATAAACATAAGTTCACAAAGCGTGGACATAATGCTAACCACATTTTCTACCAATCTGCCCACAGGAGGTGCAAGAAAATTACATATACAGTATTTTTAATACTCATTGAAGTTATCAAACTAATAATGATAAAAGGCCTTGCATGATGTTATTTCACGTTGTCGAATTTTAACAGTGAATTTCCCGAAGTCATTTCATTTATTCCAAAACAAACTTAGGACGTTTAATAAATCAGTGGACGATGATGATAAGAAACGTATACCTAAGCACTTAAATAATAATGTTTACTTAGTATAGGACGACCGAATGGCGTAGTGGTTAGTGACCCTGACTACTGAGCCGAAGGTCCCGGGTTCGATTCCCGGCTGGGGCAGATATTTGTTTAAATACAGATATTTGTACTCGGGTCTTGGGTGTTGATATTTATATTTAATATCTATCTATCTATGTATTTGTGTAGATATATCAGCTGTCCGACACCCATTACACAGGTTCTGCCTAGCTTGGGGTCGGATGGCCGTGTGTGAGATGTCCCCACATATTTATTATATTTATCCCTCAAACTTAACGCTGCCGGGGTAACGCCACTTGTTTCATACACGGCGTATGACAATTTTCGAGTAAATTTTAACGATGAGACTCCGGCTGTCTGTATGAAACCGTATTTATTTATGTAGAAGAACGTTACTTTTTTCTGAATACTTTTTTAAACACCTGTACTCTTAACTGGCAGCCCTAGCTGCAACACATGTCAGTCCATTACGTACTGAAGGTGTTCGTATGAACAAGATGTATGAGCACTTTATATATGTAAATTATGTACATATTTTATGTGCTATTTTTTATCTAAGTACGTGAATTTGTTTCTGGGTTTACCGGATTATGATAATGATACGATTTAGTTGGATTGTAAGGTTCAGAACGGAACGTAAGATTGGGAGTTTCTTACACAGAATATGATTTCATAAAGAGACCTGTGGGGCTATCACTACCGAACATTAGCAAATAGATGTAATTTTATCACAATTTATGTAAGTATATTATCGTATCATTATCATTTGCCGTTTTGAAATAAGTACAATGCACTTAGATACACATCTAGAATCTAGATGTGCAGGTTTCCTCACGATGTTTTCCATCAGTAAGAGCACGTGATATTATGGTACTTAAATTTCTTAATTGAAAACAAATTGAAAGAATTCATTGGTACAGGCCAGGATTATATACGGCCTCTCGATTGATGTATGTGATTTCGGAATTTTTATATCCAGTGTGAAATCTGCTTAACATCTTTTATTTCCTCTAAAAATGGAAAAGACACAGAACAATAGTTCATCAGAACCAATGTAATGAAGTTTAGTGTTGGTATTGTTTGTACAAAATATGTTACAATACGTAGGATGCAGATCAGAAACCTGATTAGAAAACAAACAGTACAATACAATACAATACTAACACTCACTCCTTGTACTAATGTACTCTCTTGCGGGGTAGGCAGAGGTGCATTGCTGCACCCACTTATCGCCAGTGTTATGTTAGTCCCTATGTAATAGGGGGCGGGCCTATTGCCATTTTACGGGCACATCCAAGACCCGAGAACAAATATCTGTATTTCAACAAATATCTGCCCCGGCCGGGAATCGAACCCGGGACCTTCGGCTCAGTAGTCAGGGTCACTAACCACTACGCCATTCGGTCGTCGTTCTATCCAAACAAGTGAATACATCATAGCGAAAGTGAATCGTAAGATACCAAAAGTTACAAATACACGCTATAAATAACTTTTATTAGTAAGGAACAATTTCAATTATGACATACCTCCCGAGGGTAGAGGCGACTCTATTAGTTCAGATAGAGATGGTCACGGTTCGATTCCCGACGGGGCCCGCCGAGCTTAGATTAACAATATACGAAATAGATGTCAGATCACATGCAAAAATAAAGCTAAAATCTGTCCGCATTTTGTTTACTGGCAAACCTTTTTAAGTTCAACCTAATGACAACCTAATTGAACCAATAAATAAAGTCACAAATCTTCTAACCGACCTAATTCAAAATAAGAGCTCAGTGGATGAAGCAGGGTTTTATAAGTCGAGACGTGTCTTTTGCACTCCATTCTGTTTTTTTATTGTTAATCTAAGGCTCGGAGGCAAAAAGTTTGAGTCCTTTCGACAAATGAAGGCCTTCGGGGATACTTAGTTGTTGTTGTATGAAACCTACCGGCTGTGGGGGTGGATTTCAATACCGGTGCCGGCCTTCAAGATATACATATAAGACAAAAATAGGTAATCTTAGGGCTGATTTTTCAATAGTCGGATAAATGTTATCTGACGAATAAAATTGTTGCTGTCGCTATCTAATACAAACATTCAGTTGCGACAGCATCAGAATTATTCCTCAGATAACTTTTATCTGGCTATTGAAAAATCAGCCCTTAATTGTACACAAACAGAAACAGTTTCACAAACATATAATTGAAAATAAATAGCATAATATTGACGGCCTTATTACTAAAAGCAATCTCTTCCAGACAACCACATAGATAGGAAAATAAAGTTAATAAAATTAATAACGTGTAAGAATATTGTGATATTAATGATTTATATTTTTGAGGGGTTATTGGAAACAATATGTGTTTGTTGCTCTCCGGAAGGGATTTGGATACAATACAAAACAATATGCAAACAGACTTTGATATGATTACCAAATGGGCCCACGATAATGGCATAATATTAAATATAAATAAAACAAAATGTATGCACATATATTCGCCATATAATAAAAAAGCAAAAGCGAGTAAATCAGTTAACATCATTGGCCACACGTACGAATGTTTGCACGCTGACTAACAGAACTGTCAATGTAAAAAGTTAGAAACTGTTAACCAGTTCAAATACCTAGGCCTATTGATAGATAGTAACTTTAATTGGAAACCACACATTAACGAAATATGTAATAGACTACGATCAGTTCTAGGCAAGTTCTATCATCTAAGCAAAATATTAAATAGACGCACCCTGTATATCGTGTATCACGCCCTTGCAGATACAATGTTTAGTTATGGTTTGAGTTGCTATGGCCTCACGTTTAAAACATATTTAGATAAAATTAAACAACTACAAATAAGATTAATAAAATATTTAGCGGATAAGAAAACAAAAGATAGTTGTGATGGAGACTATGACAAACTGTTCGCCTCATGCCGAATACTCCCAGTTCATTGTAAGGTTAAGTATCTGATTGCTATTGAAACATATTACTCCGATGACCATAAGACCCTGGTAAATCACCGCTATGTTACAAGATCAGCCAATAATAGAAAATTTATACAGCCAAAGGCAAATAATTACTACGGACAAAGGACAAGAAGATACTTAACCCCTAAAATATGTAATAATATCCCCCTATTGCGATCTACCGACAAATTTTGTAAAACTACATTAAAACTTAAATTAAAAAATATTTTTTTAAATTCTGAAACTTAACATCTAAATTATACCATAAAATTCCTTCATATTATATATCAACTGTACCATTAGTTTAATTACCTATTTATAAATTAAATTTAATATAATAAGTGTCAGTACTTAGTTTTTTAGATTAGAACTAAGAGCGTCTGCCAACAAACTGTTACGCAGTTTGGCAGAAAAAAAAAATTGTATTAGCCTAAGTTTTTGTTATAAATAAATGTCTTTAAAAAAAAAAAAACAACTTTTGGGTAATGTGTTAGGTAGTTTCTGTTTTAGTGACTGTTTTTAACAATATCATTACGCAGTTGGGCCCGTCCACCCTGTATAAAGAAAAGCCTGGATAGCGCGGATTTTGGCCTTTACAATATATATTTACTTACAGAGGCATAGATGTGAAAAATAGTTTTTGATCTCGTATAGATAGTAGATAGATAATACTCGTAGATAGATAATTTATAATAAATAGATTTTGAACCAAAGTAAAATACGATGTAGGTATAAACAATCTAAAATATTTTTATGTCTCTTCCATCCAATCTGGTAGAGATTGCTATAAGCAATAAGGCCGACTCTTTGTACTTGTTTTATTTTTAAGTTTTGCTTTTTGTAATTTTTGTTCTTGGTGCAAATAAAGAGTATTGTATTGTAGTAACTGGCTATTGGGAGGTTCTAAAAATTCGAATTATGTATGGCGTAAATCGTGGCAGTTTTGGTAAAAATGCTTCACCTCTAGCTAGCCTTTTCCGTTTAATTCCGGTAATTTGGTGCTATTGTAACTGCCACCTCTGTATTTGTCTAGTTCAGTTTTAATTTCTGAAGGGCTAGCATGGGGTGCAATTAAGACGTGACAAAAGTTTTGCATCGCGCTCACTCACATCGCGAAGCCTCAAGAGCGAGCGCAACGGAGAACTTTAGTCACGTCTTTATTGATCCCCGTGCTAACCCTTCTGGTCTGCTAGAGACGGCTAGACGTGACAAAATTTTCGCGCTCACTCACATCGCGCAGCCACAAGAACTGGGTACCGATTCCCGAGTTACGGAGATCACTTCCAGTACCGAGATTTGGCCGAGATGATGTTTATCTCGGGTGAAATTGGAAAAATGGTACTCTGGCGATCTCGCGTAAAACGTTAAACGTCAAAACTTCTATGAGTTTGACGGTGATTTGAAGCGGACATATTAGGGGTGAGTTTAAACAGAGATATATTTTGGGTTATGAGATTTATCTCCGAACCTCTGGGATTGAGCTCCTGGTCGTAAATTTTGTCACTGGTGATTTCACCCTGTATACTATATACCTAATGTGTTCGTGTACAAACAAGAACAACACTTGAAAACAATTACGAGTATATTGAACTTGTTTCGTGTAGTAGTTTAGTTCAGATAGATATTTAATTATTAGTTCTTGCCGTGGTTATGTGTCTGGGGAACCCAAGTTTTAGAGTTGGCGAAAAGTCGATAGTTTTAGTAAAGATATATTTCAAAGAAATCAAACCTTGCCTACGAATTCACAGAACAAACTATGAGTTTACAGGAACCCTTATTTATTTATAGACACTTTATTGCATAAACATACACAGTAAAAAATACAAATTAAGAAAATTCAGTACACAAAGGTGGGCTTATTGCCAAAAAGCTATTTCTTCCAGCCAACCCTTGGTTGGTAGAGAACTACTGTAAACTGATGAAACTCTTTTTATACAATAATAAATTTAATCATGTAATGCAGACATATAACTATACCAACCAATAACTAAACAAATGTCCGAAATGTACCTTCCTACATTGGAAGGAAATCAGTGCCCAAGCAGTGGGGTTGTGATGATGAGGTATTAATTTATTTAAATTTGATTCGTTTATTTTTAAGATTTTTTAGATTAAGGACTTGTTTTACAGTGTCTGGATAACGGCTACACGTAGGATAATAAACTTGCTGTCACTGTCTAAAACATAATTATAGAGAGTGACAGCATGTCTTTTATCCATCATCAGGTAGCCATTATCCAGACATTGGGAAACAGGGTCTTAATACACTCACGGGCAATGAAACGACCTCAATTTTTTCCAACATTTAATTTAAAATTTGAACAAGATATTATTGATTTTAGTTGGTAATATCCTGATGCTCCGTTAGATGTACTTCAATGTTGCAGCAGGCGGCATTAAGGTAGCTTTTTCCGTTTAGGTAATTTGATATTTTTCTCAGTGGAACCTTTTCATTGCCCGTGAGTGTATTTTAACATGATGTTATTCTTAACCCAGACTTAACAGGTATCTCTAGGTTAAAAAGCAGACGCCAGACGATACAATTAATTTAATTGTTGTCACGCCTGAAATGTAAGTTTTTCACCGAAAAGTTTGTCCTCAACTTTCTAAGTCGACGTCCTTTAAGTATTCCAATTAACATTGTTCTGTAGTTTATGCTGTTGGCAAAGGCATATAAGTAAAATTGATATAATTAATATTGTTAGGTAAACCTACAGGCTGTTGCAAAAGTGCTAAGTTTAATATTTATTATTTTATTTATTTATTTTATTTATTTATTATTTTATCTGTTAGTAAAAATATGAAAAAAAGTTTTTCAGTAAGACCAGCTAAGTCGCCCCTTTTCGGCTTAATCTACCTACATTTTTTAACACCCTGTATAGTTCACTGGTACCTAATCGATGCCCTAATCTAAGTTAGAGCTTATGCTAGACTTCGATAATTGGCTTAAACTCCTAAAATAGTTAAATAATTAAAAAGTTTATAAGTTACCGTCTAGTCTTCATTGACTAGACAATATTTGTTATCGAATTTCGATGAATATTTTTTATAAACTCTTCTTTTTAGCTTATTTGTTAAAACACAGTCAGATCAGCGGCCCTATCGCGAAGTCAAAACGAAGTAACATTTACGAAGTAATTAAAGTCGAATTCAATACAATTTGAATCCAAAAATTTGTCAAATCATTTTGCGATAGGGATCCAGTTGTCACTCGCTGACTGTCCAGAGTGCTGGGAGCCTCGGATACGTCACTTGGGAAGGCTCTTTCTTGCACCCCCACCTAGGTTCTATTAAAACTTAAACTATCCTAATCCTAATCCTAATGTCCTATCCTAATCCTAATAATCCTAATTATTATATTAGGATTATTAGGATTAGATATATATAATAATATAATATCCTATCTTAACTTATAAATGCGAAAGTAACTGTGTCTGTCTGTCTGTTACTCTTTCACGCCAATAACTTATATTATAAGTGCGAAAGTATCTGTGTCTGTCTGTCTGTCTGTTACTCTTTCACGCCAAAACCACTGAACGGATTTGGATGAAATTTGGTACACATATGGTCTAGACCCTGAGAAAGAACATAGGCTGCTTTTTAACCCGGATTTCCCACGCGAAAACTTTTTATGGCGAAGCGAAGCTCGCGGGAACTGCTATTTAATATTATAAATGCGAAAATAACTGTGTCTGTCTGTCTGTTACTCTTTCACGCCAAAACTACAGAACGGATTTGAATGAATTTTGGTATACATATGGTCTAGACCCTGAGAAAGAACATTGGCTGCTTTTTATCCCGTAATTCTCACGCGAAAACTTTTTAAGGCGAAGCGAAGCTCGCGGGAACAGCTAGCGGGTAATAATTATGATAGTTTATTTATTAAATCTGCTTACTACTAGCCTCAAAATAACACACAAATACACAGTTAAAACTTATAATTTACAGTTATTTTTGGGGGTAAAAGCTGTACGCAAATTTTAAACATTTAGGTAACTTTTTTATGTATTATTTAAGATACTTTGCTTGGAAGTGTCTCTGGAATCATTAGCGAGATTATACTAACTTTGGAACGAGCGGCCGTAAAAATACAACTTTTTTTTGTTATATTTACCCTTGATCTGAAATCCGGGGTGTTATTTGTTTAATATTTTTTTGCAGGTTTAATGTGCTCTACATCAAGATTTTAAAATCACAAATTTTCATAATACTAAATATTGTATTTTAATTCTGAAGGCACCGACTAAAAAATTACCAACTTTAAAATTTACCAAAGTGAAAACGGTAAAAAATGCATTCAAAATTGAAATTTATGATTAGCCGTGTCAATCTCGGTGTCCATATTCAAAATTGGACTGGGTTTTTTGGAACTTCAGAACTTAAAGTTCCAAAAAAACCCATATTTTGGTTCGTCTTTAGGTCCATTGTGACAACATTCCCATCTGTATTTAAAAAAATATGAAATTAACTGATAAAAATCAGTGTAACAAAGTCCTAAAACACGTATTGTACAAAGGAACCCTAAAGTAAAAGTGACTTTTAAAAACGGATCACAGACCGAAGTTATCCGAAAGAGAATATGACCGGAGTTTTCGTTAAAACTTTTATTTTTACGACAAGGAAATTCAACGCGAAATAAAATTATTTATTTTTAACAGATTTTCGAAAAAGATTTGGCACTTAGTAACTTGCATGTATTTTAAAAACTGTATTCTTTACAAAACCTACTTTCCTAAGTTCCTAACTACCGAACCACGCAAACAATGCAACCTGTAAAACCACAACAGAACTTTTAATACGAAAGCGACTAAAAAAACCTTTTTAACGATCAGCTTTCCTGCATTTTTATTGCACATCCTGCCCCTGAACTGCCCTCATCAGTCAGGAACCAAAAACAAGAGGCTTTATGACAAAACGAAGCCTTATCCGGGGCGGGGAGTAAGGCTGGCCGCATACTGGTGAAATATAAGAAAGGTTGTCTGGCAGAGATTGCTTTTAATGATAACACCGCCTTTTGTACCCTAATTAAGGTACAACTTTCTGTCTATCTCAAAAAGAATTATAACTAACCCAAGCAACCCCTGACATTATGCACTAATCGCATCGGTTAACCGTTCAAAAGTTATAAGTTATGCGACGTCGATTTTGATAAAACATAGTTAAGAACCGTCGGGATAACATTAACTATGACTCAAAATAAACAAAGTGAAAATCGGTTCAGCCTTTTGGGAGCTACGCTACCACAGATACATCCCTCTTTTACATCGAGTATTTAAAAAGGACTTCATCGACCCAGCTTTGTTAAAATGGTGGATTCATAATGACTAATAGTTCCCATTTTATCAATAGTATAGCATTATTACTTACCAACTATCCAACTGTTCAATATGAAATTTCCTGTTTACATGCAATTGATAAGTACAACATATAGCAGCTTTCGGGTGCGCTAGTGTGCGCGCGCCCTTATCATCAGGTTTGTGAACTCGCGCCGGATGCGTCCGGGCCGTAATTATGACGAGCCTGCCTCGCGCACTTAATCGTGTGAAGATAAACACGAATCAATACATAATTTCATATGATACAGAGATGTAAATGACATATTCCCGATTTTAACTATAGGATCTACTGGTCAAACTGAACAACTTATACCTAGGAACATACTGTCAGGAATAGGTTTTTTTTTTCGATCTCTCTTATGAAAATACCTAAAAATGTAATTTGTAGAGGTCTTGTCTGTAGAGTCTTAGAGGGAGGCCATGTCATGCATGTGACTGACAAGCACTAGAATTTTGACTATAATAGTGTTGGCACAGTGGTGAAAAGATTAGTCAGTCAAATTGGCTTGCTTTAGACACATTTCAAACTTAGAGATGATATATAGATATATAAATGTTTATCTGACGAATAACATTGTTGCTGTCACTGTCTCATACAAACATTCAAACGCGACAGCATCAGAATTATTCCCCAAATAACTTTTATCAACTATTGAAAAATCTGCTCCCAATATCATTTGTAGCCCCAACAACTCAGGTACGAAATCCAGATAAAAACATGTACTATTTCAAAGAAAAATACATTACGTTTCCTTATTTTTCTCAAAACTGATGATATATTAATCACTGTTGAGTTTACCGTGAATAAAGAATGACCGGGAAATTGGGAAAATAATTTCCGGGAACGCCCCCAGATTAAGAATTCGTTATAACTGTTATTTACTGTAGTGTATTGACATATGGGGTATATTAGTGTAAGACAATAATAGTGAATGTGGGTAGATTGAAGATCTTCAGTCTGGACCTTCCATGAGCCTAACCTGTGCTGCTCATCAATTCTGAGTGCTAATTGTGAGTATATAATAGTGGCGACGAGAGAAAAACGTAAAATAGTGTGATAATTGTGTGTACAAATAAGTGTTGCATATAATCAGTGTGATATTCGGCAAAATGAGTGCAGTAAAGTTTGGTGAGTTTGATGTAGCACATGGCTGTTGGGAAAACTATATTGAAAGGTTCTCTTTTGCCCTACAAGCTGCAGGTATTGTGGATGATTCAATTAAGAAGGCTAATTTACTTGCTTCAGGCGGCCCTGATTTGTATGATTTGATAATATCACTGATAGCCCCATCAAAAATAAGTGAGGTTACTTTTACAACAATCAAATCAAAATTAGACAATCATTTTCACCCGACACCTAATGAGATTGTACAATCATACAAATTTCATACTAGGAATCAAGAAGAGGGGGAAATGATAAGGGATTACATTGCACAACTGAGGAAATTGAGTATTCATTGTAACTTTACTGAGTTGAATCGTACTCTAAGAGATAGGTTGGTTTGTGGTATTCTGGATAAGGACATACAAAGGAAGTTATTACAGCAGGGTCAGTTAACATTCGAACAAGCTTGTGAAATGGCAGTATCTCATGAAACAGCAAATGTTGACTCGAATATTATTGTTTCATCAGGATCACGTCCAACTGTGGATATAATGGAGGAACCTATGGAAGTAAATAAAATAACAAGTAAAAAATTTCAAAAACCTATGGATAAATCATGTTTTCGCTGTGGGAAAAAACATGGTGGATATTGTAGGTTCCGTTGGAGCAAATGTAACTTATGTGGAAAAGTAGGGCATATAGAGTCAGTTTGTATGAGCAAATCATCAAAGAATAATGATACAATGAATTCTAACTGTAATGGTCTTTATGAAGAACAGGTTAATTTAATAAAACAGGAGAGAATTGCAGCCTTCATGATACAAGTTATGTTGAATAAAAAACAAATAGAGATGGAGGTTGATTCAGGTTGTGCTTTTACAATTATAAGTGAAGCGACGGCCAGACTCATTTTTGATGGAAAATTGCCTAAATTAGAAATGGTAGACATAGCACTAAAAACATGGACTGACAGTAAATTGCAATTATTAGGGAAAATATCATTGAACGTTTGCTACAAACATATTAATGAAAACCTCACAGTTTATATTGCTCAAGGAAACGGACCAAGTTTAATTGGCCGAAACTGGTTTGCTGCATTGAAAATTCAGTTATATGGAATAAACAGTGTGAGAGTTGACTGTAATAAAGTATTAAATTTATTACAAAAATATAGAGAAGTATTTCAAGAAGGATTAGGGAAATATACTGGACCTGTTGTTAGTATTATACCAAGAGAGGGAAGTATGCCGAAATTTTTGAAGAGTAGGCCAATACCATTTGCTATAAAAGAACGTGTCATCAAAGAGATAGAGACTTTAGTAGCGGATGATGTGTTAGAGCCGACGCCTCACGCAGAGTGGGCCACACCCATTGTGCCGGTACTGAAATCAAATGGTGGAGTGAGGCTGTGCGGAGACTATAGGTCTACTGTAAATTCCGCTATTGATACAGATACATACCCACTTCCGACCCTAAATGAAGCTTTTGCAGAATTACAAGGAGGGGTATTATTTTCAAAAATTGATTTGGAGCGAGCTTATACGCAAGTGGTAGTAGACGAACCAACATCAAGGTTACTCACATTAAATACACCTAAAGGACTCTACAAAATGAAAAGATTAAGTCAAGGAATTAAAGCATGTCCTGGAATTTTTCAAAGGCTCATGACATCATTACTGGCTGGCATTCCTGGGGTATCAATATTATTAGACGATGTGGTACTTTGCGGAAAAAATGTAGAGCAACACGACCAAAGATTAGAAATGGTGCTGCAAAGACTACAAAAGGCAGGACTTCGGGTTAACAAAAGTAAATGTATGTTTGCTGTGAAGAGTGTCGAGTTCTTAGGCTTCATCATCGATGAATTTGGTATTCACCCATGTGAAGAGAAAATTCATGCGATTGATAAAACACAAGCACCTAAAAACATCAAAGAGTTGCAAGCTTTCTTAGGATTGCTAAACTTCTATGATAGATTTATACCGCACAAAGCTACTGTAGCAGAACCACTATATAGATTATTGGAAAAAGATGCTGCATGGAAGTGGAATAAAGAGCACCAAGAAGCCTTTGAAAAGTTGAAGAGAATGTTGTCGAGTAAAGACACATTAGTCCACTATGATATGAAGAAAAAGCTAATACTTTCGTGTGATGCTTCTCAATATGGGTTAGGAGCTGTATTAGAACATGAAATGAACGATGGTTCAATAAGGCCCATAATGTTTGCTTCAAGAACGTTAAATGTACATGAACGCAACTACGCGCAAGTTGACAAAGAAGCTGCGGCGATCATATTTGGACTGAAGAAGTTTCACCAATTTATAAGTGGAAGGAAAGTTTTGATCAAAACTGATCATAAACCGTTATTGGGTATATTTATGTATGTAGAATTTATGTATCCGATTTATTTTCGGATTACGTAAATATGATCATATTTCTGAGTACCGTGCTGTACTAAAGTGGCTCCCGATTCGCCTTCGAAGGAATACTCATATTCTTTGTCTTCTTTATAATGCCCTTAATAATCCAAATGCTCCCCAGTACCTACGAAGCAAGTTCACATACTTGTCTTCCCACGGACGTGCTTTGCGATCACAGGAAAATAAAATGCTGAGTGTACCGCAACATACCAGTGCGGCCTATAGTGGCTCCTTTGCTGTCAAAGCTGTGAATCTGTGGAACTCGCTACCAGTGGAAGTACGGCTATCGTCATCACTTAATGTATTTAAAAATAGTCTTAAATTACATTATTATAAGACCTTGGGATGGTAATTGTTTTATTCTATTTTATTTATCTATTTATTTATTTATATATGTAATAGTATATTTATATATGTATACTACTGTTTATATTAATATAAAACATGATAGTTAATATATGTAGGTACATAATAGTTATTTATATTTATTTATTTTTAGCTTAGAACTTAATATGTTAGGTTATAGTTAGATATGTTTATTTAAATTTGGATTAGGTTACACTTGATTGTCTCTGTGTATACAGTAGTTTTATTTAATTTTAAGAGTTATAGGCTTACTTTTATTTCCACACCATAAAGGTTGACTGGAAGAAATCGCGTTTAGGCGATAAGTCCGCCTTTGTATATATATACTTGTATTGTTCTTTCTTGTACTTGTTAACTTTTACTTTAAACTGTGTAATTTGTGTATACATACAATAAAGTGTTTAAATAAATAAATAAATAAATAATTTAATCCGAGGAAACCAATACCAAATATAATATCACCTAGGATGCTCCGTTGGGCACTACTTCTAAATTCATATGATTATGAAATCGAATATGTTGAAGGCAAAAAAATTGGCAATGCTGATGCATTAAGCCGTTGGCCGTCAAATACAGAAGAACATACGGAAGATGAAGAGTACTTGGGCGTTCTATTGATAGAAGAAACCCCAATAGCACTAGATTTGTCAGCTTTAGAAGTCGCACGGTTGACAAGGAAAGACAAGATACTTAGTAAAATAATGTATTGGATAAGAAATGGATGGCCTGCTAAAGTAGAAAATGAATTTAAAGTATATTGGCAAAAACGAGAGGAACTATCTACATACCAAGGATGCATTCTATGGGGTAGTAGAGTGGTTTTACCTGAAATAATGTGGCCTACGGTACTTAAAGAACTACACGGGAATCATGACGGCATTGTCATAACAAAGGCATTGGCTAGAAGTTATTTTTGGTGGCCTGCGTTGGACAAGCAAATTGAAGACATGGTGAAGAAATGTGATACCTGTGCTGAACACAGAAACATGCCGCCTAAAGTAACACATCACTGGATCAGACCAGACAAGCCCTGGTCTAGGCTACACGTAGATTACGCAGGACCATTTCAGGGTAAAATGTTCCTAATATTGATAGATGCCTATTCAAAATGGCCTGAAGTTAAGGTGGTTAATGATTTAAGTAGTGCCACTTTAATAAAGGAACTTCGTCAAATATTTGCTGAACAAGGATTGCCAGATTGTCTTGTCAGTGACAATGGAAGAAGTTTTATATCTAAAGAATTCAAAGAATATTTAGTAAAAAATGGTATTAAACAGATATTAGTAGCGCCTTATCATCCGGCTTCTAATGGTCAAGCTGAACGAACAGTTCAAGTTATAAAGAATAAACTGAAAAAGCAGACATCAGAGCCATGGAATGTGAAACTCCCCAAAATATTATATGGACTAAGATCTACTCCAAATACGGTTACGGAAACCACACCAGCTGAAATGCTAAATAATAGAAGATTTAGAACAATTTTCGATAATCTGAATCCCTTATCATACAAAAACAACAAAAACAATGACACCATGGAAAGCAACGAAAATACAAAAGTAAGAAGCTTTGAAGTAGGCCAAGCTGTCTACGTTAGAAATTATTGTGGAAATCCTCGTTGGCTGAAAGGCATTGTAGAGAAGAGAGTCGGAGTATGTCGTTATTTAGTTAAATGGAATGGCAAATTGTTAACAAGACATATCAATCAGATGGTCACTGCTCTTCGTGGGGAGGAACATGAGGATGTCCCACAAGACACAATTGTACAGCGGACACAGAGTGAAGATGGAAGAGACATCATATCCTTACCACCGCGAGAACAATGGGCTGAAATCATTGGAGTATCAGGGCCAGCAGATGTCATCATACATCAAAGTCCTGAAGTAACATCAGATACAGCCAGAACCAAGAGAATCCGTGAATCTCCTCCAACATCTCCACAACCTCAAAAGAAATATGTCATGGAAGACATTGATGATAGTGATTTAGATAACATAGAGCCTCTTGATATGGATGTAGAGACTCAGTAGATTAAATACCATTATAGCAGCCATGTTAGCATTAGTTAGGAAATAGGTAGATAGTAAGTGAAACAAAACAGTGATTGTGAAAGTGACAATTAATTAGTGTTAAGTTAAAATATAAAGTGAAGTGTACCACATATCTCGAGGGGAAGGCATGTAGTGTATTGACATATGGGGTATATTAGTGTAAGACAATAATAGTGAATGTGGGTAGATTGAAGATCTTCAGTCTGGACCTTCCATGAGCCTAACCTGTGCTGCTCATCAATTCTGAGTGCTAATTGTGAGTATATAATATTTACTTTGGGTATAATTGGGGAATCGGTGTACGGTCGGAAAAAGAGATATTTATGCCACCCCAGCGCAAACAGTTCGATGAAACCAAGACTCATAGGTGGATGATACCACATCACATACATTACATCACGACCCATCACGTCCCCACTGCTGGGGCACGGGTCTCCTTCCAATGAAGGAAGGGTTTAGGCCTAGTCCACCACGCTGGCCTAGTGCGGGTTGGTGGACAGGATGATATCATCTATCATCAATTCATATTGTATCGATACATACAAACAATCTTTATTTTTATTTAATATAATCTAGATTATTTTGGTGGGTACACGTCGCCCTACGTGTGACATTCTCACAATAAAAAAATGACACATATACTTATTATGACGATCAGAAATATTTATGTAATTCAGGGACACACATATAAAAACCCTAATACTCTCACTTATATAATAATTACTTAACTTATTATTATTATTTACAAAGTATAAAAATCTTACTACACCGGTTTTTATAACACAGTCTCATAATCCCTACTGGATTATTATAGTAATGACATAAATAAAGAAGAGTTGTTTTGACCGGATGTCGTCGAGACTTCACCGGATGTGGGCACACTGGGTTAGTAACTCTAGTATTATAATTTTTACTACAAGTTTACTACGTTGTATGGTAGTATTTAATGGAGGGGTAAAGGGACAGATATTCAATTATCAGATGTAAACAGCTTCATTGAGTTTTTTTTTCTTTTCGTTCTATTTTTAAATACTTAGGCTGTACATAATGTTACGATACTAAATTGACAGATTCTGAACGGTTCATCAACAGTCGATTGTCCCGCCAATAGAACGATACGTCACTTAATCGTGGGACAATCGATTGTTGATGATCCGTCCAGAATCTGTCAATTTAGTATCTGAGATTAAAAAACAGACTTTAGGTAACATTATGTACTGACTATTTAAAAATGGAAATGATGTACATAAGAGCACATAACAGAGTGTAGCAAGAGTCGCTGTTGTCGGATACGACGAAGAGGACATCATCATCATTTGTGAGTAAATTGTGAACTGTAACAGGAATCATCTTAGCTGAAACGATATTACTTATGCAGATCTATCATCCCATCCCAACCGCTTTGTATCGTCTAATTCTAACCCAGTGTATAAAAAACCAACACCTCTCCAGACTCAGCAGGTAAGTACCTACATACAAGTCTAGAATCTAGAATATTCGTGTAACACTGGCTTACAAACAGCGATGTGTTTGTGAAATTACATTTTAAACTGTGTTTGTGTTCTCCCTTCATCTGAGCGCCGGCTAGTGATGGGGTGTGGATAACCGGATATCCGGTTTTGTATATAAAAAAAACACTCACACCTTGTACTTATGTACTCCCTTGCGGGGTAGGCAGAAGTGCATTGCTGCACCCACTTTTCACCAGTGTTATGTTACCCCGTGGCCACAGCCAATTGCGGCGCGGCGAGCGGCGCGGCTAGCGGTGAGCGCCGAAAACAAACGCTAGACAACGTACGAAGTATGTCACAGCTAGCCGCGGCGCGAAATGCGGCGCGGGTTGACTGGCGCGGTGCGCGGCGGCGGCGGGCGGCGCGGTGTGCGACCGAAACAAATGTACTAGAGAGTATCGAGGCGGCCACAGCTCAAAGCGGCGCGCGCGGCGGCATCAAGTGGACGGACTAGCCAACGCGCGACCCAAACAAATAATTTTGTTTTTAACGCGCGTGTGAGCTGTGGCATACCACTGCAATCCGCACCGCCCGCCGCCCCTCACGCCGCACCTCATCCCGCACCGCTGAAAGCTGTGGCTACGGCCTAGTCCCAATGTAATAGGGGGCGAGCCTATTGCCATTTTACGGGCACATCCAAGACCTGAGAACTATCTGCCCCAGCCGGGAATCGAACCCGGGACCTTCGGCTCAGTAGTCAGGGTCACTACACTATTCGGTCGTCCGTTTTTGTATTCAATCAATCAATCAATCAATCATTTATTCAATTCACAATAATAAATTGTATCTGAATGTCACTTAAAAATACTTACAACTTAAAACTAAATCAAGAAAAATTAAAATATAAATTGTTGCATGCAGTACATATTTACACTTAATAGTATTGAATAAATAAATTGTAGTTATAAATTAGAGTAAATTAATAATAAATAAAAAAATAGTTATAATAATTATGAAGTTAATACAATTAAAATGTCAAAATCAATCATGCATATTGATATATTCATCTAATGTGTAGAAGCACTTTTCCAACAAGAAGGCACGCAAACCGTTTTCAAACCTTGTGACATTGTCAATTTGTTTTAAGTCGATTGGAAGCTTGTTATATAGGAAAACTGCCTGGTATCGCGCACAGTGTTTCGCAATTTTCAGTCTAGCCGTCAACATTTCAATACGAATTTCTTTCCGTCTCGACTTGTTTCTTGTCGTTCTCTCGTCAGCTGACTCATACCTAGGCAAGTTTTTAGCGAGGTATAAGTTAAAAGTACTAAAATGTATAAGGAAGGGACGGTTAAGATGCCCAACCTAACAAAAAATTCTCTACAGGAGACCCAGGGTGCAATTCGTACCATTGTTCGTATGGCCCGTTTTTTACTTACGAACGCTTTCCTCATATTGTAGTAATGACTTTGACCCCAGAACATTATGCTGTATCTTAACCTCGACTCCACTAATAAAAAGTATACCATTTTGAGACGTTCGAGGCTAAGCTCATCTCTTAAGCTTCTGATAGCAAAGCATGCTGAACTAATTGAACCCTCTATTGATATAAGCTCCTGCTTCCAGTTCAGGAATGTGTCAATGGTAAAACCTAAGAACTTGACTTCTTCAACCAAGAAGAGCCGATATTATGAGCCGAATAGTGCCGTGATTAGTACAGAGACTCAAACATCGGCTTCGGGTCCCGGGTGTGGTTCTCCGCCGGGTGAAGTGATCTTAATCGACTGAACATGAAGTCTCAATATTAGAGTATTAATTATTTTACATGGGGATGTTAAGGTTCATCTGAGTCAATTTACAAAATGTTATTATCCCACAGAATATTTCACCTCTAACGTTCATTTCACCGATACATTTACGGATATTTGTAAGTGTATTCATTGTTTCAGAATCTAAGTAGGTATTTATTATACCTACCTACTAAGACACCCTATTTTCAAATACTTATCCATCTGTATGTAATAGCATAAGTTGTTTTCTTTGAATAAAGATTTATTCTATTCTATTCTATTCTATCTTCTCCGGTTATACGAGTACCAACAGTCCAACACCCACTCCATCTCTACTCCTCCTATTCAAGAATTGTTTCAGACTCTAAATAGTAAATCTATATTCAAAATTCAAAATCATTTATTTGCATGAGCGTAGGTACACAAAGATGTTACAGAAAAACAGAGAAGACCTGCTACATTGTAGGGCGGGCAAACATATTATTAGTGTGAAATCATGCATTCTGAGAATAATATTGTAATTATTGCAAATAAATATATATATAAATAATAAAAAAAAAATAATCATAAATAATAATTTAGAGCATGCATGTCAGTAGGTAAACAATAATTAACAAAAAAAGGTAAACAATAGTAAACAATAATTTAGAACATGCATGTCATAGGTACATAATAAGATAAAATTTGTCATTAAAAAAATCATCTTTACTATCTGTTTTGGCTACTAGAAATTTATTTAGTTTATGTTTAAACAAATCTACATCATCAGTCTCTCTTATGTCTTTGCGGATATTATTAAAAATTCTAGTAGCCATCCCGTATACACTTTTATCGAAGAGCGTTGTTGCTCTCGAAAATGCACTGACCTTATATCTGTATCTTTCACTTCTATATGTATTAAAAAGATTTAAATTGTTTTTTACAAATAAGGAAATTTCCAAGATGTGCGAGTACAAAGACGGTAATGTGAGAATTGACAGCTTATTGAAATAGGGTTTGCAACTATCTCTTCTTTTCAGCCTACATATAGCACGGATACATCTTTTCTGTGCTATAAATACTCTTTCCTTATCTGTTGAGTTGCCCCCTTAAACTATAAGTACTGCTCAAAACTACTGAATTTTATAATTAAGTCATTGTACCTTTATTATCTCAGTTATGAAATAGATTAAGATACAAAAATGTAAACCCTTTAATGCAAAAAAAAAACATTTTTATTATTATTATTTTTAAGTTTACACCATATTTTCG
This sequence comes from Plutella xylostella, assembly GCF_932276165.1. Taxonomy (NCBI): domain Eukaryota; kingdom Metazoa; phylum Arthropoda; class Insecta; order Lepidoptera; family Plutellidae; genus Plutella; species Plutella xylostella. Next base: position 844,079 of record NC_064011.1, on the reverse strand, counting down.
AATATCCGTCTACAACCCGGTTCCACCAACCCCATCCCTACTCCACCTCCATACAAATTCCCAGCTCCACTATAAAGGTGGTGCGAGTAATTCCCTCCATTTGTCGCTGTTGTTCAAGAATTGTTTTTTCACGTTCCGGCTAATGCCTTATGCCCCCGGGACGGTTTTAGCGTTGGAGGATGGCTAGGTGAGGAATTTGACGGCACCGTAGCGTAGGCGGTAGTGCTTCCGAAGCTTGGGGCCGCGGGTTCGAATCACGCCCAGGGCAAACATTTGTGTGATGAGCATGTGTGTTTGGTTGTCGTTTATCTATTTAATATGTATCTATTTATGTATCTGTGTAGATAATATGTGGGGACATCTCACACACAGCCATCCGATCCCAAGCTAGGCAGAGCCTGTATTTTGGGTATTGGACAGCTGACATACCTACACAAATACAAAGATACATATTAAACATAAATATCAACACCCAAGACCCGAGTACAAATATCTGTCTTAAAACAAATATCTGCCCCAGCCGGGAATCGAACCCGGGACCTTCGGCATAGCAGTCAGGGCCACTAACCACTACGCCGTTCGATCGTCAAAGATGATGTGTAGATAATATATAATTATCAGCTGTCCGACACCCATATCACAGGCTCTGTCTAGTTTGGAGTCGGATGGCCGTGTGTGACATGTCCCCATCATATTATTATATTAAGAATATTATTATTAGTGTCTAAAACACGTACATATTAACAAACAAGACCAGAGTACAAAAATATCTATCTTTAAACAAATATCTGCCCCGGCTGGGTATAGAACCCGGGACCTTCGGCATAGCTCAGGGTTACTAAGCACTACACTATGGAGGAGCGAAGGTGTTGCCACTCCTCCATTGAAAAGGGAGGATCCTCCGACCAAGCTGGGCGGTTTAGCTTGGTGGGCAACTGCCCGACGGTTACATGTCGGGATTCTGTTTATATACTGAGTAGCTGTAATTCTTAGATACCGCGATGTAGGATTTGGTATTTTTGCTTTCACTCTTCCATGCCATCTGTTGGTCGTCCTTGATATCTCTTTGCAGGATCTATATCTTGACTTCTATGCTTGCGCGTATTCATTATAGATGTCGCCACATCACTCCCCCCCGAGACCGTAGGTCGATATTCTTCAGTGCTTCTGATACGTCTTGTTCACCAGGCCAGATTGCCGCTAGTCCGCCTTTCAGGACTATCTGCGGTCTTCATTCGCCGTAACCCCACTTCGTCTTCAACCGGGAGAGTTGACGCTCGATCGTACCGGCTTGAAGAGTAGTGCATGGTTAGGCGCGTGGCGATGTCCCCAATCCAGCTTCAACCGGGTGAGTTGCCGCTCGATCGTACCGGCTTGAAGTGGACTGCAAGGATCGCTCTGCTACGACTGTTCCGGTGCGTTGCCCCAATGCTTCTTCGACCAGGAGAGGTGGACCCTGGACCGACGCTGCTACGGCTGGCCGAAGTGCACTGCAAGGTCGCTGCAGTCTGTCTGCTCGAGGGTGTGACCAGGCTCGCGCATTTCCGCTGCAAGCTGGTGGTCACGGTGCCCATGGAATCTGCAAGCTGGTTGACTCGGGTGGCTGCTGAAGGATGCTGTGAAGGTGATGGTACTGCTGGACTTCATCTTGTAGCTGCTGGAAGGTCTGCTGATCGTCTGTGAGGTCATCGACATGGTGGAAGGTTTTTCTGCTGCTGCTGCTCTGCATGGTCATCGTCAGGTCGTGTTCAGGTTGTAGGGGTCACCAATATGGAGGAGCGAAGGTGTTGCCACTCCTCCATTGAAAAGGGAGGATCCTCCGACCAAGCTGGGCGGTTTAGCTTGGTGGGCAACTGCCCGACGGTTACATGTCGGGATTCTGTTTATATACTGAGTAGCTGTAATTCTTAGATACCGCGATGTAGGATTTGGTATTTTTGCTTTCACTCTTCCATGCCATCTGTTGGTCGTCCTTGATATCTCTTTGCAGGATCTATATCTTGACTTCTATGCTTGCGCGTATTCATTATAGATGTCGCCACAACACCATTCAGCCTTAAAATACAGATAAGTTTCAGATAGTACCATATTTCAGGCTCCGAAATACCGTCTAAACGGTAGCGTAGAAACAAAGATAATTAAAGGGAATAAAATTGATGGATACCCTCATATTTTTCCTACAAATGGCGGCCATTTTAAACTTTTAACTCAGTATAAACGTGATTTATTGAGATCTTAAAACTCAATTAATATTTTGATTAACACTTTTGGCTACGTTGTTTTGTTCGGGTTTGCCTGAAGGACTTTATTTTTTATATACTTCTGAAGTCCTCTACGAATAGGTCAGTTATGTTATTATATTCTATTCTATAATGTTGCTCTTAGTACCCGGGCCTGGTTTGTATGGAACCTTTGTTTAAACTGCCTTCCTAAGCTCAGATCATTTCCCACCACGCTGGTCCACTGCGGGTTGGTGGGTTCACATATCTAGATTTGCTAAATCTAGATATGCAGCAGGTTCCATTCAAAATTCAGCTTTAGATAGGTATTTTTGGGGTTCCGTTCCTTATATGGTTAACTTCGTATTAATCTAAATATACCTATCCTGCCCGCTGGACTTAGGCGGGTAGCCGGTAGTGGTTGGATGAGGAAGGCCGAGGACCGAATCTTGTGGCGCTCCTTGGGAGAGGCCTATGTGCAGCAGTGGATGACTATTGGCTGATGATGATGACTTATCCAAAGCGAAACTTTTGAAGTTTTCCTATAATCTTACTCTGTAAGACACACTACCAATTTACATGAATTTTATGTTGCAGTAAAATCGGTCGTTTCCATAAAAGCAGCTTTTTTATTTATCATACGTGTGGGTTTTACTAACGCAGGTCATAAGGTTTGTGAAATTGATGTGATATTTTAAGTTATTCATAATATTCGATGAAAAAGTGGTTTCTAGCGGCAAAGCGCTCGAGTTCGAATCTCAGTAGGGGCTAATATTTTGCAGGAGTATTTTTATTGTAAGTAATTTCATTAATTATTTATTGATGTCGTCGTTTTGTAAAGGCACAAATTGTATTCGTTGTCAAAGTGTAATTTATATAAAGTATAACATTTTTATTTTATTTATACCAAACTTTGTGTAACATAGTTATTTTATTGAAGTTTACGTGCCATTAAACCTGAAGGGTTTGTCTTGACACTAAATACAATCGTGGTCGACAAATCAGTAACATGAATATAACGATAGGTATTAATTATACATAGGTATTAACATTACTTATTTAGATACTCATACAATTTCATTTCTAAGGTAACATACATAGGTTAACATTATTTGTGGACAGTGCGGATTAAAAAGATGCTAAAAGTACATACTAGGTGTCATACATTTACCTACATTACTGGCAAAATGTTACGTTTGAGATCGCTAAAATTATTTTTTCATTGTAGATATTTGACAAATTTTTGTTCTGTCACCAGAGTCACCACCACTATCTACCTAACACGATTTCACACATTAGAATACAGAATAGAATATAATAAAATCAAATAGAATGTAAAGTCACGGCCGCAATAACCCTTTCAATGGCGAAGGAAAAAGACAATTCCTTTTTCAAATAAAGCAGTGGCTTTAGCGGCCGTTAATAATGGGATTTTTTCTTTTTTTTCTCGTATATTTCTCGTATAAATTGGCACAATCCGCCATATTGGCACAGTGCATACAGTAAATAGTAGAGGTGCAATAGTTTTGCGGGAGAAAGATCATCAGATCTTTTCGTCAAATACCATTTTAATTCTATTCTCTGTAAACAAGTATGTGGGAATGGCACCTGGCTCTCTCGAATTAAACATTGTTTATATCCCATTTTAAATCTAAACCTAAGGTAAGTTTGTCCCGGTTGCTGCTTCGGCAGCAGTCCTTAAGCCTAGTCAGAGGCCTTCCGGCAGCTTGAAAACATCTGACAGTCGGGTTGCCCACTTACCCAACAACTTCAGTGCATTGTACTCATTCAAAAACGGCGATACAGCTCGCGACCTATCACGTGAGTACAAATGTACAGCGAAAACCGGGTGACTAGCGAGTCACCTCTGACTACCCCTTCGGGGATTAGTCTTGAGCATATGTATGTATGTAAGTACCTAAGTTTGGAGCGTTTCCTATTCTCATTGCGCCGGTCCACTACGGAACACTAACACACTCGTACACTCTCGAGCAATGAAAAAGTTCAATTTACGAAATGTGGTCAATAACGACCCCATTTTGTTTTTTTTTTTAATTCGAGCAGAATATGAACATTTTTTATTGATACTTTAATGCGCTGGTTGTAAATTTACTTCAATATTGCAGACTAGGTAAGTCAAAGCTAACCTTTTCCGTTTAGGAGTAGTTTGGTGCTATTGTCACTGGAACTTTTTCGTTGCTCCTGGGTATATTTACTGATTAACACTGTGACCTTCAGTCCGCTCGATTTGAATGCAGGGACGTATGACAATATATTATTAGCGATACAAGCCAGGAGAATCACTTCGTGTTACAAGCCTTATTCCGAGGGTGTTACAGCCCTTATTCCGAGGGTGTGACATCCTAAGGGACGGTTTAGGGTGTAAATTGGCGTTTGACGACTTAAGGCTGCAGCAGGCGACGTGTCGTCAGGTCACTTATATTATTTACTATAATTATTGTACGAAAAAAAAACTTAAATAGAACATTAAAAATACATAAATTAAGCAAAGCAAGGTTGTTGGGAGAAGATGATACTAGATGGCGAGAGTGACGAAGTCTAACGGCAAAATGTGGAACTAACCTATAGCCTATCATACTATCTGAGATTTAGTTCTATGAGTGCAGCCAAAGAGTAAATACGTTGAGTAAACGTAAGCGTCCACCTTTCGGCATCGTACGCAACGGACGCATCGCATTCAGTATTCTTTGTAAGAAATTCACACAAGTGCGTCCACTTCATCGGCATTGCCGACGCCGCTTCTTCATACATTTATGACAATCCATTTGATGCGATTCAGTTGTTGTAATAAACAAATTGTATGCTACCATTTTTCTTGTTGGGAACATGGCTACAACCTCATATGGCCTTATTGTCATATTGGCACATGCTGAGCTGGTGCCTTTTGACGCTCTGGACAGCAACCTGTTGTGTGATTGTTTGTTTTGTATTGTATTTTTATCTGTATTTTTTGTTGTTGTTTTGCATTATTTTCTGTATTTTTAATTGTTGCTGTTGGTGTGTCAAATCAATGTTTCTTTATCTTATGTCGTCGGGCGGCCAATTTTCACCCTTACACTCCTTATTCAAAGCGTGTGACGTCACAGTCCCAACGGACGCATTACAACCGGTGAAGGAAAAGTCGTTCTCTTTTTAAATTAAATCTTTAATACGTGCAGAGATGTGGTCATTAGACTGTTGATAGAATCACAGGTGGGGGTTTTAACCGTTGCCGAAATAGGGGTGTTATACGTTTGTGTCTATAGTTTTATATAGGTAGGTACGTGTATGTCTGTCTCAGGCCGTGTAGTTGAAAAACGTACAGATTGGTTTGAATCCTAACTAATATTATAAATGCGAAAGTAACTGTGTCTGTCTGTCTGTCTGTCTGTCTGTCTGTCTGTTACTCTTTCACGCCAAAACTACTGAACGGATTTGAATGAAATTTGGTATACATACGGTCTAGACCCTGGGAAAGAACATAGGCTACTTTTTATCCCGGAATTCCCACGGGAAAACTTTTTAAGGCGAAGCGAAGCGCACGGGAACAGCTATATATATAATATTATAAATGCGAAAGTAATTGTGTCTGTCTGTCTGTCTGTCTGTTACTCTTTCACGACAAAACTACTGAATGGATTTGAATGAAATTTGGTATACATATGGTCTAGACCCTGAGAAAGAACATAGGCTACTTTTTATCCCGGAATTCCCACGGAAAACTTTTTAAGGCGAAGCGAAGCTCGCGGGAACAGCTAGTTGGTAATATTCGTAAAGACGGCCTTTAAAAAAAGGTCACGTGACCATCTATGTAGGTAAGTAGCAGCAATAAAAATTTGCGAAACTTTCGAACATCGTAGAACAACATTTTTGTTCAGAATGATCACCTTAGTCACTCTTTTTCAGCTTGCAACCCTTATTTAACACCCTGTATAATCGGGGTATAATCTATTTCACTGTATTCAATTGTGAATGGACCCATCAAAATTCTATTTCCATCCAAATACAACAGAAGTAGGCTACAAAGATATACGATCCTCCGGAGACCTGAAATACATTTGTCTCTGTCAGTCCTCAACTGAAGGAAAAAGACAAAATATCACCGTTTCATCGCTTTAATAGGCGGTGGAAATATGCTGTTTCATTTTGGGGAGTATTAAAAGAAAATTGTTTGTGTGATGGAAAAAAATAACTGAGTTATTCAACCGTATTTTTTATTAAATAGAGAGCCTTATTAAGTTATGGAGGTATTAATAATAATAGTAATATGTGGAGACATCTCAAACACGGCCTTCTGAGCCCAAGCTAGGCAGAGTCTGTGAAATGGATAACAGGACAGCTGATGTATCTACACAGACACATAGATAGATTACATATTAACAGTACACAGTACAAATATCTGTCTTTAAATGTATCGAACCTGGGACTTTTGGCAAAACAGTTTCCCTACTGCAAATACAGCCTTATAAGTACTTTTCTTTTGTAAAAGTACTTAATCGTTACCGAGCAAACTAAAAACTTAACTCATAAAACTCAACTTACATAAATACACCTGTATTATTCTTACGAAGGGAGGTGGAAGCTAAAGGCTAATATATTATGTAGTTGTTTGAGTAACTCTCTCGTATTGTAATTAAATACAAAAGTACCAGATAGTTGGTTATAGTTGGTGGCATCTCAGAACTATTAAGACAGGGAGATAAGCGGTTATAGCTGTCGGATTCTACCATAATTTTACTTGTAGGTACCTCCTGTATGTTGGCTGGTAGAAAATGCTTTTAGCATTAAGCCAACCTTTTGTACACTTATATGTCATAGCTGTTCCCGCGAGCTTCGCTTCGCCTTAAAAAGTTTTCCCGTGGGAATTCCGGGATAAAAAGTAGCCTGTGTTCTTTCTCAGGGTCTAGACCATATGTATACCAAATTTCATTAAAATCCGTTCAGTAGTTTTGGCGTGAAAGAGTAACAGACAGACAGACAGACAGACACAGTTACTTTCGCATTTATAATATTAGTTAGGATATTTGTGCAATAAATAAATAAATAACTGACCGCTAGTTCTGAGGACCGCAAACAGACAAACGTGTCATAGGAGGTCCTCGACCTTCCTAAACCAGCATAATATATTCGGCATATAGCAGCCCACTGCCACTTCATCTTATAGACGATTTGTGATTCGGAATTTAATAAAAAACGATACACCTGTTCAAAATATCAGTGCTTTTACATCTCTATTTTGAATTGTTCTAAGGATATAAGTAATTTAGTTACGAAGTTAACCGTCTACTAACCGTTCAACCTTGCGTTTGTTCGATATCGTAAGTCCTGAAGTATAGAAATATGTTTTTTTTTTTTTTTTTTTTTATCGTAATGCTGACTTAGTAACAATACGAACATTATGCATCACTTTTGCTGCTGATAGTGGTTGTTATGGTTCTACCTTTTTTGGCATAAGATTTTTTTGCCTAATCTCATATTGCATAGTAACGTTTGGTCAAAGTCTTGTTACGCCGAAAATCGTATGGCATAAATCTCGTTTAGTAAAAAGTTATTTCGCATAACATTGTTTAGCCTAATAATGGTATGGCCAAATCTTGAATAGCCTAATAATGCTATGGCATAGGTTTATACAAAGTAATAATATTCGTTTGGCTTTAACTTTGACGGAGCGTCTCCCTACATAGCGCAAACTGGTGCCTTGTATTGTTTCCGCTGTTTGGAAAACGCTCCGCTCCGCTCCGCTTTGGTTTTGATGAACATGTGCACCTAACACGCTCCTCCTCGCTTTGCTCGTCGTCGCACCTATTTTTAGGTTTCAGTCTCATGGGGTTTGTAATAATTATATTGGTCGTTAACTTTCGATTTTTTGATCATACAATATCGTGATTTTCGGGATGTAGGAGAAAAATACCACAATTTGTACATTTACTACATTCTTAATATAGGTATTATTTATTAAGATAACATTAGGAGAAACAAGATTATACATAGGTATAGACGAACATAAATTTGAGCAAACGAAACTTAGGTGTTTAAAGATTGTGCCTAAAGAGTTTTAGACGAAACGAGCCTTATGCCACATAAGTCTTGGCAAAGTGATGGTTCGGCCAAAAAAGTTTAGACCATACGAGTTATGCGAAATGAGTTTTGGTCAATAAAGATTATGCCAGATGAGCGGAACCCGGTTGTTATTGTGATCACTGCACGCACTGTACGAACTAGGTGTTCGTGGGGTGCTTCATTTCGTATCCGGGCGTGGGTGCGCGGGCGCCGCCTCGTCCCGTTATCTATGAATGGCTTACGGGATGACGCGGGTACACTGAACGGATCGCAAAAGAACACACACTGTAAATTTGTTATCAACTTCACTTTTCATAATTTATTTGATGTTACTATGATTGTAATTAATTACACAGTAGGTAATAACAATGATTAAATAAAATTGAAATTATTCATGGTGATTAATGACATACTAATCAACAATTAAACAGCTGATTGTTATAAAGTTTGATAGATCGTACAGAATATAATTTATGACTTTCTAGGAGCTCAGAACAATAATTAAACCTTTTTACTCAGAATAAGGTAAGCGTTTAGTATTCACCCTTGATACTTACCACATTTTATTTTTCTTTTATTACCTAAAGATGCGTACAGACCGGCCCAACGAACGTCCACCGATGGACATTTATCATACATAATACAGGGGCAGATTGAGCAACGAAGATCAACAAAACCCGTTCGTTGGCGTTCGTTTGGCCGGTCTGTATGCAGCTAAAGTTAAAAGACCACAATGCATAACAGGGTCTACTTCAATGACGAATTGGTTTACTTACACTCGCTCATCTCGATTTGTGTTGTGTACTTGCGATTGAGACGTCTTTGATGACGAATAGTACGGAAATCCTCATAATAAGTATGGCCTCACTTTAAATACCAGTAGAATAATAACAATCTCGCGTATCATAACCATCGAGTATTTATGATAGTCATTACCTTCTCTGTGGATTTATTCTGTCAGTCAGTCATTGTTGTTTACTTGTTTACAATCATTTTTTACAATTATTACCTAAAAGGGAAAAGGTACCTACAATTCTATCTTTTGATTACCAAGCCTTGTTCCTCATTTCGTTTTATGTTGTGCTGTGCTGTGAATACGTGTGACCTATGTTATGAAGCATAAAATGAAAATGTTCTGTATTCATAAAAGATAATTGTGTATCAATAAAGTGATACTTATGGAGTAAAATGAAATGTCTACAATGGATTGGGTACTTTGAGTACCCAAAATCTCGGTAGGTACCTTGACGATGTGGCTCCACGAGTGTGGTGCAGATGCACGCATACTTTTTTATTGACCTTGGCTTTGAATTGTTTGGCCTTGATCTTGGCTTTCAAGTTCATGGTCATTCTGTCAAACGTACCTAAACCTGAATAGGGTGACTATGAAATTTTAAAATGTACTAAATAAAACTGTTTTATGTTGGTCAGCTTAAAGCAAATAAAATACGTTTTTTAATGTCTTATCGTGTTCAGTATCATCAGCTGTATCTACCATTTCCCGCTCCAACGCAATTAAGTTAACACCCTGTATATTATTATTTTTTTTATTTTTTGTTTGTACATAGTTAAGTAGGTACTCGTGTACGTGACTGAGGTCACTTAAAAGGGCCAGCTGAAAATCAGCGCTGTGGCCTTACTGTCCACAGCTCATGCTGAGCTGGTGCCGTTTCGACACTCCGGACAGCAACCCGTTGTGTTATTGTTTTATATTTTGCCTGTATTTTTGTTTTTGCCTCATGTAAATTTTTTATTATTTTTTTTTTTGGCCTTGTTATCTTGTATATGTATTTCTTTTCTTTAAGTCTGTATTTTTCTTTTTGTTGTTGTTGCTGTCTATGTGTCGAATAAATGTTTCTTTATCTTTATCTTTATCTTTAAATCATGTTTTATTTTCAAAATGGGGTTGCACGAAAGGAGACTTTCCGAGTGACGTGTCAACTGTATTGTATACGTCCAGCCTTAGACTAACAATTTGCGAACAAGATGGAGTGTCAGTGCAAAAGAAACGTCTACACAATAACACCACACTTCTACCACTTAGCTCTTATTTTGAGTTAGTTCGGTTGTGATGAGCATTTGTGTTTGCCTTGTGTCTGGTTGTCGTTTCTCTATATAATATGTATTTGTGTAGATATATCAGCTGTCCGACACCTATATCACCTTTTAATAGCCTAAAAAAAAAGATTTTTGACCTAATTAGGTAGTCTTGTCCATGCCAAGCTGAGAGTCCCTATATGGTTTAAAGTTTACGTTTGATTCTTTGCACCATACGTCTTGACAGGATAAATATTTAGACATAAGTACCTATATACACACATACATAATGTAATTACCCAGGTACCTAGATTATATTATAATTAATGTTATATGCCGTCTGTTTATACTGTCCCACTTCTGTTTGCGCTAAAGTCCCCAGACGAAAGTCATACATATACATTTGCTCTAGCTGTATGTAAGTACATAATATACATAGCTGTGGGTATTCAAATTCAAGATAGTCAAATCAGGGGCATAATTATGTTTGCACAATCCAGCCAGTTGAGCAAAATGAAATGAGTAAATCTACCTAACCATGTAGGTTACTTAAGTTTGCCCAGCGACCACCAATCCCAAAGCTTCATAACGTACTTAAGTTGTGCCTCTTGTTAATTTGACATATCAAGCTCCAATTTCTCCATAGTCGGTTATCTAACCGACCAGGGATGGTTAATCAATTATACGTCATCTCCATGTAAAATTCTTGATAAAATTCTTTCAAAAGTCAACCACTAATAACAGGTTATGCTCTAACCGACTATGGAGAAATTGGCACTTAAGGGAGAATCTGTACAATAGCTTGTTGAGTAATATGAGTCTTTTCAACGAAAACGTCTTAGGTTTGAGATGTTACCGCCTAACCGCATGATCGTCGGGAAATCAGACACAATTGAAATTGTATTGTTCTCGCGTGAATCCGGCTTTCAGCGTTTCAAGGGTTAACGAAAAATATAAGATGGATAATTACGATATTATGTATGTGGGGCACGGGCCTCCTTCCAATGAAGGAAAGGTTTTTAGGCCTAGTCCATCACGCTCGCTGGTTTAGTGCGGGATTTTCATGCCATAACTTCTTATTATATACTTATTATATTAATTACTGTACTTATAACCTTGGATTTCAAAAGCTTTAGATAGGAAAAAATCGTCTCTAAGCAGGCTACATTTTGGTAAAAAACGAAACGAAATAAGGTCGAACACGTATCAGGAAATACCTAAATGTGATTTCATGTGTGTTTCCGCTATTACAACTTTTGTTTACTGAAACTTTCGTTTTCAGCTGAAAACATTTCGGACACTTTTACAAACGAGGGTATAATCCCTATAGACCTAGAATTGGGAAACCTGATAAGAAGATATTGTTGTGGAATAACAAATTAATATATTTAATCGTAAATCGTGTGGTTTGTTAAACTAAACTATTAATAGGTAAGTATATATATTATCTGGGTACACTACATAATTCCGAATTACTTTTTTACGAATATTAAAATAACGATTTTTATTATTACGAATTTCAAAGTTCCGAATAATTCACAATCCCGAATTTCAAGTTTCCGAATAATGAAAATCACGAATAGTTGATAAAACGAAATTTCAAACAACAGATTTATTAAAATGACGAAAGTCAAATTTCCGAATTTTATAATTTCGATGTTTCAAATGTACGATTTTGTATTATATCGAATTGTTAAAATTACGAATCCCGAAGTTTTAATATTCCGAAAATACAAATCCCCAAATGTAATTTATTTGACAAGAAATAAGTTGTTATCTATTATACATGTATTTTTAAGCTATATTATGTGAAACGCTCCGCTCCGCTTCGCTGCGCTCCGCTTCGTTTTTCAATATCTATGTGCACCTAACACGCTCCTCCTCGCTTTGCTCGTCGTCGCACCTATCTTTAGGTTTAGGTCCCAAGGTTTTTAAGGTTAAACACAGTAAAAATCCGAGCAATTGTATTGCTTTCTTGTGTTACTTAACAACAAATACTACAAATAGTTTTCTATTTAACAATTGTTTTGCTCTATATTTGAAACGCTCCGCTTTGTTTTTCGATATCTATGTGCACCTAACACGCTCCTCCTCGCTTTGCTCGTCGCCGCACCTATCTTTTGGTTTTGGTTCTAAGGTTTAAAAAACGTTTATGTTTTTTTTTGACAAATTCACGAATTATCATATTTCCGATCGGGATTTTTATTTTTCGTGATTATAATAAATCGGTATTTTATTTTTCGTATATTTAAGTAATCGTATTTTTTTACGTTCGTATATTTAACAATCGTAATATTAAATCTTCGTGATTATAATATTCGAAATTATAATTTTCGTGATTTTTATAATTCGGTATTTAAAAAAATCGGTATTGGAATATTTCGTAAATTACATATTCGGTGTTATCAAATTCGGAAAAAAGTTTTTCGGAATATTTGAGTGTTCCCATATTATCTATTCTTAGGTACGTTTGATTGTTAAACTTTCTACACTTACAATAAACTGTTAAAAATGGATGGACGGTGTCCCACGCTCCACTCAAGAACAAGGCTTTTCGGCATAAACAATTATGCATCATCGGCATAATCGGTAATGCAATAGTAGTTCTTCGATTAAGCTGTTCCTTTTAACCATGTTTTATTCGTTGTATGTCTGAGAAGCAAAAAAAAATCGAGACACAAAAGTTGTTTAAAATCAGAAAAGACATTCTACGCTTTTGAGTCATGCATGGTTCGGCTACCATTTTTGCAAAATCCTAATGATATATTCTGAACGTTGGAACTCCACCAATTGAATCCACAAAACTAAAATTAATAAAACCCTAAAGTATAAGCTTCTCTCATTAGACGGTGAGTAGACAGGTGCATCCACAGACACGTGTCCCGAAGTCCCGACGTATAACACCTTGCGCCGCCCGTAATGTCCTAAAGACAGGTGCGGGTTTTTATTACCGTTTCCCAGTGCGACTAGTTTGGTATTGTTTGTGTTTAGTTTAGAGTTTTAATTTCGTGCAAGTATTTTTGTTTCTGCACTTTCACGCTACGCTATGGTTTCTACAAAGTCAAAGTCAAATGTTTTTATTCATCGTAATAATATAAAATTTTCAGATGAACGTCAATTTTTACACACTACTCTCCGTTCGGATAAGGGGGGCTCTTTCTGTCTACAATATTTGTACATCTTCCTCATGTTTATTGTCATTCTTCGACTCTCGTGCAACGTGCAATGAGCGGGCGAGTGGCGAGACGTAGGTACAACTTTTTATCACGTCTTGTCGTGCGTGCGATATTTAAAGGCTGATTGGGATAAGCTAATTATGCTATACAAGGCGTTATATTCCGAAAACTTTAGCGATAGCGACTTGAAACCGATCATAAATTTGTTTGCCCGAAGTTACTACCATTACCATAATCTTTCATATAAGAAATCTTATGTACTGGCTAGGTTGATAGTTTGTCGAAAACTATAAAAGTTTACTTTCCCCGCATACAAAGTGAGAAATAAATTAGTAGATATACTAAGAAGTACTGCGAATTCAACATCGTTTTAGAAATAATTTGCTTCCCTGAATACCAAAGATTCTTTCATTAAAGTTTTTCCAGCAAAAAAAAGCTCCGTATCTTTTTCCTCTTGACCTGATGACCGAAGACTTTAAGCGAGCTTTTGCTTATGCAAGCTTTTGCAAAAAAGCTCGGAAAAAATATGTCAGTACACCGTCCCGTGTAATCATTAATTAGCCTTAGCTTTAGATAAGACTGAAGAAAATCTAGCTTAATTTATCTTAATGACATAATTTTAAAGACTGTTTTAAGATATGATAGGCAAACATAGTGAGGGACGCCCTCAGGCTAGATGGGGTGACAACTTGCGAAAGGTGGCTGGTTATGATTGGATGCGGAAAGCTAAAGATCGCATCCAGTGGCCTGCTTTGGGAGAGGCCTAAGTCCAGCAGTGGACTGATATAGGCTAATGATGATTAAGCTATGATGATAGATACTTGAAATTGTTACAAACTTGTAAAAATACACACACGAGTAATGAATAAGTTCCATTTATTCAATTATTCCTGGATTCGAACCCATCTTTTTGTAAGAAGTTGACATACATAGTGAGTTTCCACTTCTGATTATACCGTGGGGGTTATACAGGGTGATGATTATTCATGCTAGTAATAGAGCCTTGATTTGCGGACGAATCAGCTGATATGCATGCATACAGGGTGTCCCATGGCGAAGCCACGTGAAGAGGAAGCGCCTGAAATCCTAACTAATATTATAAATGCGAAAGTAACTGTGTCTCTCTGTCTGTCTGTCTGTCTGTCTGTTACTCTTTCACGCCAAAACTACTGAACGGATTTGGATGAAATTTGGTATACATACGGTCTAGACCCTGGGAAAGAACATAGGATACTTTTTATCCCGGAATTCCCACGGGAAAACTTTTAAAGGCGAAGCGAAGCGCGCGGGAACAGCTAGTACTAAATAAGACTTTATACTAAAATAGGTAAGTACTATGAAATATTAAAACCAAGGTATGTTGCTGAGTTGGCTGACAATCACATTTAAATAACGATCAATGAAAAAGTTCCAATTTCAAAATGCTGACAAAATGGCCCCAATTTTTTAAACATTAAATTTAAACAAAATATTACCGTTTTTAGTTGGTTATATTTCGATGCGGTTTTAAATATGCTTCAATATTACAGACGGCGTCATTAAGCTAGCCTTTTCCACTTCAGAGTAATGTGGTGCTGTGTCACTGGAATTTTTTCATTGATCGTGACTGTATTAGTCCTAACTTCCAAACTAATATTATAAATGCGAAAGAAACTGTGTCTGTCTGTCTGTCTGTCTGTCTGTTACTCTTTCACGCCAAAACTACTGAACGGATTTCAATGAAATTTGGTATACATATGGTCTAGACCCTGAGAAAGAACATAGGCTACTTTTTATCCCGGAATTCCCACGGGAAAACTTTTAAGGGCGAAGTGAAGCTCGCGGGAACAGCTATAGTTTATAAAACAGAACCCTTCGTGAGCGACTCTTACACGATCTTGGCCAGTTATTTTATTGTTAAATTTTAATTTAATTTAAACACTTTATTGTATAAAAAATACATAGATATTACAATAAAAGATGGAGAGAATTAAACTAGACTATACTAGTCTAGTTTAAGTTTAACAAGGGCAGACTTATCGCCTAGATGCGATCTCTTCCAGTCAACCCTGATGTTAAACCGGTAGAAACTATGTGAAACAGTAAAAGGTTTGTTAGTATTGTTTACGGACCCTTCCACGCGTAAATAACGACAATCGTTTACCTTTTGTATATGCTCGTTTAATATAACGTTCACTAAAAGGGTTTCTATTAATATATCACAATAATATTATCTTTATTGTAAACTAGCTGTTCTCGCGCGCTTCGCTTCGCCTTAAAAAGTTTTCCCGTGGGAATTCCGGGATAAAAAGTAGCCTATATTCTTTCCCAGGGTCTAGACCGTATGTTTACCAAATTTCATTCAAATCCGTTCAGTGGTTTTGGCGTGAAAGAGTAACAGACAGACAGACAGACAGACAGACACAGTTACTTTCGCATTTATAATATTAGTTAGGATTAGGATATAAAACTCTGTATGAAAGTATGTATTGTATAATGTATCCTCCTGACGCCCAGCCGTTATTTTATTTTTTAGGACTATCTGCCCACGGTCCTCACACAAGGACTATTGCGTTTACCTAGCTTACTGCCCAGAAACTTAAACGTGAATAAATGTCGCAAAAATTATTATATAGTGTTCCTAGTAGTATGTACGATTAATGCATTAAAAAAGGAACCAGTTTCAATAGGTTTAAATTCGAAAATCATTAGTCCTCATGTGAGGACCGTGGGCAGTTAAAAAAAGTTTAATTTATTGGTAGAAAATATATTTATAAGGTAATTTGTTAGAAATAACAAAACTTATGAAATAAGAACCACTTAGGAACACATTTAACACTTTAAATCAGTCTCACATAAGTTTAGAACTTATATTTATTCTAGATAAACTCTTACACTTATCAACTATTATAATTATTGGGATCAATATAGGAACAAAATAAGATAAAAAGAAAGGCTCAGCTAGCAGCTCCTGGATATCATCATCACAAAATTTAAATTCTACGGGTTCATGGTGAGTCATTTATGTCATGTCATCGTCCTCCGAGAGATCTATGTCCGACATACCTAAATCTGCTTCAATTTCTTGGATTTCGCATTATATTCTGTAAAAAACTACATAAATAAGTATATCTAAAATTATAGTATAGCGGTCCAGAGTCCTCAAGTGAGGACTAAACGTTTATGTCATTGAGGACCACGGTACTCAGACAAGTACTAATGTAAATGGATGATCATAGAATCTTATTTAGAACCTTAATTGATAAAATATTACTATTCGTCTCTTGCTAATATACTTAACAATAAGGTTTTATTAAAGTTATTGTATTAAATGATTAGATCACATAAGTAAAATGAGATTACAACTTACTTAGTCGACGGTGGCCCCGCCATGGTTCCGTTTTTTGACGTTTTTACAATGAACGATTGATTATCCTCAGATGACACTTAAGACAGCTGTCATTGATGGAATGTTAAATCCATAGATGCGATCCCAAAAAATAATGGCGGTAAATTCAAATATGGTTCAAACACAAAGTATTCGTCCTCGGAGAAGGACCCTGGGCATTTAGTCCAGAAAAAATATGTTATAGCTTGGGCAGTAACAACTATACTCGTTTAGTACTCACAGAAGGACCGTGGGCATCAGGAGGGTATATCAGACGTATAAAGTTAAGAACTAGACTAAACAACTTTCCCAAAGAACCATAATCCGCCGCGAGTCGCAAGTTTTTTTAAATACTAGGTTTACTAGGTTAGGTACATAACCTGCTTCCTAACTTCCTTATATACTCATTAGGTCGGAAAATTTTAAGTACCTAAAGGAAACCGATAAAAAAGTTAATAAGATGAAGATATGAATTTTTTGCCCCCGACAAAAAATATTAAAAAAATAATATTTTATCAAAATCGGCTTAGACTTGCGAAGTTGTGCGATTTTTTGGGTCGAATGTCGGCCGGGGTTTTGACGTTGGTTAGGTTATTACTATCCGGCATGGGGAAAGTTAGGTAAATAACGAAGCCTGTTAGGCTAACGTGCTTTGTGCGCTAGATATTGGGCCGAAAAAAACATTTAGAATCACAATACAGTCCATCTAAAAAGTCATGAAAACCGACTGAGCTTTTGAGCATAGACTCTTTTACATGTTTAAAATAAAATACTGCGATTGATCTCTTTAGATCTCGTAGATAGGCCAATCCTTTATTTCTTAACAGTATTCATCTCAAATTCAAAAAAAACTTACATCCTATAGACACAAACAAAATCAAAATTATAACAAGGAAAGTGTACGGTGGTAATGAAAAAGGCTCTTCAACATTGCTTTAAATATAATAAGTTGTAATCCATTTCCGTTTTCATGACTTTACAGACCAATTTGATACATAACATGCAAGTATATATACATAGAGCGGTGGTAGCTCATTCGGGTAAGCGCCCGCTTCTCACGCCAGAGATGCGGGTTCGAATCCCGGCGCTGACATGTACCAATGAGTTCTTTTCTGAATTTAAGTACCTACAATGTATACCATCGTTCTTACGGTGAAAGAAAACATCGTGAGGAAACCTGCACATCTAGATATGTGAACCCAACCCACAGTGGACCAGCGTGGTGGGAAATGGTCCAAGCTTAGGAAGGCAGTTTAGATATGCACAAAGGTTCCATTCGAGAGAGCCAGGTGCAGGTACTTACACCCCCACAGAGAATAGAATAGAATAGAATACATACAAGTTTATAGAACACAAAGTAGGTATAAATCTTCGCAATAGAAGCACTTGCAGCCGTCAACGTTTGAGCCAAAATCCCTGGAGCTCTCAGCTCAAATTTAATTTAAATTAACTTAACGCTAGTTACAGATGCAAAGAACTGGGTTTTGAGATGCGTTTTATTCATGAAATTAATACTTAAACTTGTTTTATAAAATACAAAACATACTTACTTTATTTACTTAAAAAATGCAAGTACTTTTAACAAATGTTTAGAAATTTGACATATGAATTTATAATGCGTTTAACAGCCCCTCGACAGGGCTTAGCAAGTTTCTAAGTTTTGCTCTAAGTGGCCTAATGTCTGGCCTAGATCAAGGCATATCTTTGTTTGCTTAATTTGCTACCTGTCAGGCAGCAAATTTTTCATAATCATGACTCAAACTCAGCTGACCTGTGTTGGGGTCCAATCCAACTCGACTCCCTAATCCACGAGCATATTTCGCACATTATTTCCATTATTCTTACTGCATGCGGTTTTAAAAATTATAAATATGTGGCCATCCCCCATCCGACCTCAAACTAGCCAGAGCCTGTAATATAGATATCGGACAGCTGATAAATGTAGACACATAGATAGCTCTACGTACATAATATGTACTTACGTAGTACGTACGTATAATGTGTTCATATTATGAACACCCAAGACCCGAGTTTAAATATCTGTCTTTAAAGAAATATGTGCCCCGGCCGGGATCGAACCCGGGACCTTCGGCATAGCAGTCACCACTAACCACTACACCATTCGGTCAGCTAACATAACAGTAAGTAGGTACCTACACATAGAGGACAGCCATTACAACGTCAAACCATATGCTGTGCCATGGGAAAAATAAAGGGGTATTATACGGCTACCTCACATTGTTTCTTGAAAAGAGCTTAAGTGGCTGCACCTGGCTTCAATTGAATCGAATCATACGAAATCTCTGTGCGTGTCCCCTTTTCTATGTAAACTTTATTTATATACAGGGTGAAGTTTTATTAGTGAGCTTCCCGTTGGCAGATCCATGTACCCAGTATACTAACCAACTTTATTTTTGGGAACTCATAAATCACTAAAAAAGCAGGTTGTATCACCACTCAACATAAAAGCGCAGAGTTGGTCCTATAATGAATGTAAGTATACCTACATACTTCAATATAGCAGACGGCGTCATTAAACTACCCTTTTCCATTTAGGAGTAGGTAATTTGGCGCAATGTCACTGGAACTTTTTCATTGCTCGTGAGTGTCATCATCATCAGCCAATAATCATCCACTGCTGGACATAGGCCTCTCCCAAGGAGCGCCACAACACTCGGTCCTCGGCCTTCCTCATCCAACCACTACCCGCCACCCGCCTAAGGTCGTCAGTCCAGCGGGCAGGAGGGCGTCCCACTGCGTTTGCCTGTTCGTGGTCTCCACTCGAGAACTCGTGTATTTTATCATAATTTCACCTGTATCGATCCAACTTGCCAACGTTGCAAATACATGGTTAATACATAGCCATTGTACAAAGCAAAGCCTTGTATTTATTCAGTCCAAACAAGGCACATTTACACAACTTTGAAGCGTATTTAACAAGTAAATACGTCTACCAGTAAATATGTAAAACCGGTAAAACCTAATTCCAATTTTAAAAATCCATCGCTTTGCCTCGGATTGTATCTTCCTTCTGTTTATCTTGTCAACTCAAATGGAAAGCCGCAACATCACTGTGCTGAATTAAACCTTAAACAAGAAGCCATAAGGTTGTACAGAAACCGTTATTTTGTCACTCTTCCACATTCAAATCGCGCCTGACAACATGCGTCTAAAATTGCAAACAAATGAAACAAAGGGAGGTTTTTTTATTAATCTTGATAATGCTTGCATAGCGTCCAAAAAATCTTCCGTGGAGTAAAAGGATTGTAAGTATTGATTATTTAGAAAAAGTTAACATGATAGTATCTTTAAATATCTAGCATAAAATTTGCATTTTTCCGAAATAAAAACGTATCTAAGAGCTAACGTAGGTCATAGGTAAAGCCGATACCATGACCTATGACCTACGTCAGTCCGTTGGAGTAAATACTCGTAATTAAATAACAGTTTTCAGATAACATCCTTATTTCTTACTGCATACGTGTGAAAATCTGAAACGCATTTTCTACTTTTCCACTTTTAGACTTTTCTACACCTGGCCACTAATAAGAAGAAAATCACCGACCTCTTTTAATCATAGAAATTAAAAACTAAAACCATAGACTATGGCGCCTAAAAGTCTTCTTTTTAAAACGCGCTAGGATTGTCCCGAGGCAAAGGTCATGACTTCATGCAGCCTGCGTATATTTCAGGCTGGGCTGTAGTTATCTTGTTCCGTGCTACGTTTCCCAACATGCTACGCGTATACAAGCTTGACGCAGCCTGGTGTTGCCAGGTCAGGAGCGGTTTTCCGGGAAAATCGTATCGTTTTTCCTATAAATTATAATTTTCCTATTATTTATTAAGTTGGTACTTACTTTACTTACTTTAGTTAGATACTTATACAATTACGACGTTATGTGTTAAGTTAAAGATGGGTGGAAATATTTGGATATTCATATGAATACCTATACCTACTTGTAAGTAGGCCTCTCCCATGGGTTGGTACGAATTGCTGTGAGAGGTTAAGAAACACCGAAGACAGAGTGGGGTGGATTAGTGATGCTTGGCTGAGGCCTATGTCCTAGGTCCTAGAACGATTATGTAAAGAGATATAAGTACGTACCTAAATCAAAACCCCTCCAAACTAATTCCCTGCTGAACTTAACATATCACTAAACCCATCATCATCCAGGCAACTTTAACCCAAAAGACCCATCCCATCCAAACCAGCACCAATTTACTTACCTACTCACTTATGTACATTATCTATTCTAGCACAATCCGGGGAAAAACTACCCTAAACCCGCGCGTTTCCCCCCACCCCTGGTCACACTTGCAGCCTCTCGCCCGGGCCACCCCCCGCGCACCGCCTTGCGCAGTCACCCCCCGCCGCGCCCTGCGTCAGTCGCCCCGCGAGCCTCGACCGAGACGCACGTATCTCACGCTCACACACGCACCTGTGGCGTTCGGCCGCCAGAGAAGGACGAAATAAGTGCGTGGAACCTCCCCCTCTAAACCGTGCGTTCGATTTTTGTTGTGCCAAACTGAAAAGTGTGTTTGTTTAGTTTGTGACTTAGTGAAGATTTCAAAGTGAGTGGTTTGTAGTTTTTTGGTTCGTGAATGGTGGTTTTATGAATGGATCGAACAGGTTTGCCGGATGGATTCAAATTGAGCTCGAAACCTGTCTAGAGAATCGTCGGTTTCCGCCAGTACGGGTTTGCCGTGGGAGTCGAAGCGATCGCCTATTTTTTTCTTAATTTGTATCATGTTTAATGAACCTCTTTTGAGTGTGAGAAGCGCCTACGATACTCGGATAGGTATACGACCTTTTTTCGTCGCGTTAGCGTTCCTTTTTTGTCGCGCAGAATTCGAATAAGATTCGTTTAATGGATTGCTTGATGTTGATATCCGATAATGTTTTATGAATATAGTGTTGGTCGTTTCGTTCGTCACCTAATAAAAATTAAGATGATATTTGAGAGTTTTTCCTAATATTAGGAAATGGGTGGGATGCAATGCAGCCTTCTTGGCTTGCTACGAAATGTCAAAAGTTATTGACTCGTTCCAAGTTTGAAAAAAGAAAATGAATGTAGTTATGGGCTTACCAAACATTTTTTTTATTTGTATCTTATCTACTTACGAGCTGCCTACCTACAAGCAAAAAATAATGAAGCATAATGAAAAAACATAAATTTTAAAGGCCTGAACATGAATTATAAAAGCCTGCTTTTGTACATATAATTATACCTACATAAGTATGGCCTTTACGTAGGTATTTTAGGAAATGCCTTTAGAAGATCGTTTAAAGAAAATCATAGCCAAATATATCAAAGATTACCTAGGTAGGTAGGTACCTACAGAGCCTACCTTCATTCATACCTAACTATAATGAATATAAATTTATAATTACCAACTCTTCAAAGATCTGAGAATAAATTTAGCTACTACTTACCAAGTAGGTAGGTAGGCAAGTATTTAATTAAAGGAAATCATACTTTATACCTACCTACCTTGCCTACTCTACCTATCTTAGTAACGATTTGAATTCACGAAGTTTTCCAGAACGTAATGTACCTAGGTACCTACCTATGTAGGACGTAGGTATTACATACAGTAGAACCTTTGACCGTTCAAACCTTAGACCCCTGCTTATAAGGTAAATTGCCATGCCATACCTAATACCTACGCACGAAAAATTTCAATTAGGAAGGTACACTCGCAATGAAATAGTTTCAATGACAATTATTGTCATATTATGCTATTATAGCACCAAATTACTCATATACGGAAAAGGCTAGATTAACAACGCTGTCTCCAATATTGAAGTTCATTTAGCAGCGCATCAGAATACCTACCTATTACCATCTAAAAACGTAAAAATATTTCAAACATTATTCGAAATAAAATGTTCTCGAATGTTTTCCATTTTGTGAGTGGAACATTTTAATCGCTCGTGAGTGTATAATTCGTTTTACTTTTATCTACAGTAAGTATCTACATAATACCTACTCACATTTCAATACGAAAAGTCAGTTACATATATTTACACATAAAATACGTACCAGCAACCTAGCCTACAAATAAAAATCTGCAGTGACTAAAGCAAAAATTGAAAAACGTGAGTTTCGACTGTAGCTTTCAAATATACCTACGTGTGTGAAAACTGTACAAAAATATAAAAAATGTATCTACACGCTACAGTATATAACCAATTTCTTTCAAAGTCCTTTAAAAAAGCCCGCAACACTGAAACAGCCTCATTGGAATAAGCTGTATAATATTTTGTGTGTGTGTGTGTGTGTGTGTGTACTGTATACTGTACACTTCAGGCCAAGAAAATCATACATTCGGCCATCCTGATAAACATAGTCGCCGAATATAGCCGATCGTATCTTTCGGTCCCCGCGACTCCGAGATTTATCCCTCGATGTACAGACTGACTGGAATAAAGTGTGGCCTCGCGTGAAAAAGGAACTAATGAAAACATACTTTTGAATAAAAATATGTTTTCCAATGTAGGTATATTATATTGGTTATAAATGGTTCTAGACTCATATATAATATTGACAATCAACAAAATAATGATTGTAAGTATTCTAGAATCTAGATATTAAGCTACTCCCAGTAAGGACTACGGATTTTATTCGATTGTTCGTTTGGATACATTCATTTTGTTGTCGATGGTCGAAAGTATGTGTTTGTATTAATATTTTTTTTTATACTTAGTATGTGAAGCGTTGTATAAGAGGAAATAAAAAGGTTATGTAAAATTTTACGCGTAAGTACATTTTCGCCGATTGGTTTAAAAATAAAATTCTTTAAGCGTTAACTGACCCGAATTAGAATGTCCAAAGGGAGGTCAACAGTCCATACTGTGTATCTTGTGAGTTTGGCGCTTTAATTAAAAAGGTTGTATTCACACCAGTATTTTCAGCCAAACAATACCAAAAATACTATGACAGCGCCCCCTTCTGATCTTTGACCTTTGCAAAACTTCGTTGTGCTGTACCCTATATAATATATTTTATGTCTTTTCTATTGATCCCGGGTTAGTTCAATCAAAATACATATTTCATTTTCTTTTTTAACGAGCCTATTTTTTTTTTATTAATACGGCTTTCCAAACTTTTTGCGGATGCTGAGTAAACATATTAGCTTTTTTCAATTCTTACTTATTACCGTTTTTACGAGCCATAGGATGAAATTGGGATCAGGAGTAATCTAGCGTGAAATATCCTAAAGACAGATACCAAAATAATTCGGAAATATATATATATTTAATTTATATATAAATTAATCAAAATATTTACGTTTTTAGTTGATAATGCGCTGTTAAATGTACTTCAACATTGCAGACGGTATCATTATGCTTGCCTTTTCCGTTAAGGAGTATAATTTGTTGCTATTTTCAGTGGAACTTTTTCATTGCTCGTGAGTGTAAAATATATTTTAATAAGAATAGAGAAAACAAATGCCGACTCACACGGTTTCGTATGATAGTCATTATTTCGATACTTGACTTTTAAAAGTCAGCTCTTTTTTTACCGGCTCCATTGCACTAAACCTGCTATCTGAATAATTATACACTTTAAAAAACCGGTAGTTCAGTTCTCATACGAAAATCTTATAATCTCGTACGCAATTTGTTTTTATTTTCACAAAGTCCGAAAGTATCAAAATTTACGTACATCTACACTACACTCATAATATGAGAATATGAAATTGGATTTTGTGTAGCTTTACAACTTTCAAGTTTTAAAAAGTTTGAAACCCGTATGCGAGGCAACTCTTGACGGTAACAATCGCCACAGAGCCTTTAAAGAAATCAAGTTTTACATCACAAAAGTAGAAGTCAACAATCCTAAAACGGTCGCAGGATCAGTAGCTGCCCTGACTTCTCCACCTGCCATTTTTTTAAGAGAGAACAATTTATCGCAATCTAGCAAAGGATTGAGTAAAGCTCCCATGGGACGTAGAAACAGGATCCTGAACCAATAAAGCTGAGCTTTTTGATTACATTTCTTATAACTACATCTATCATTGCCCGCCCCAATTCTGATGTGACCGTGATAACGGCTGAAATCTAATATCGTTAATTGATTGATCACACGCCAGCGTCGAAGGGATTTCTGAAAACTTTCCTCAGGTTTTGTTAGTTGTGTTGCCAAATTATTGGAGAAATGTTAGGATTTCTCGTAAATTTTACACCAATTTTTATTTTTTTCTTCTTGTGTGTATTTTTATTTTATGTGTTTTCATAAACACAGGAGGAAGCTAGCTTAGTGCATTTTACACGATAGAAGAAGAATGTGTTTTCATTTAGTTTTGCTATTGTAACCAACAACAGAGCTTTTAACATCCCAAACCTCACGCCGAAACAGCGAAACCGCATCATAATGATCATAATCCAAAACCCACATCTATAAAGCGACCAGAGCATTGTAAATTTTATCAAAAAGTGAAACAAGTGGCGTTAAATAAATAGCTTGGAACAGTGTTGGTGTAAACACATGCTACATGCAACCTGACACTAACAACAGTAATATTAAAGTTATAATGCTGGCTCGTAATAACATGACTGTCGTGAAGCTCCATAAAATAGTTCGCGGGATTTATACTTTGTTGCTACGGTGGCTGTATTGAGCCGTTTATACGAATTGGCTGCGTGTTTTTTGCGGTATGGAATGCTGTTGGTTTTTTGAAGATGTCAAGAAGTTTATTGGATGTCTTTCCTAAGTGCTATAAGTTTTGCATAGAAACTAAGGCATTTGTTTATTTCCATACCAAAAATCATTAATTTAACTCAGCTTTTTATACTTATTAGCTTGAATCAAAGTTTGGTAAACCAATTTGGTTTCCGTAAGTGTATTTCAGTTCAGAAGCGAACGTAAAGAAACAGTACTAAAAGTCTTTCAAGTTGTACTGAAATAGTATTCCCTACGCCATTTCAAGGGGTTGGGTCAATTTAATTAGCCATTTTTGTACTTTTCCCTATTTTTCTTTTACGCAGGGCCCTTTAAGAGTTTCTTTTGGTTAAATTTGCTCATTAGCTTTGTGTTGTTGGTCCTTTGAGTATTTTCTTATGTAAAAGAGTCGGTTTTTAGGGTTCAATTACTTATTTTATGTTTGTTACTTTTCTGTTTGAATGTTTGGGTTTGTACATTTTGATTGAGTTTACATCATCTTAGATATATAGAACAGACGTTACAAATGTTGTACAAAATGCCTTTAATATATTTTTGTCATAATTATGACTTATTTGGCCTCAAATGACCCGTAGCTTGGGATCGCTAATTTGCAAGATTTTCTTCAACAAAAGCTCGTGATAAATGGATCTGCGGTTCGACCGGCTACCCTTTATTTAGACAACTGACCCTTTTTTGCACAGATGCTACGAAAGGTGGGCTTAAGGCCGTAGGCAATTTATGCAGGCTATTCTTGTACGCACCATGTTTTCATTACAGAAATTCCCTCTTTCTTTCATCGTTAATAACAGTTTGTATTACTTAACCCCCGACGTAAAAGGGATTGGGAAAGGTAGGGGCACTCAAAGTTCCTGGCTATTACTACCATCGTTCTTTTGAATACAAAAACGTAGGCCTAATTTTGTTCTTTTATGTGTAAAAAACCTTCAGACTTTGTCCGGGAAAGGGGAACAATTTCAACCATCCATCATGTCTATATTCAATAGGTGAACCGTCAAACTATTTAACTGCTCGTAAATCTATACCCCATGTGAAAGTTACAGGCCGACATAAAATTTATGAAACAGTTCAACTCTTTTGTAATGTTATTTTACAGCTCAGATTAATAATATACGAACAAGATGGTGTGTCACACACAAAAACAAAGTAAAAAAAACTGTCTGTATTTTGTTTACAGTCAAACCGTTTTAAGTTCAGCCCAATAATAACCATTGTTCCAATTTGACTAAAGTCCCACATATTCTAGCCGGAATGATTCAAAGAGCTCAGTGGTAGAATCGGGGCGTTATTTGCCGTGACGTTTTCTTTTGCACTGACACTCCATCTGAATCGTATCTCGTTAATCTGAGGTAATGTAGCATGTTATTTTACAGTGTATCATTTGTATGACGGTGACATGAAACAGACACGGTGATAAAGTGATAACGGAATGAACAGAGCGACGCATGAAGCGCTGGGGTTTAAAATATATTTCTATCGTAAAATTTTCACGTTGCCTTTTGAATATGTGACAGATAGGCTTTTGAGATGTTTGTTTTGATGTTTTATCCTACTAATATAAAGGCAAAAGTTATAAGTATGTGTGTATGTTTGTTACTTCTTCACGACAAAACAGCTGAACCGATTTTAATGAAATATAATATGGAGTTAGCTGAGATCCTGGATTAACACAATAGGCTACTTTTTATAGCGGAATTCCCAGGGGAAACTTTTTGAGGCGGAAACAGCTAGTTTTATTCATAAAGAAGACTTCTAGGAAGCTTTCTATGTTTAAATAAATAATTTCACCCAATGCGCAGTAACTTTCGAGCACACCCTAAATCAGAATAGCCTCTAGAACCTTCCATTTCGCATGCTAGTGCTTATCAGAATAGACCATTACAGTTCATGCCACGCACTTTGGGTGATTCCCTGGTGATATATTCCCAAGCTATAGCCTAAATATAGCGGTCTATTGTTGTTGAGAATACTGGGAAATACACGGGGAATAATAGCGGCGAAAGAAGAAAGCCTGGGAAGTGGAATCGGGTCATATATGGCGTTTTTGTTGAGATAATGTCACTTGCGTTACATACGTTTACTTACGGTGTAAAAGTCCAAATTGTTTTCTTTTGTAAAACGTATCGGTGACATGGTATGAAGCTGTACTAGCGTTTTTCAGCGTGGTGAAGGGTTTGACTATCTAGTCAGATTAGTTGTCAGTTGCTGACACCGCCGCCAGACATTATTTGAGGTACAGTTGAGGCGTCACTCAGGGAGACTCTAAATATTTTGAATTATATATGTGCAAAGAAAGTTATTATTTATACATACATGTATGTATATATATATGTATATTATTTACTTCTAATTGACTAAGTTTCGGTCTAATCCGCTAACTAATTTTAATTAGTCACAAGCGGGTTTGCGAAACGTGACATAATGATAATAACAGTATGTAGTAAAGAGTTCAGAAACTCAAACAATTTAATCCCCTAAAACTTTAGTCTACCAGCCTAATAGGTAATGGGAATGGGGTAATAACCCTAAATATAAGCGTGCGCCCGGGCGTTCGCTCTGATGAAAGGTAAAAGGTTGCATACCTTATTACCTTATTAGGTCTTATCGGGGCAAGAAGGACTGAGTAAATTCTGCGTTCTTTTTCATGACAAAATGACTTATGTAGAAGCTGTAATGATATCTTATTGGAAGGAAACACTGATATTAGAATGATAAAAAAAGCGTAGTGAGCTTATTTTTTACTATAAAAACAAATATTTGCAAGTTCTGTAAATTTTTTTTGTACATAAAGTTGCATTTTTTTCAGTTAGGTAAAGACTGATCATCGGCCATCCACATTTTAAAGCCCTAACCGTTTTTCACCATCTCCATAAAAATATCTTATGCTATTTAATTACTCATTCATACGCCAACCCAAGTTTCCAATAAGAAAATGATTCGAAATCAAAAACGTCGCAAGCATTGATGTTAGCCAATATTCGATCGAAGAACAATGGAAAAAAAACCGTTCCGTTTGAAACCGGACTACACCGGATATCCGGTGTCTTGGATCTTGCCTGCGCTGGTTTAAACGCAAGCCTCGCTTATTGTGTATAGAAGAGGCAGTAGTACGACTTTAAACTACGGTGTGAGTATCAAGATATTCATATCCAGTATCAAAAATAATAAAGGCACAAAATTTATGTTTAAAAGCTAAATAAACGCATTGTTTTGTTGTTAAAAACTCGATTCTATGAGAATTGCCGTAGATCTTTGTAGGTTAAAGAAAATGAGTAATCTGTAGATTACATTAACGATAGGTATTAAAAATATATCCACGATACTAAGCTCAAAAATTCCTATAAACATATCATGGCACTTACCAAGGCCAAATCGAATCTATACTAAAACAGCTATGGAATAATAATAAACATTAAAAGCTACCAGTTCAACGAAAAAAATACCCGTTGTTGTAAAGTCAAAGTTACGGCTGTTCCTTCAAAACGTGTACGGTCAAACTTTTTAACCGACTTCGCAAAAAAGGATGTGTTCAGTTACAAGCTCAGTATTGCCAACGGCTCGCTTCATTTGTTGTTTGTATACGTGTTGTGTTTTTTGTTCAGTTTCCTCCGAAGGAAACGGAAACTGTAAGGAAACTGTTCGTTACTCTTTTTTGACCATTCAACCGTAACATGCGAGGCGTTAGAAGTTGGTTTCTGTAAATGTTTTAAACACAGTTGTCCAAATCCCCTTATTATAAAAGGTAGACTGAATATGGTACTGGTTTATAATCGGTTATATGGTTCATACAAATCAGTAGCGTAAACCCGGGTTTAAACCATAACCATCTTTAGTCTACGTTTTATAATAAGGGGAATTAATTTTGTAAGAAAAAATAATGTATATACATGCCGAAGTCGCAAAGTCTGCTTTTAAGTGCCCGTCAGATGAAGATAAAAAAATCTGGAAATTTTTCAGTCACAAAAAGCACTTTTAATAATCATCATCAGCCCGTAATAGTCCACTGCTGGACACAGGCCTCTCCCAAGGAGCGCGCCACAAACTCTGTCCTTCGGCCCTTCCTCATGCAGCCACTACTTTCACTATAAGACACACTAGATTACTCTATAAATTCCATATCAGTTGTGATCTGAACGTTCTACATCCAAGGATTCTAGAGGATTTGGGGAATCCACGATTTTCATCGGATTTGCGAGTCGCATTATTCTTGATAACGTTACATAAATTACCCGGTTTTATCTAAGTGTCGGCAGGTACTAGGTTCGATTCGGCATGGGGATACAATGTTTCTCAGTAAAAAATCTACCTAAACATTGACTTAAGTAACACTCAGCGAGCATTCCACTAATCAGAGCGCTGCATTTCATATTTAAGTTAAAAACTTGACTTGAGTTGTTCTCAGGCATTGAGTAAGAATGGTCACCTTAGTCCACGTTGTTCTATGTTCTCAGGTATGAAACCGACGGTTAACATACAGTGACATAATCAGTAGTGTATTGTTTTATGAAAATCAGTCGTTATAAAGCTATGCATAGGTAAGTTAAGTGAACTTACAGTTTTGAATATAAAAAAAAAACTTTCGTGATCATGATATTTCACCCCAACCCGTTATAGGAAATGACACGAGGTATTCTGATAAAGGTTGACAGGTATTATACTGAATGTTTTAAAGGCCGATACTTTTTTATACCTACACAAGAACCAGTCTTAACTCAACTTTTAACAGATTTTGCTTTTCAGCCCTAAAAGCCCACCGGCTGTCACTTAGTAAAAAAAAATCTAATTCGCAACTTGCTGACCCCGCGAAACATTTTAAAGATTGACTTTTCAAAGTTCAGCGCGACTCACGGCGACAAAAAATGGCCGACGCCAGTTTTTTTTTTAATGAGACTAACGAGCAATTTAAATGAAAGGAAAATACGGCGCCTACAGCGGACAATTAGAGAACTGGCAAGTGCGATGAAAATAAACAATTTTATTTATTTATTATTTAGATATATTTTGTATATTTTATATTTTGTTAACATTTTATGGATTGTTAGGCGAATCGTTTCTATGTGAGCTATCGAAGAAATATTTAATATAGCAATTTGAATAGATAGGGTTGATTCAGTGACTTCTTTTAGCAACTATCTGAAAAAACACATAAAATATGAAACATCGATGGCCCTCTTTTACTACATACGAGTATGCGATTTATCACCGTTTCCTATCTAACTAAATAGTTCGCTGCCTTGTACCTACTTACATACATGAACTTGCATATAGTATTATTACTATGTATTTATAAACCAAATCAGAGTTGTATTCGAATGCTAGACAGATACACAACGAATGAAACCTTACACTGGTTTAATCATTTTATCTAATTAAAAGCGAAATAACACGAATTCGATAGCAGCTATAGGGGCGTTACACTGAGACTATGTTTTAATACTGATTTGGGTCACAATAAATATCTAATTGGATTTAATTCAACGAATCGGAATCTAATATTGTACACTGTACAGTATGAAACAGCCGGATGGCACATTGGTTAGCGGCTGTGACTGCTATGCCGGAGGTCCCGGGTTCGATCCCCGGCAATTACCATGAGGTCCATGTCCTGCGGCATTATAATCAAGTAGCTGTTCCCGCGAGCTTTGCCTCGCCTTAAAAAGTTTTCCCTTGGGAATTCCGGGATAATAAGTAGCCTATGTTCTTTCTCAGGGTCTACTGACCATATGTATACCAAATTTCATTCAAATCTGTTCAGTAGTTTTTGCGTGAATGAGTAACAGACAGACAGACACAGTTACTTTTGCATTTATAATATTAGTTAGGATTCCATATTTCTAAATAATTCATTGGTATGTGACAGGATTCGAAGCCACGGCTTCACGAATGAGATCCGTGACCCTACACCACCACAACTCAAATAAATCTTTAGACCCTTAAAGGATATAAAAACATTGATTTGGAAAGGGGTGCTATAATTTTAAACAAATTGACAGACGGTCTTCTGTAACCACACATTCTCTAAACAATCAACGCATAATTACTTTTAAATTAGGTTAATTAGTTAATAAGAATTCTCCCTAAAACAATATCCCCTTTGGAAGGCAGGTGAAAAATGAATTTTATAATTACATTTCGTTTTAATTTTGCACAAAATTTACATTGAAATTAATTAGCGAGTGTATTTCTCGCCGTTTCTACGGAATTAAACTGGCTTTGTTTGAAGATCAAGACACGGGTTCTTTGTGTGTCTACCCCTTGCTTCTAGGGTAGCAGGTTCGAATTTGATGACAGACGTATCATGAAGTATCAGTCTCTTAACTTTATGTTTTTTTCCCAAAACATTCTTATCTTCCAAGTTTCTATAACTCTTTTGTATATTTTGATTGTATATTTTTATGTGTCAAAACAGCAGTACCTAACACTATCATTACCAACACATTAAAAAAACATTTTTAGTGCCAATTTCTCCATAGTCGATTAGAGCATATTAACCAGGGAGTAGTGACACAAATGTCATGAATTTTATATGCAGATGACGGTTAATTTATAAATCAATCCCTGTCGGTTAGATAACCGACTACAGAGAAATTAGAGCTTAAAATATTAGGTAAGTATTTTGATTAGTTATGCGATTAAAGCCGTGTGCAAAAGTGCCACTAAACAACGATCATAATACGACAGTTTAAACCACCACATTTGGGCAAAACGTCTAAAATAACATATGTTAGAAATCTGTTCGTCGCTAGTAATTTTAGCTAAAATTCGGCCAACGCGTGGCGGACTAAAATGACTAAAGTGGGGGGTAACCTAAATTAGTAAAATATATCTCTGGTGAAGTTATTTCTTTCTTCTTGAATATTTCTTGAAGTTAAAAATAAACATCGTTATTATTAAAATGCAATAGATGAATTTTGATAAAAGCAATCTCAGCCAATACCACGGAAACCAAAAAAGTTATCGCTCCTTTAATAATATAGGAAAACATAACACAACAAATGGAGGATTTAGAGTTTTATAAAATGGACCCCAAATCAACAATAGGTACTAGATAGATTTAGTAGCTAGTATTAATAATACGAAAAATTGCGCGATCGGTGCCTTTCAAAACCTTATTACATATTCCATGTCACCCATTTGTGCAGCCCTCCGAAGACACACAAAATCCAACCTTATAATTTACTACAATTCCACCCTCAAGAAATATCGTTCACCCTTGCTTAGCTTCGCTCATCATTCTTTTTGACTTGTCCCTTTTGTTTCCTACCAATAATAACTACCGTCTCCCTTATGTACCAGTCTCAAGGAGGGTATTTGTTTGGCAAAAGGTGCAGTGAAGGGACTGAAGTAGAAAGCACCTTGCAAGGAGTTACATTCGTGAATGATATTTCGACTCATCGTCTCACTTGGCGTCACATTGGGTAGAGTAGAAATGGAGGCAGTAGGTTAGCTTTATAATTGCTTAAAAAAAAATTTTTTTAAACGTTTTGTTTAATACTAAAAACGTGGACTCTTGCAGAGCTTAGTCTACATAACTTAATCAATAATAAATTTAGAATAGGTAAAGTAGAATTCGGGTGTAACACAAAGGGTGGTCTTATCGGTTATCTATCGATTTCTTCAAGATAATTCTTAGTAATGTTTAATTAACAACGGACTATCTAATGTATAATCAAAGCTATCTGGTCTAGTGTAACTATATTTTACCCAGCTTAGAAATATAGTTACACAAGAGCAGATATTTTTATAATTAAGTATAATATAATCAACATAGATTTTTGTATTCTTACGTTTACTGTATTTATCTGGTAAGGTTAGCCATTAACAATGTCTTAAAGCTACCCCACTGCCCCAACCATACATTAGGGTTCCTTTCTTACACAAAACAGTCGACAGGTGTTCGGGAGCGGTTACATTCTGGGGTTCCGCCGTAAAAACATCCAGGAACCCTCCAGGGAAACCTAGGTCACTTTAGCTTACGAAAAATGAAGTTTAGGATCGCTGCCGTGGTAACCACGACTCTATTTCTTTGCATTAAACGTGATTGTATTGCCAGCTTTCGTTTGTTTTTGTTTGTCAAGTAAGAGTAAAACCCCGGGTTGTAAAAGTTGGGTTATGGAGTGACGAAGTGTGCTTGGTGCGAAACGCTTCGGGTTAAAAGGTTTTCCCGTGGGAATTACGGGTTAAAAGTTAGCGTGTGTGTTGAATTGATGTGTGTAGTACGCTGTATACTGGGTTTTTAATTTTGTAGCGTCCGCCATAATACAGCTTTTGTGCTTTATTTTACTTGAATCCTGTACTTACGTAGCTTTTAGCTTCAACGATAAACTCTAAACGAGGATTCATCAAACATAGAAAAGAATTTCGCTTTAATAACATGCATGTTTTGTATTAGTTATAAAAATGCATCTAAGATGGGTTGGGATTATTCATTTAAAAATAACTCAAATCAAAAACCCAACAACAAACACACACGATCAAACTTATAACACTTTAATGTTAATGTATCAATAAAAAATAAAAATAAAATAGATGAATTGAGATCCCCTTTCTTTCTCCGAAGTCGGTTAAATACAGAACCATTACCACAACCTCTTGCCCTGACTTTGATAGCCCAGTGGTTGAGTACTTGGTCAGTTTTTTCCACGTCCGCCCGGCGCGCTCAAACCGGTTCGATTCCCGCCCACTCCCATCTGTATCGAGTGTTTACAAACTAGTTGTGTGTCTCACAACAAATTGGTGAAAGGACCGCCACCTATTTTTGGTTTATGGCCGTGGGACGCCCTCCTGTTGGACTTGCAGTGGCAAATACAGAGCGAGAAATGAAAAAGTTCCAGTGATAATAATACCAAATCGCTCCTAAACGGAAAAGACTAGCTTAATGACGCCGTCTGCAATATTGAAGTACATTTTCGTATTTATATTATAAATGTTGTCAAGTTACACGTCTTTATTATGTATAATTGCTGATATTCTTTTTAGCGATACGTAAAAAAGTGTTACTTCGTCCCTGAACCCAATATAACAATATTTATTTAACACATATCAACGTTAACACGTTTACTGCCAAAAAAAAACAATAGCAACACATCTGCCAGACTGTTAAAGGGTTAACTGGTGTCTCACAAGATATTTTATTTATTAAACGAGCAAAAAATGGAACCTAATAAAAGCTACACGAAATAATATTTTTATGTCTCGCTTTATATTTCTTTATGTTTAAAAGATACCTTTTTGTATATTTGTCCTAATGAAGCTAAACCTCGCCCACACAAGTTTTGAAAGAATAAATAAATATGATATTACCAATTAGCTGCTTAATTCAAAATAAACAGTTATGCAACTTGTTACTTGGGCTTTTTCTAACGAATATAGCTCTGTTCTGTGCCTCCACTCGTGTGTAGTGTGATTATGTTTTAGTGATCGACTGTGGGGGCGCCACTGGTGAATGTCTGTCAAGTATGTTATTTTGAAAAAGGAAAAAACTATCATTCTAATTAATACTTATATATTTTTACTTGATGGTTATTAGTTGTTAACAGATTTATAAAACTTATTATTATAAGATCATGTACGCCTACGCAAAAATATAACGTTTCTAACCATTCCAAAGTTGATTTGTCTGTTTGTAAGATTCTATATTAGGTAGTACATATTTAAATTATCGGCGCATACAGAAGGTGTACTTTATATTTTATAAAACTAATAACAATCCAAACTACACGCGTTCAACCAACAAAGTCTTCCAACTAAAACGCTGCCCAAAATTAGTTCGCTAATCCGCCGCTACGCCACACAATTCGGTCAGACTGTAGTACATTTAGTACTAAAAGTTGGACTCTCCCACGCAGAAGTCACAATGTGCTCGACACATGCGGCTCACATGCCGAGACCACATACAGGGTGCTCGGAAATCGCAAACACACTTGTTTGTGCACTACAGGGTGTTACAATGATGTCGAGCGTATTTTCAGACACATTTTTAGTATATATAGTATAAGTAATCTTGTATCAAAATATATCAAAACATAATTTTAAAAACAATGTTGTATACTTATGCCAAAACTTTCAGTTTTTATAGCCGCAACCGTCGCGACCCCATACTAACTTTGTCGCACTCATAAAACATCACCCTGTATCTGTATACCTCACCATACGGACAAAGTGAACAGACTAACACACACACACACTCATTTTACGAGCCCGCTCTGTTCGTAAAACGGTAAAGTTTTAAAACAAACGATTTTCGGACCGTAAAATTAGAAACAACACATTTTATAGTCAGCCTTTGTGATTCTGGTTGGATTTTTGACTCTACTCTTTTCCCGCGAGATTCGCTTTGACTTAAAAGGTTTCCTCGTGGGAATTCCGGGATAAAAATTAGCCTATGTGTTAATCCGGGGTGTCAGCTTACTACATGCCAAATTAAAAAATAGCACTGTTCGTAACCGTTTCCCAAAAAAATTAAGATCGGTTCAGCCGTTCTGGTGCTACGCCACCACAGACAGATACATGCACACTGAATAAACGGACACGTAACTTATAATACCCCTCTTTTTAGCCGGGGGTTTAAAATTACTGCATGCTATCATCCTTTTCTGAAAAAAAACAGTTTCTAAGAATTTTATCAAGACTTAGGTATATATACCCTTTTTTAACTTCTTTTAGTCTGAAGTAAAAACGACGCTCTAATAGATAAACCAACCACAAAAATATTGAACCAAGAGGTCAAAAGGATTCAAATCCCTGAAAAAGTTTGAAGAACAAGGCTTATCGCTACGACTTTTCTGACCTTTTAAGTTACTACTTAAATCCCCATTTCACTAAAAATCGTTTTTTAGCTTTATCTTTCGTGACTTCTAAAAATTCGTCTCTTCGGGCTTATCGCCATTTAAGACTAACTATACGATAAGTGAACTTACAATCGATTACTATAATTTATGTATTGTCAATCATAATATAGATAAGAATACTCTTATTTTGCACCACGAAAGAAGATATTACAAAATTAACACTTATAAATGAAATAGTACGAAAAGGCGACCTTATTGCTTAAAGCAATCTCTACCACACAACCTTTGGATGGAAGAGGTAACTTTAAGATATCAAGATTCAAATCTGGATATCATCATACCTACCATACATATCATCATTAAAACATGACATTAGAAAACGCACTCGTAACTAGCATCCTACGCACAGGTTACACATAACCTCAATGAACAAAAGTACTTGAATAAGTTCATTAATGTCCGCTACTGACAAACAGAACAGACATTTTGTTTAGCCAACAAGACCGCGGTCAATGGCGGCAGCAGTATTCTGGAAACCTTAGCGATGCTGTCACTCATCGACGAATAAAGGAACGAGAATTGTCACGCAATCGGCACGCTGAAAACAACGAGATATAGTCGTGGTTAGGGAGTTGGTAATAGCGTGCGGGTTTAGTCACGCACGCGGGATTGCAAGCCATTTTCCTGCTTCCCGCGTGCGTATTCCACGCGTTACAGTGAATACGTGTATAAAACGAACAATTGAGCTTGTTATGCGTGCGGGGCAACCCCGCGTGCGTGAATTCGCACGCTATTAAAAATACCCTTAGCGCTGCAGTTTTGTTTTTCCGAAGCTTCGCAGAGCTGCGGTAACCACGACTCTATTATATCTCTATTATATGCTCGACTCTATTATGTTAGCTAGTTTTAAGACAATATGGGTACTGCATTACCTGAAATAAATGACTATTTATTTATTTATTTATTTATATCGTACGTTTGTCGTTCGTCGATTTAGAGAGTGACCCCGCAGCATCGCTTTAACAGTTCTACCATAGCTGTACCATCCAGAATACTGACCACAGCCTCATAGTGGGTGGACCGTGGGCGCCGGACGTTGAGTAATGGACTTATGCAGGTCGCGACATGGCACAGGCCTCTTGAAGGCCTTAGCTTATTGCAGGAGAGTCGAGGCGGCGGCGGCGTCGCGGCGCGGGCGAGGCGGCAACTTGACATTGTAGAGGATGGTGCTGGTATATCAAGCCGAAAGGGTGTGACCCCCTGAGTAACGTTCGGCTTAGGTAGTAATAAACCCTTTTTGCAAAACCCTGTATATGAGACGTAATTATGTGTATCTTAAGCCGATGCGACGCTACTACGATGCCGCCTCGACTCTTGCAGTAGGTTGACCTGAAGGGCCTAACCGGGGCGCAAGACGCGCGCGACTAGACGTGGTAAAATACGAGAAAGACCATGTGATGAGAGCGGATGATCACTACAATACTACTGATGTCGATTCTGAAGGCACGACTTCAAATTTCTGAGCTGTCAAACTAGTATGTTTCAAAAAGATACCGTTTCAAAACAACCTGAAGAGATGACGAACAATTTATAATAAACATTTATCTAGAAATTATATTAGTTACAGAGTTTAAATTAGACAATTATGAAAATCCGCTCTGAATTTCATTAAAACCGTTTCAATCAAGCATTCTGTCAGTGACATATCAGCCATAGGAGACTAATGCCGTTAGCTGATACCTGATTGGTCGAATGAATCCGGCAGTGATTTTCCACCAATCATAGCTTAGCTAATTACAACTAACCTTAATAAGCCTGGAGCTAAATTGGAAACGATGATAGGTTGTTAGGGTTTGACAGAAATCAAAGTTACCTACTATTTACATATATCTCAAACTTGTTTTAACAATGATTTTCGGATTAAAATGTATTGAATTTGTACATCGTAAACGTTATTTCGTTTTGCTGACTTTAATCAGAAAAGATGTCAAATAAAAAGCAGCTTTTGACTAAAATAGAAAAATAAAAGAGAGCTACATGTATTCCATAGACCTACTACATGATGTATTCTGTAATAGTCGATTGTTACCCCCCAAAAAATAATATTCTTAAATTAGGTAAGTTATACAAATGGGCCAATACAGCGATTAAGTTTAATTGGTATCGTATTTATCTATTTCAAGGACAAACCTGATCAAATAAACTACCACTCAAGGCCATAACTTAATACACAAATCCGTCAAGGCTGTTTTTCTTTCGTAAAACATGTTTAAAACAAGAAAAAAGAGAAGGCCTTTGCCCAGCAGTGGGAAAATAAGTAGGATTTATAAAAAAAAAAACATTATCTTTTCTGTCATCGAAGGAAAACAAAATTAACTAGTGTGGTTACGTGTCCAAACTTAGCAATAGTGTTGGGACCTCACTTAACTGATCTACTGAACTGGAGTTAGTGTCGACGCACCTAACGCCATCTGTTGGCAGCCGCGAGAACTAACGACGACCATGGAAGGGATGCGCGAGGGCCGGCGGCCGCCACCCTCCTACCAGCACCGTCACTCTCTCATCTACCTCGACTTCACACATTGCCAATTACTTGTACCTCTGTATTTTTTGAAAATTATAATAAATTTAAATTCAAAATTAAACAAATACCAAAATTCATTGAAGAGTTCCCTGCCCGCTGATAGCTAGCCTAGGATCCAAGTCAGTAGCCGCAACATATTGGACCTCCATCGCCGGACTCATCGCAGAACCAGCTCAGCATCACGGTCAGGCCAGTAAACCCTTCCTTCCCTCCTCAACCATTCTTCGATTTGTGCTAATACAGTGTTTATGTGCAAATTCCAGTGATTACCTACATACGCGCGACCGCTACGGCTGTCCGAGCGCCGACCGCGCGCCACGTGTCGAACCTTCTAGAACAACTGTGAGTACTTGCCTTCTTTCTTTCGCAATCCACCAAAATGCCTAAAAATAGTGATGAATCAGTAGGGAGTGATAATGCGGAAGATATTATTAGGGATTTAATAAAAAAAGAGGGGTTGTTAAGGGTAAATTCACATTATTTTCAAAACACGTGCAATCTGTAGATGGGGAAACATTATCAGAGTTACAAAAAGCAGAATTACAAGAGCGGTTAAATAAGTCACATCCGTTGCTTGATCAATTTAATGCTATTCAAGATGAATTGGAATTGTTAGTGTCAGAAACTCAGTTAGAAAAGGAATTAATTGAACGGGGAACCTTTGAGAACCAATACTATGCTATAGTAGCTAAGTGCAAGTGTATTTTAAAAGAATCCTTGAAACCACATGGTCAGAACAATACTTCTAGAAGCATGATAAAATTACCTACTATCTCATTGCCTTCCTTTGACGGATCGTATGATCAATGGCTTGAGTTCCGTGACACCTATTTGTCGTTAATTCACAATAGTATTGATATTGATAACGTGCAAAAATTTCATTACCTACGTTCATCATTAACAGGTAACGCGCTTCAAGTAATAAAATCGCTCGAATTCTCTTCTGATAATTACGTAACAGCTTGGGAGTTATTGCAAAATAGATACAATAATAATCGTTTGCTAGTCCACAATCACGTAAAGGCTTTGTTTTCAACGCAATCATTGCATAAAGAATCCGCACCCCATATACGCAAATTAATAGATAACGTTTTGAGAAATATGCGCGCTCTAAAAACTTTAGGCGAACCTACGGACTCGTGGAGTACCCTCATAATATATATAATTGTCTCAAAACTAGATTCTGCAACTGAACGGGAGTGGGAACTTTATAAAGGCACTATAATTAACTCTGAAGGTGATTCCGATATTAAATTGTCGCTTGCTGATTTAATTAAATTTCTTAAAGACCGGGCCGATGTACTGGAAACGATTAACTTGTCTCAACAAAATAAAAGCACACAAAATGACAATAACTCTAAAAAAGTTACGCCCAATGTACAAAAATCACACAGTTATGTTGTCACACAAAAAAATAATACTAAACAGCCATTAAATTCATCTCGCTCTAAACGTTATTCATGCATTATGTGCAACGCAAATCACCCGCTTTACTCTTGCGAATCGTTTCTTAATTTATCGATAGCAGATAGGGTAAAATACATAGAAGATAAAAACATTTGTCGCAATTGTCTGCGCGCCGGTCACGCGGTAGTCGACTGCTGGTTCGGGCCGTGCAAACAATGTAATAAAAAACACAACTCATTAATTCATAACGAATGTGTAGACTCTGGTGCATTAATATCTTCAGCAGTTCTCACTTCGCAAGTGCAACCGCAGCCCGAGGCGGCTACGGCAGGCTCACAGCCATTGCAATCCGCATCTCACACAACGCACACGTTATATAACGTCAATAATAACACAGATCAAGTGTTATTGTCGACGGCATTAATAGAAATCGCGGATTGTAATAATAAATATCACACAATTAGAGCTCTTTTAGATAACGGCAGTCAACAATGCTTTATCTCAGAAGCTGTATGTAAACAACTCGGCATTCCATTGATACAGTCCACTGTTCACGTCACAGGTGTAGGTAACTCCGTCACCCAGTCCACACAATCATGCGAGGTTCAAGTACGATCTAAAACTAGTTCATATCTCACACGCTTTAATTGCCTAGTTTTATCCCGTATTACCGCGCAGTTGCCATCGATAGGCATCAATCATAACTTGCAAATTCCAGAAGACATTCCACTAGCAGACCCAGAATTCCACTCCCCTGGTCAAATAGATTTATTGATAGGAGCCGATAAGTTCTGGGACCTATTAAATGACGGTTTAATTAGATTAGCTAAAGGTCCGTTTTTGCAAAATACAAAGTTAGGATGGATAATTTCCGGTTCAATCAATAGTAAGCACTCGCGCATTAATCGAGTGCATTGTAACTTTACCCAGACCTTAGACGCACAACTTAAGCAATTTTGGGAGTTAGAAGAAATTACTTCATGCAATAAACTCACAAAAGATGAAGCGGCATGCGAAAAATTATTTAAAGAAACGACTTTACGCGACGATACGGGTCGTTTTTCAGTGCGCATACCGTTATGCGAATCAGCTGATGTATTAGGAGATACATTTAGTTTAGCACAAAATAGGTTTTATGCCCTTGAACGTAAATTAAACCGATGCGCGCCCGAATATAAACAATTGTATGTTGACTTTATGAGCGAATATTTAAACCTAGGTCACATGAGTCTAATTGATGAGTATGCCAAGCCATGCTACTTTCTACCACATCACGGTGTCTTCAAAGAAAGCAGTAGCACTACCCGTCTGAGGTGCGTTTTCGACGCAAGTGCTAAATCGTCATCAGGAAAATCGTTAAACGATATTCAATTAATAGGGCCTGCTTTACAAAACGATATTTTCTCAATTTTATTGCGGTTTCGACAATACAAATATGTCGCATCTGCCGATGTGGAAAAAATGTATCGACAGATTTTAATACAACAAGACCAACGAGATTTGCAATTAATTCTTTGGAGAGAAAATCCATTTCAGCCTTTATGTGTATATCGTTTGAACACAGTTTCGTATGGCACGGCCTCAGCTCCATGGCTTAGTATGCGCTGTCTTAAACAGCTCGCGACGGAATGCACGGATGACGTCATCTCACGAGTCATCAATGACGATTTTTTTGTCGACGACTTAGTAACAGGACATGATGATAAGGAACAGCTGTTACAAATATGTAACGGGGTTTCAAATGTATTAAAATCGGGCTGCTTTCATTTAAGAAAATGGATTTTCAATTCAGACATTCAAAATTCTAAAAGTATATTTTCGTCTAAAGATCTATCGCTCGGTGATAATTGTCAAACGAAAACTTTAGGTATGGGGTGGTTTAACAATTCCGATGAATTAAATTACTCGACAAGACACGTTAAAGACATAACTCCTGTTACTAAACGCACAATTTTGTCTACAATTTCACAAATTTTTGACCCGCTAGGTTTGCTGGGCCCTACTGTCATTATAGCTAAGATTTTAATGCAATCTTTATGGCTTTTGAAGGTCGGCTGGGACGACCCGTTACCTACGAACACTTTAATAAAATGGCATAATTTTGTTGATAAACTAAAATATTTAGAAACAATTCGTATACCTCGTCACATTAAAGGCGATAATTGTTTACACACAGACTTACATATTTTCTCTGACGCGTCACAGGCTGCTTATGCGGCGTGTGCTTATGTGCGTACCTACACAGATAACTTACCTGTAACAGTGCGATTGTTGTGTGCGAAAAGCAAAGTAGCACCCGTAAAACCGGTTAGCATTCCTCGTTTAGAACTATGCGGGGCGTTACTAGGTGCACGATTATACGCAAAAATCACTGAGTCACTCAGATTAAGTTTTAATAAAGTGCATTTCTGGACTGATTCGACTATTGTGCTTGGGTGGCTTCGAATGTCACCAAGTTTACTTAAGACATTTGTGCAGAACAGAGTAGTGGAAATCAATGAATTAACTGGCGATTCGCAATGGTTTCACGTGGCCGGTAAACAGAACCCGGCTGACATGCTGTCCCGCGGGCTCGCGCTGGACGAGCTGCAGGCGGCGGACATGTGGTGGAGCGGCCCCGAGTACTTACGTGATAACAACTTTAACCCGTCACAGGAGAACGTCACAATAAATACTGATAACATCGAATTACCGGAATTAAAGTTAGAAAAAACAGTATTGGTGAGTCACACTCAGCCTGAAGAGTTTCCTTTTCACCGTTACTCATCTTTCGTTCGAATGCAACGCATAACTGCATACATTTTGCGTTTTGCACACAACTGTCGGTCGAAAATA
Source organism: Plutella xylostella (assembly GCF_932276165.1). Taxonomy (NCBI): domain Eukaryota; kingdom Metazoa; phylum Arthropoda; class Insecta; order Lepidoptera; family Plutellidae; genus Plutella; species Plutella xylostella. The sequence continues at coordinate 800,917 of NC_064011.1, read as the reverse complement.
AAATCAAATCATATAGTCGGTGAACTAACGGTAGACGAGTTAGATAACTCCACTAGGTGTTTAGCTCGATTGTCTCAACAACAATCATTTCCAGGCATTGCAACTGATCTAACTAACAAACGCAACGTAAAATTTCCTAGAAATATTTCTAGTTTAAATATATTTCTAGATCAACATAACCTCATTAGGGTCGGAGGCAGATTAGGTAACTCCGAATCTTTTTCATATAACAAAAAATTTCCAGTTTTGTTATGCTCAAAACACAACTTTACTCGGCTGCTATTTATACATAAACATTTAGATTTGCTTCATGCAGGGCCTCAGCTGTTACTAGCCGCTATAAGGGACAGTTGGTGGCCGCTTAGGGGACGCGACTTAGCTAGACAAACAGTTCACAAATGTGTTAAGTGCATGCGTTTGAAGGCAAATACTTTACAGATTCAAATGGGTAATTTACCTACTGAAAGATTAGAACCTGGGTTTCCTTTTATGCGCTGTGGCGTTGATTATGCTGGGCCATTGTTCATATTAAATCGCAAAGGAAGAGGAGCTAAATTAGAAAAATGTTATATTTGCCTATTTGTATGTTTTGCGACTCGAGCCTTACATTTAGAATTAGTAACCAGCCTTACTACTGAAGCATATATATTGGCAATTAAAAGGTTCATTTCTAGGCGTGGGAAACCCCTAGAAATCAATTCCGATAACGGAAAAACGTTTGTAGGCGCTTTAAAAGAATTTTCAAAATTTTTAGACTCAAGTCAAGGTGACATAATTAATTATGGAGTAAATAATCACATTAAATTCACATTTATACCACCATACTCACCGCATTTTGGTGGATTGTGGGAGGGGGGGGTCAAGTCTTGCAAGTTTCACTTACGGCGAGTCGTAGGGAATGCTAACTTAACGTACGAGGAGATGAGCACAGTATTGGCACAAGTTGAAGCTGTCCTCAACTCCCGACCCATGTATCCTCTGTCCACAGACCCCAATGATCTACTCCCACTCACACCAGCTCACTTCCTCATTGGCCGACCGCTCACCGCTCCAGCTGGCGAAGACCTGACGGCTACTCCAACGCTGCGCCTATCACGCTATGATCGCGTGGAGCAGATGCGGCAGAACTTCTGGACGAGATGGTCGAAGGAATACGTTTCTGAACTCCAGAAGAGAACGAAATGGCAGACACACAAACACACCCTGATCCCTGATACCCTCGTCCTAATCAAGGAGGACAACGTACCGCCACTTCAATGGCGCCTGGGACGAGTGCTGCAGACCTTCGCCGGGGGCGACGGCATCTCACGCGTGGCCAGCATCAAGACGGCCACAGGCATCATACAGCGGTCATTCTCCAAGATATGCCCGTTGTTTCCTCAAGAAGATGACCCACTGATGACCCATACACCTCTTTGGAACCAACCGGGTGCTTCCAAGGCCGGGGGCATGTCGACGCACCTAACGCCATCTGTTGGCAGCCGCGAGAACTAACGACGACCATGGAAGGGATGCGCGAGGGCCGGCGGCCGCCACCCTCCTACCAGCACCGTCACTCTCTCATCTACCTCGACTTCACACATTGCCAATTACTTGTACCTCTGTATTTTTTGAAAATTATAATAAATTTAAATTCAAAATTAAACAAATACCAAAATTCATTGAAGAGTTCCCTGCCCGCTGATAGCTAGCCTAGGATCCAAGTCAGTAGCCGCAACAGTTAGTGACTCAAAGATAGTTCTCAGCTCATAAAACACAGTGGAACTATAAACGTTTTCCAATACGTTATATTACTTTTCAATGGCTGCTTCAAAACTAGGTGGAACTTAATTTATAGGTACAGTCGAGTGAGTTTGCAAGCAAAATTATTTACTGAATACCTGATAATTGTACCTAACTGTTTGGACATAGTGTCATTTACTTTTATCAAGGAGCGGTGGTAGCTCAGTCGGGTGAGCGCCCGCTTCTCAATCAAGAGATGCGGGTTCGAATCCCGGCGCTGACATGTACCAATGAGTTATTTGAATTTATGTTCAATGTATGTCATCGCTCTTACATCATCGTGAGGAAACCTGCATATCTAGATTTAGCATCAATCTAGATATGTGAACTCACCTTACTTACACCCCCACAGAGAATAGAATAGAATACTTTTATCAAACAGACGAATGGATCACTGAGTACGGTACGTTATTAATTGAAGATATTTAAATTTCTTCTTTATAGTAGGTACCTATAAATTATTAAAACTAAAGTAGTATAATGTACAAATGACTTGAATTTTTATACCTGGATGTATTTTTTCAAAATCTATAAAAGGGCACATAAGCAATATTATTTTATTTGTTGCTTATGTTAGCCCGACAAATCCATTCTAAAGCTTACTCAGATCGCATCCTAACTAATTTTATAAATGCGAAAGTATCTGTGTCTGTCTGTTACTCTGTCACGCCAAAACTACTGGACGGATTTTAATGAAATTTGGTATACACATGGTCTAGACCCTGAGAAAGAACATAGGCTACTTTTTATCCCGAAATTCCCACGGGAATTTTTTTTAAGGCGAAGCGAAGCTCGCGGGAACAGCTAGTCTCCCATAAAAGATTAACTCCAATTTGAATGATCTAGATATTCTAGAATATTGTAGATCATTCGCACCCCTCCCTACAAGCCATTTGTTGTTGTTAAACCCGTAAACGGCAATATTTTACTGAATGAAAGTCAACTTCTATAGAAAGTTCGCTGCGCCCCTAGTAACCCTGTATGGGTGATTCTCAAATGACGCGATTTAGGTATGTCCAAGCCATAAAATACATGAAATTGATAGTTTTATACCAGGATGTATTTTTTTTTAAATAATGTATCTTGTGACCGTTTTTATACATTAGTAATGTAATGCATAAATTTATAAAGAAAGCTACAATGATTTTTTAAAACTCAATATCATAAGTTCTTTGGCGCGTCCTTCACTTGATTTTATTTTTAGGTCAAGAAAAACTCACTTTTTAAAGTAAAATAAGCTTATGATTTATATGTTATCATTATAACAGATACTTATGGTAATTGTAAATTAGGTTTCTATTCACTCTTAGGTTTAGTTTTCAAAAATATAACGCATTCAATTTTGTCCGAGAAAAAAAACTAACTTCTTTGGCGTAACGATACCGTCTTCCTACTCTGCGTTTAAACGATCACCGGACATAATCACCATGCGTCCCTCACCATTCAGTCCCCCACTATCTTCGACCAGAAGCAGAGGAGCGTAAGTTTACGGAGTATGACGAAAAATTTTTTTTTTTGCGCCATAACCGGTTTTGGTCAGTTACTAGCCTAATTTCTTCGATTGTTACATTCATGCTATTATTTGTTTTTGTTGCATACATATTTTTGTCCACGTATGTCTATTCAAACAGTATGCACGTGTCAATAAGAGGTTCCAATTGTACATCAGCTTTCTGTAAAAATAAATTTTAAGTGATGATTTCTAATTTCGTTGGCAATAATTTCTTTGGATTTCTTTGGCATTCTGCGCCAACGAAATTAGTTTTGATACAAAGAAATTAGTATTGAGTATGAAACACCATTAATAACGCTAACTTTATGCATTCAATGTCTATTATGGTTAATTCTCTCATCATCATCATCAGCCAATAATCATCCACTGGACATAGCCCTCTCCCAAGGAGCGCCACAACACTCGGTTCTCGGCCTTCCTCATCCAACTTCTACCGGCTACCCGCCTAAGGTCGTCAGTCCAGCGGACAGGAGGGCGTCCCACGCTGCGGTTGCCTGTTCCTGGTCTCCACTCGAGAACTCGTCTACCCCAACGGTTATCGGTTCTTCGGCAGATATGACCAGCCCACTGCCACTTCAGCTTGCATATTTTGACAGCTATGTTGGTAACCTTAGTCCTCTGACGGATAACCTCATTTCTGATACGATCCATCAGAGAAACCCCAAGCATAACTAGAGAGTTATGCTTGGGGCTACTATGGAGAGCCATAGCACGCTGAGCGACTTTAAATCGGTGGACCAGTCCTACCGTCAGTGTCCACGTCTCAGCACCATACGTCATCACTAGCAGGACGCACTGGTTGAAGACTTTTGTCTTCAGGCTCTGAGCAATGGATGAGGAGAATATGTGATGAAGTTTCCCGAATGCAGCCCAACCCAGTTGGATGCGCCTTGCAGCCTCCTTGTCCAAGTTGCTTCTGCCTAGCCGAATAGTCTGCCCGAGGTAGACATATTCATGCACAACTTCGATTGTTGCCTCACCAACGATGACCGGCTCCGGTTTCATGTGAGCATTGTACATGACTTTCGTCTTGGCCAAGTTCATACCGAGGCCTACACGTCGGGAAGCAGCATTTAGGCCACTTAGCATCCAGCTAAGTTCGTGCAGAGATTCTGCCATAATAACGATGTCGTCCGCGAAGCGGAGGTGTGACATGTACTCGCCATTTATACATATGCCATGTCCTTTCCAGTCCAACGTCTTAAAGACATCCAGTGAATTGGTGAACAGTTTCGGAGATATCACATCCCCCTGTCTCACTACACAGGTCTTGTCTTGTGGTCCTGTACTTGGACAGTCATAGTAGCGGCATTGTACAGACACCTCAACACCTCGATATAGCGCCAGTCGATTTGGCATCTCTGCAAGGATTCCAAAACTGCTTAGGTCTCGATGTAGTCGAAGGCTTTTTCATAGTCCACAAAGGCTAGATACAGAGGCTGATTATACTCTTCGATCTTCTGTATAATCTACCTTACTGTGTGGATGTGGTCTATTGTACTAAAGCCTATTTGAAACCCAGCCTGCTCCGGGTGCTGAAACTCGTCTAACTTTTGGGCAAGACCATTCGTGATAACCCTTGAGAACAGCTTGTATACATGGCTTAAAAGCGAGATCGGTCTATAGTTCTTCAGAAGGGTTTGGTCACCCTTCTGAAGAACTGTAGTCCTCTCTAGAAGCTGGTGTTGACAATTCCAATTTGGTGCAGTGTGGGACGAAGGGTCGACTTCACCAGACATCTCCTCTCCAGCTTGAAGTTGATGTTCAGAGTGCCTCGGAGAAGTCGGTGATCACTCCCAGTTTTAAACCTATTGATCACTGGGACATATCTGAAAATGTGCAGCTTGTCAGTCATAATGAAGTCTTTTTCGTTTTTCGTCCTACCATCGGGGCTTGCCCATGTCCACTTCCTCTGGGGCCGATTCTCAAAGAATGAATTCATCAGAAAGAAAGCCCCTCCCTTTCGAGGAAGTCTACAAGAATTTGCCCTCTCTGGTTTCTGCTACCAAAGCCATGATGTCCTACCCTCGATTCGTCGCATTCTTGTACTCCCACTTTGGCGTTGAAGTCCCCCATCACAACGGTGTATTGGGTCCTAGCAGTACACGTGATGCCCTAGAGATATCCTCGTATACTGCTTCGACTTCTGTGTCACCTTCAAGGAATACCTCTCGGTTAGTTTAAGTACTAGGTACGCTACCCGATTTGACACACTGCTTATCTCCACTACGTTACGAGGAATCCTCCGCCACCTTGGGACAGTTGGTCGCCCTCCTGATGGTAGAACATGTGGCCGGACTCCAGGGACATCGTGTCCTCGTCCTCTTTACACTTTTTTATACCGGTGACGCTGCTGCCCATCGCCGGCCTATGGGATTTAGAGTAGCTGTTTTTGGATGGTTATACTGCCATCATCCGGTCGCCAGAGCCTCGTCTGTTAGCAGAGTGCACCACGGGCAGGTGAGGTTGGCAATTGGTTCATTCGGATGTTTAGAACCCTTGCACCTTTACGTGATCAGGTAATTATGTTAAAAACAAATAAAGATATGCGTGATTTTTAGTTTTTTTGTGTATTTTTTGCAATCTACGTATAAAACTAATTTCTTAAAAATAATTTCTAATTTCTTTGTTCTTAAAACTAACTTCTTTGGGACCTTTTATAATTTCTTTGGTGTGTTTTCTAATTTCATTGGTGCTAATCTAATTTCATTGGCCCAAAATTGTTTAAAATCGCTGTAACTTTGAATCGGCTCGATAGATTTCAGGGCCAATAAGAGATAACTAAAGAGGTCTAAAGCCTCTACAATATGTGGGGTATAATATTCAAACAACATGAAAAAAAAAATGCGCCAAAGAAATTATGCTTTTGGAGCCATTTTGTGAGAATCACCCGTATTACATACGGGCGGTATACAAAACTCCTCTCTATATTCGCCAGTGTTTTAGCAACATATGCCGAGCTTTAACCTTTGTTTTATTTTGAGTGGGTCGAAAACACTTGACGTTATAATTATTTTCGCAGCTGTTAACTAATAAATAGGCTACGGTTTTAGAATGGTTTAATTTAATAACTCGCTTGTTGACTAATTGGTTGAGTACTTGACTAGGTACCTACGCCAGTTGCTAGTATTCAATATGATTTAATTACCTGCATGTAGGGTGGGGTGACGAGAGGGTTGAAAGTAATTGATTTAAAGAAATCCAGAACAGTTTAAGTCACAAATTTTCTACTCGTATTTATAATAGAAGTCCATAAAATTTTACGTACTTACCATAATTACCTCTTTTAAATCACCCTATAGCTTTGATTGGGTTATAGAAATCACACGCGCGGCAAAGTTGGTCATTAATAATATAGTTGTGATCAAATAGAATTAAGATATATACATATATGCACGACTGTAATCCCCGAAGGGGTAGTCAGAGGTGGCTCACAAGCGAGCCACCCACTTTTCGCAGCACATTTGTACTCACGTGATAGGTTGCGAACCATATCGCCGGCGCCGTTTTGGAATAAGTACAATGCACTTAGGATACACATCTAGAATCTAGATGTGCAGGATTCCTCACGATGTTTTCCTTCACCGTTAGAGCGATGGTATACATTGTACTTAAGTTAAAAGAACTCATTGGAACATGTCAGCGCCGGGATTCGAACCCGCATCTCTTGCGTGAGAAGCGGGCGCTTACCCGACTAAGAAAAACTTTATTTCTTTTGGATCATTAAAATTATTACTGTGAAGAACAACCCTTCAAGGGTATCTCATTTTCAATTTGGACTTCGCCAACTATTAAGAGAGTAGGAAGTTGCGACTCTAGTTTATATTTGCATTCGCTATCTCAACTCTTTCAGGAAAATAAACTTCCTTACCCTAAAGGTAGATTTTTCTGACCCAGTTTCAGTTTTTAGGTTTTTAGTCGTAATAATATATTTTTTTGTATTTACTGTTCAACACTGAGCGAGTTAAAGTAAATACAATAAAATACACACACGAGAAATTAAAAATTTCCACTTACAAAATGTTGGCACCTAATGGCCCCAAAGTTTTTAAATCATTTACTTAATTAACAATTGATTAAAATATTCACGTTTTTAGTTGGTAATATTCTGAAGCGCTGTTAAATTAATATTGTCATTAACCTAGCCTTTTTCATTTAGGAATAATTTGGTGCTATTGTCACTGCATCTTTTTTAGTGCTCGTGAACGTATATTAAACAACTTCTCTTTCAGAAATGACCCTATGTCGTGGTAAGAACTAATGTTTTAATGGTTCATTCTGCTGTAATTACGCTCCCATTGTACCGGAGTTACAGAAACTTTAAATCCCACAAAGTTGTCATAATTATCACGTAAAACCCTTACATTGGAAAGGTAGACAACATTAACTTAGTTTTGTCGCATAGGTGTATCATATTAGTTGATATTTCGATATAATATATAAGTTATATATAATACACTAGCTGTTCCCGCGCGCTTGGCTTCGCTTTAAAAAGTTTTCCCGTGGGAATTCCGGGATAAAAAGTAGCCTATGTTCTTTCCCAGGGTCTAGACCGTAGGTATGTTAGACCAAATTTCATTCAAATCCGTTCTGTAGTTTTGGCGTGAAAGAGTAACAGACAGACAGACAGACAGACACAGTTACTTTTACCTTTATAATATTATAAGTAAGGCTAAAAAAAATAGGTATATAGCAACAAACAAGCGTCATCTTTCGAAGGAAAAGGCATCCAATTCGACTCATCCGTCTATGATGCTACAGAGTACTATATTCAACGTATAAAATTAATGTCAAGAAGGGCCAGATATATCTGTGGTAGAATGTACAAAAGCTCCAGACTTTATTGATCCAGAGCTGCAATTAATCAAAGAGATAGCTTGACTTTTGACTTACGATGTTTCTCGAAAACCTTAGCATAGTTTTTTGCTCTTTTTATTCTTTTTTTTTGCTTGTATAATCCATTTGACACTGTCTAGAACTCTAGAGCATGCGACGCTGACGCCATTTTATAGCAAATAAATTCATATTGCTCAGTTCTCAACATCGAAAATTTAACAAGGATTAATAAAAAGGCCTTCGGGCAGCTTGAAAACATCTGACAGTTGGGTTGCCTACTTACCCGACAACTCCAGTGCATTGTACTCATTCAAAAACGGCGATACGGCTCGCGACCTATCACATGAGTACAAATGTACAGCGAAAAGCGGGTGACTCACCTCTGACTATCCCTTCGGGGATTACAGTCGTGAGCAAGTACATGTATGTATGTATGTATGTATGTAATAAAAAGGCGTATTGTATTAAAAGCGTTGACTTCCAAACATCAATTATATACATTTAATAATTCTATAAAATCGTTTTTTACGGATCTTCGAAAACGTTGTACAGTTTATAATGCTCCTTTCGTACACGCCCTTTACTAAGCCCATAACAGAGCAATAAGCCATTGAACAACGAGAAAGTAATAGCGAAATCATCACCGAAAATACAGTCGCAACACAAAATTATAAAACGGCGTCGGCAAATAATTTATGACTAACTACAGATGTAGGCAGTTTCTTAATCTTTGGAACAATTTCCGCCAGTCCACTTTCCCCCCCGTAATAAATTACAGGTCTTTGTCCGAACACAATTAAGTGTTGCCAGCTCGAAATAAATGCGAAACGCTCCCTTATTCTGAGGAACGCAGCATTCTGAAAGCGTTAATGAGGCTTCGACGTTGTGGAGATAAGGCGACGACGTTCATAAATCATGCAATTTTGGCATAAAACGAGTGGTAAGGGCTACTTCTTTTATACCCCTGCTTTCCTGGTATCTTTCGCAATCAGGGCAATGAGTTGCATCTTAGGAGTACTAGAAATTTCATCATCAAAATATTATGTAGAATATTGTGGTATGATAACTGAAATGATACCAATTTCTGGCTCCAGCGCAAAAAATTTGATCCATCGATTTAAAACTTTTATTAATAATAACCAGCTACACCATATTCATTCTAGCTGGAGTGTGAGCAATGGCACCTCGTTAATTTCGGCTACACCCGGCCGAAAAGCCGAAGATTTTCCCGTAACTATTAACTATTTCAGTAAAGTAGACTGATTTTCAGACACGTGAATACCTGGCTCAAAACCACTGACATTCTTGAAACATTTTGTACTAGCATTTGTACACTACACAAGATAAAGACAAGAAATTACATTAGACTTGCGTTCTTAGAAATGAATTTATTACAGTATGTTTGTTATTCTTTTGGTATGTTACTTAACTGTGTGTGTTTACCTAGTTGTGTTAAGCCATCCTGTTTATATTAAAATATAAATTAAGTATTATAATATTTTTTTACACTGCACCGAGCACGACTCGCGGCCACCTGATGAAAATCAGCGTCACAGGCTTCTGTGACATTATGTTGAGACGGTGACCATTTTGTTTGAGACACTTTGTAACCTAGTGTATTTTTTTATTTCTTTGATTTATATGTTTTGTGTCTTGGACGAAATAAATGCCTTTTTCTTTCTTTCTTTCTTTATTCTTATCGTAAAATTATAAGGAATTCACAAAGACTCATTGTTGTTAGATGTACGATACTAATAACATTCAATTTATGGATAAAATTATAGCTTTATGATTGTTTAAACTATTTTTGAAATAACTCCTTCTTACACAATACACATAACATATATAATTACGCTCACGACTGTAATCCCCGAAGGGGTAGTCAGAGGTGAAAAAGTGCATTGTACTCATTCAAAAACGGCGATACGTCTCGTGACCTATCACGTGAGTACAAATGTACAGCGAAAAGCGGGTGAATCCTTTATTGTAAAGCCTACTTTAATTTGAACAATAAAGTATTTCCTCCCTATAAAGTTTTATAGTAGGTATAGGAAGGAAGAATATAATAAACGACGTAGTATCTGTGTCTTATAAATAATACTATTCCGCCATTTGACAGACCCGAGGCATAAATAAATCTTGTATCTTCATCGTTGTATCTTTGTAGGGTTCAGGATTACTATTCTGGAATTTTCTGCGATCTAAAGTCTGTTTTTAATCTCAGATACTAAATTGACAGATTCGGAACCGTTCATCAACCGTCGATTGTCCCGCGATTAAGTGACATATCGTTCTATTGGATAAATCGTTCAGAATCTGTCAATTTAGTATATGAGATAAAAAAATATAGAATTAAGAAAATGCAACTTTTTAATGCAGGCAAAAATAAGGGGCTGTGTTAATTTTACAAGTGTAGCTTATGTGGCTATGTTTGGTTGGCTACGTACCTCTATTGCTAGATATAGGGAATCATATATAATAATTATCGAAAGAAAACATCGTGAAGAAAACCTGCATACCTACCTAGATTTAGCATATTATCTAGATACCTATGTGAACCCACGAACCATCAGTGAAGCAGCGTGGTAGGAATTAGGAATTGGTCCAAGCTTAGGAAGGGAGTTTAGACCTTGAGGATATATTATATGCGCAAAGATCCCATTCTTGAGAGCCACTTACACCCCCACCAAGAATAGAATAGATAGAATAGAATAGTACGTTTTACAGAATCAGGCCATTAACCTAATTCGGTGTCGGGCGCCACAAATCGTCCCTTATATTATTATTGGAATTGCGAATATCAAAATATACCACAAATTGGTGTCTTTCTCTCGTATTTGCTCAAGCCGGATTATATTAATTACGCGAAAACTGTGGAGATAATGAATTGTTGTTATTTTGTTTGTTGATTGTGGGATATTTTCTGAAGGTTAATATTTTATAAAAATATAATTAATATAGGTACCTACATCTAAAATTACTTACCGACGTAAAAAAACTCCCGATATTTATTGATGTGGATATATTTTAACCGATTTTTACATTGCTTTTTATTTATTTGATAGAACCATTATATACCCTCTCTAACAAGCTACTCAAACTTGCAATTATATTATATACACAAAATCTTTTTCGACCTAAATAGACCAAAATATACACCCAGATACACAAGCCAAACTTAAAACCCCCCGATATTACCGTCTGGGTTACGTGAAATTGGAAAGTCAAAATGAGAACCCAAGAATGAGTGAAATTACCTCGATCCAGATTATACATAGCACATTAATTGCCAAAGATTAGTTTCGGCCCAATCTTAGATTAACAATATACGAACTAAATGGTTTGTCACATACAAAAACAAAGCAAAAAACTGTCCGCATTTTGTTTAGGTACTGTCAAACCGTTTTAAGTTCAAGCTAATGACAAGCATTTTACCAATGAATAAAATACAATACACAATACAATACACTTTATTTGCACCAAGAACAAAAATTACAAAAAAAACAAAACTTAAAAAATAAAACAGTACAAAAAGGCGGCCTTATTGTTTATATCAATCTCTACCAGACAACTTTTGGATGGAAGACAGTGTGTCTATATACGATTGTGAGGTAGTTGTGGTGCAAATATATAGGTACATATAAAAATCATAACTATTTTAACCGAACTAATTGAAAATAAGAGCTCAGTGGTAGAAGCGTGGTGTTATTTAGTTGTCGAGACGTTTCTTTTGCACTGAAACTCCATCTCGTTCGTATATTGTTAATCTACGTTTTCATCCCAACCCTTAACTGGCTCATTTGTGCTAAGCATCTGTCAAATGACCTCTAAGACCGGGCATTAGGGGTGGGAATTGCTTGGACGTGGCGGCCATTTTGTTTTACCAGTTGCGTGGACGGTTAGTTCGACTTTTGAATTGGTTTTCGGTTTTGGCGGTAGTTTGAGAATACCGTCTTTAGATGAGTAATCAGGGTAATAGGTAGTGGTTGTGTCATTAGGGAATGGTTTTGTAAACATTATGACAGTATATAAGGCTAGTTTTAGTCATTATAGTTTATTAAGAGTGTAGTATACTTACTTAGGTTTAGGTTCTTTATTTCATAATTATACAATACATGACAATTCTTTTGTATAGCTCCATATAAACATCTTAATAGTCAGAAGTCAAAACGAAGTAACCTTGTTACTTCGATGTAATTACACTCACGGGCAATGAAAAAGTTCCACTCACAAAATACCGACACCAAACGATCTGAACGTTTTCAGCAATTTAATGTAAATTTTTAACAAAATATAACCGTTTTTAGTTGGTAATAATTATTCTGATGCTCTGTTAAATATACTTCAATGTTGTAGAATGTGTCATTAACCTAGCCATTTACGTTTAGGAGTAATTTGGCGCTTTTCTCAGTGGAACATTTTCATTGCCCGTGAGTGTATTAATGTCAAATTCCATACAATCCGAATCCGAAAATCGTTATCAAAACAAGTTCGCGATAGGTATATAGAGAGCCAGGCTAGGGCAGTCAGCGACTGACAACTAATCTGACTGGCTAATCCTGTCACCACGGTGACAAAACCCAGTCTAACTCTAGTGCTTGTCTCCAACACAATAAGAAGAAGATACAATACCTACTAAGTTTTCACGCCAGTGATAAAAACACTCTCAATATCATATTTCACTTAGCAATATATCGTGACCTAAATAGAGGGATGTTGAGTATATTACCAGTCTGAAGTTAGGCACAAAAAATATATGACAATGAAGACAAATGATTTTTCTTTACTAAAGTTTCGAGTACTTACCGATTTTGTTAATATTTTGGTTAACTCTTGATCTAGAATATTCTAGAACCTCTTCAAAATGTTCCATCGTCTTCTAACTAATAAATAAATACACAACACAATCTCTCTCGATACTAGACAAGCAATCTAAAATTCATAATTATACACTTTAATAACTAAAACTTTTGTCTTTAAACTGAAGTCTAATCTCTTCCCGAAAGCCACAGACAAACAACGCACCTTATGACCCCTCGTTTTCGATCAAGGTTAAAATACACCATCAATATCTCATTCCACGTATCGTATTGACCCAAATAGGGGGTCTGGAGTATCATAAAGTAAGTGGACAAAGAACCTCACGGAGGACCCCAGTAAAGTTTCCTGATAGAATCGTCACAAACTATTGTGTCGTGATATTTATTGTATGCGTAGATTGGGGTTTTCTCAAACACTGCTGGTTTTAACCCCCGATACAAAAAGGGTTGTTTTAAGTTTAACGTGTCTGTGTATTGTGTGTGTCTGTGGTAGCAATTGTCGTTTTGATGACGATGATGATGAATTGTCGCAGGAGATGATGAATGTTTAATCATATCTGGAACAACGAAGCCCCTTTTACTGCCACAGCGAAACAAAACTGCCTTAGTCGGGATGAGAACCCGGATCCTTCAATCATTATCCAAACTTTACCGTTCGTTCGTCGCACACAAGAACTGCATTAAAAATAATTTATCACCATTACAATAATAGATAAAATATACAACACTTCTTGAGCAGCAAAGACTATACTGGTTCTATTTATTTATATCTTATATCGATACGTTGATAGTCCTAGAGCCTGCCGTTAGAGGGTAAAAAACCCTTCGACTCGGACGACCGGTGCGGTACCCGTAAGACTTGTGTGTTGGGCCCAGTTTAATTTTATTTTATTTACCTTGAGTTTGGGTAAAAAGGTGGCTTCGGGGTTTTTGTTTTCATATAAAATGTTTACTGGTAGTACTGAAAAACAATGATTTATTAATACAAATATTAATCTACCTCATGGTTCGTCAAATGTGTTTACTACAATATGTCTTAAACTTGAAAGCGGCTGCCTGAAAATACGGTATATCATTTGTTAACAAAATTATATACCTACCTCAATTACAGTAAAAATCTTTATTATCCCCTATCGTTTTATTAGACATTTAATACATTTTATGAGCACTTGCATCATCGAAAAACAAAAGACTCCTATCTCACAAACCACCACAGAAGCCCAAACCACATCTGACCTAAACAACGAAAAAAAAACCTGCAATTACCCATCGAACCCTTCGGATTCCGTCCGAGCCCGACTCAGAAAAAACAACCGACAGTCGTGCGACTCACGCACACACGCGCACGCCGGATGTACGCACACAAACGCGTTGTGTGTGCACGCGACAGGTTGTAGGGTAGCTGTTGTAAGGTGCATTTTGACGCGTGGCGCGATTTAGGGGCGTAAGCGGGGGGCTTAGTCGGATTACGCTGGATGGTTTATGTTTTTCGCGAGGTTTTTGAACTTTTGCTGCTGAAAAATAGTGCTTTGGAATGGATGGAACTTGTATGCTGTAATTTGGTTTGCTGTAGTGTGGTAAAAAGGGGCGTAATAAGTGTTGACGTGTATATTTATCTGTGTGGTGTATAGTTAACCCGCGGATAGTCGCGCGTGGGTCGAAAAGACCCAGCACTCTATTTATACCTCGATAACTTTTAAAATATTCGATATTACTAACTGGCGTGCTTAGTACCTTTAAGTTACCATATAGACTAGCCGCACTCCCTTCCCCGACCCGTTTGCACGCGGCACTTGGACAGGACGGACGTTCAAAGTGAGTATGGGTCTTTTCGACCCATGAGCGACGCTTTGTGTCAGTATTATTTTTATGATATTTTTTTTTTATTTTATTATTTTTTTCTTTCAGAAATGTCACGTAACCTTTTAAACCATCGTTGTAGAGATCACACTGCATTTTTATGCATTCATTGTAATCGGAATATGTGAAAATACTGAAGAAAATACCTAATCATATACTTAATCAATATAAGGTAGAAGTAATTTTGTATGTAAATTTATGTTAACTTTGAAGGCTTATTGTTGAAATTTTTTTTAAATAAAAAGTTGTTTTTTTTTTGGTTACGTAGAAGAATGGTTATTAATTTTGATAAAAATAAGTTTTTTTTATTGATAACCATAAAATTAATAAATATAAGCTGTAATTTATGTTCCTATGTAGATAAATAAGAACATGAAGCATACTACTTTTGAAACTGTCAAAACACATTTTTTTATACATAAATACATAAATAATGTTGATTTGAATATAGTTTTATTACTAACCTTACGTTTTATATACAATAATATCTAAATTCTCTTTTGTTTCAAGAAAATAAAGCAATTTACTTTCGGGTCTAAAAGACCCACACGCGACTGTTTGTGTCACGAAATTTGACGCGAGCACCGGCGGGTTAAGAAATATATGGCCTTATCTGGTATTCACATTGAAGAAGTGTTATTAATTTGACATTTCGTGGCTGGATTTGGAAGGCTGAGGACAGAGTCTAGTGGCGATAGTCCAGCAATGAAGCACGGGCTGATGATAATGATGACTAGAGTTTAGGCGCAGGACCAACGGATTTTAAATTAAAAATAATATTAAACTAACAACCTCAAGTTCTCCCACGCATTATTTAATTCATAGTTTTGCGATAAACGTTACAGAGGGAAAACTATTAATTAATTACCATAAATTAACATGGAACAAGCTTGTGCGGAGATAAGTTCGCCACACCGACACATAAATTCACATCGGTTGATGTGACATTTCTCGAAATAATCGACTCAATAATATCACAGTTTAATGGATCATTTTATCTTAGAAAATGTAAAAAATATTACAGCAATAGCTCGAAAAAGGCCGGGTGTCTTTGAAAAAAGTACAAAACAGAATAAGTTCACGATATCGTGAACTTATTTGACAACAATTTTGGGATTCAAAATGAACTTGATACTATTAAACTAAATGTTATTTCGTTTCGTTTTCACAATAGGGTCCCAGGCAAGAAACTCCTGCCATCTTTTCAAAAGAGAACTTCCATATAGCAACATTATGTATACATGTATACAGTTGAAGATAATGTTCTACCTAAAAATGCAGTTTGTAGCTACATAAATTTTATTGAGTTCGCCAGACGATCCCAATAAAAGGCCTATGTCCACCAGAATACTAACATGAACAGCTAATGACGAATCCGCTTACATCCTAACCCTTGCGCCATTCTTAGACGGATCGTATTAAAACTAGTTATTATCAGACTCAGAATTTATGTAACAACGTATGTAGTTATATTTATCCTTTAGTTAACCCGAGTTTTAGCTCCTTAACAGATTAAGTGGCTATGCGCGATGACATTTGGAAACCTGATAATATCTCAAGGAATAAATATTTGATATTTTGTATCAAAGAAAGTCTATCCAATACCACCTTTTGTGGTGATAAA
This sequence comes from Plutella xylostella, assembly GCF_932276165.1. Taxonomy (NCBI): domain Eukaryota; kingdom Metazoa; phylum Arthropoda; class Insecta; order Lepidoptera; family Plutellidae; genus Plutella; species Plutella xylostella. The sequence continues at coordinate 784,482 of NC_064011.1, read as the reverse complement.
AGGGTAATATAAGACCTTCTAATGGTATGTCAATAGCAGTCTGAAAGCCTTGTGTATTTATTTTCGTTCATTAGTGAAATAAATTGATACAACTAGATATTATGTTCATCATACGTTCATTCATCCCAAAAAAATAAAACTATGATGGGCCGAACACATAGCACAGCATAACACGTAAAAATGCTATACTGTTTGATATAGTATTTGACAGATTCATAAGGTATTTGACATTGTTAAACCTTTGTTTTTAATCTTAGAGGTGAAAACATTGCATTGTGTCTCTAGTTTACATGACAACATAAATATAATTCAGGCATGTTTGAATTCAACTTAAGATCTTCTAAGAATCTAGACATATCCCTCTCATCGTTAAAAAAATCTTTTGTGTTGGAACTTAATAGAAGTGATTGTTATTTCTCAAATAATAATCTAAAATGATAATAAGTATTATTATAGTGAAATTACGGCCATTATTATGACCAACCACGTGTAACGTCTTTTAAGTTTGACTGAAAAGGAACGCTCATTTAAGTCTTAAAATGTTATATTTAATATGATACTCGTACCTACTCGTATTCTCTATAAATTTTGGGTCCCACGGAAAATATGATTTTCGATTTAAAATTTACAGAAATAAACCTGTTCGATCCAATATTTTTGCTGTTTAAACTTCAAAATATATATGTAGTATTCAGTGGTAAAATTAATGTAAATGTCTCCTTTTTTCGCAGATTTTGTGCCAAACAAGTGCCAACGAACACAATGCAAGTGAAACCACAGTGACAGACGAACAGCATCGCTTAAAGTTTATGCTTGTTTAACAAAACAGTAGTTAGTGAATCAAAATGTACAATTTGCAGTGCCGGTGATGTTAGACTCGTGAATTTTCTAGATTATGTTGAGTCCTAACTCTAGTGTTTGTAGTTATTATTGTTGTTATCAAAATGTGCGCGAAATTGTTGCACGTGGTTGCTGTTTTGTGTGGTAAGTTTTTTTCGTATAATATTATTATTTATTAAGTGTAGTATAAGTAACTACTGTGTGTTCTAACGAAGGTCCTGGGTTCAATTCCCCGGACAAATTGTCTGTGAAGCCAAATAACTAGTGGTTATTATAATGCCTTCATTATTTTTTTTTAAACTGATAAATTTCTATATTAACTGTCGTTGAGCAGATACAAATCGGTTACATTGACTTGATCATCGCCTCATCATTGATAAAATTTCCACCTCATAAATGAAGAGAAACAGTGGAAGTTACCCAAAACCTATGTTCATCAATCATCCATATTAACTATTAACTTGGTTTCCCTCCAAAAACTTCTCACCTATCACGTTTCTGACCTGAAACTATTTTTAACTTAACCTGAACACTGAATTCCATTTAACTCATAACATTTAACCCGTATCATACGTGACTTGGCTAATTACTGAAGGGTTCTACCGTGTAAAGATGATTTTCATTACCTATTACAGTTGCTAGGCTTCAGTGATTCGTCGGACAATCCTAACTAATATTATAAATGCGAAAGTAACTGTGTCTGTCTGCCTGTTACTCTTTCACGCCAAAACTACTGAACGGATTTGAATGAAATTTTGTATACATTTGGTCTAGACCCTGAGAAAGAACATAGGTTTTTTATCCCCGAATTCCCACGGGAAAACTTTTTAAGGCGAAGCGAAGCTTGCGGGAAGTAAGCTAGTAGTTTATATATGAAAATGAAAATTCCATTTAGTCCGTAACATTATGCAGTATAGAAAAATAACAAGAACTCAATTTCTTATTTATATTAATTTCAATTTGGACTTAGATAAAGTGTATAATTATAATTTTAATTTTTAATAATGTCTACTGATTAGCGCGAGCATATATCTAGCTATAAAAGCCTTATAAGAAACCGTATTTCTGTTTATTTGATTGTTGGATTTTCACTAAAATATGATACCGCTCTTGCGCTGCAAGCATTAGGTTCAAAATGTATTAATGTTGTTTTGTATTTGTGATGTGTTTTCTTTTAGTAAATAAACGATGTGTCTATGTCTATGTCTAAAATATTTACTGATTGTGTATGTATTAGATTAGTTTTGTTTCAAATTAAATAACCACCCGTGGACGAATTGAGAGGCTCCCTTTTTTAAGAAGTCGGTTAAAAAAGAACAAAGGTAATTCCTATTCAGTGAAATTGCCCCCAAATATCACTGGCTCCTCACAGGCAAAACTAATTAGCTACCTTATTAGAGAGGAGAAGAGGAGGCATTCGTTTACGTTAATGTCTAATTTAAGAGTCTTTGTACTGGGGGCAGGTAGGATCCACCATTTTGAATTTAAATGCACATTAGCTTGGGTATTGTGGGGTTCGGTAGGGTTTGCCGCTAGCGTTGGGTATGACAGATATAGCTGGTATATACTTATCGTATTTTTATAAAAGGGATTTTAGATAGTTAGGTATATAGTAGTGAAAAAGGCCAAAAAAATATTAATTTTCGTCAAATGAAAATATATTTTTTTTAATTCGACTTTCGAGCAATAGCTAAATAGCTAGTGTAAATCTCATTTATTAAGTGAAATAAGTAATAAACATTATAAATGTGTAAATCGTCTATATTATTGCCCGTATAAATAAATGCTATTTTCCAGCTGACAAATTGAAGTCTTGACGTTGCTAATATTAAATTTTGTGCCTTCAAAATGACAATGATGATAATAAATAAATTTAAATAGTCTTAGCTGCGTCACTATATTCGAAAGGCAATCTCGAAACGTCCGGCCAGTACCAAGGTTAAAAAAGATCCAAAGGTAAAAAAGCAGGTACTATTTCTAACAAAATGTCTTGTCTTATTCTCCAAGGAAAGCGAATTAGTCCCGAAGAAATTAGAGATACGGGATTGGTTTCCACTCTAATGAATTGGTTCTGAATATTTAATGGTTTCTCTTGACATACATACACAGTATTATAGACACACACACAAACTTACTACACGTTAAACATACAGTAAGTTAGACAATCTAGACACATACAATACACTTTATTTGCACCAATAACAAAAATTAACAAAAAAAAAACAAATAAAACAGTACAAAAAGGCGGCCATCTCTACCAGACAACCTTTGGATGGAAGAGAGTGTCTAAATACGATTGTGAGGTAGTTGTGGTACACATAGTCCTACCCGAAATAAAAAAAGGGTGTTATCATTCATTTTTGTTACATTGTGTCTATCTATGGCCATATTGCATGGAATGGATAGAGTGACACATAAGTTCGCGTAACTATTTAATAATCTGTTGTGATACGAAAGAGTTTTGTTTTAATATGTGTGTTTTTCAACAGTTTTTTTCTGTTATAGGTATTTATGTTGGGCTGAGATCCACAGCTTTTTAGAAGTGATACACATGTCGTGTTCAACATTGGCTAGCTAGATCATAAAAATAATAATATTATGGATATAAATCCATTTTGACTGCTTTCTTATCTCTTTCAACTCAGTGTATTCCCAAGCTGAGTTCATACAGCAGACAGTTACAAAACCGTACCACTTGTGGGAAATAACTTAAAGACTTCTATTGTTTTATAGAAACTCCCTTCTCCACTGCAAAACCGCTTTTATCACGGCGGAATACACTCGGTATTGCAGTGAATAGAAAGGTGTCCCACGGGTAGTTTTAAATCGAGCGCCGTATATCTTTTTGTATCATCTTTCTGTGGGGTTTTTGTACTTATTAATAGATGGCGGAGTGTGCTTTTAATGACTTCGAGCTTATAATTAGTAGATAGTGGTTTAATTGGAATTACTGATTCATAAACGGGAGGTTTAGTAAGTGAAAAAAGTGTCACAAATTATGAGACGGCTCGCAAATTGTACAAGATATTTCGTTGACTAAAAATTGTTCAGACTAACTTTCTTCGGGTTTACTTGTAAGATTTTCGGTATATAAAGCTTAGATGTTAGCTGTAATATTTATATTTTAAACTAAATCAGTTCAGTAGTTATATCGGCTGGAAGAGTAAGAAAGAATAGAAAGATGTAGGTATTAGGTAAGATTAGGACGATATAGAAATAAATATTTTTTAGCGTTATGTATATTTACACTAGCTGTTCCCGCGCGCTTCGCTTCGCCTTAAAAAGTTTTCCTGTGGGAATTCCGGGATAAAAAGTAGCCTATGGTTTTTCCCAGGGTCGAGACCGTATGTATGCCAAATTTCATTCAAATGCGTTCAGTAGTTTTGGCGTGAAAGAGTAACAGACAGACAGACAGACACAGTTACTTTCGCATTTATAATATTAGTTAGGATACCTTACACCACGGTTACAAACCCTACATCAGCTTTATTGTTTATCACCGATACGCTAAGAAGAAGAAGCATTTAACCCTATACCGCCACCTTTCACCAAAACCATCTAAATTAATGCCAAGACGTGGACTAATAGCTAATGTAACAGCTACCCATAGGGCAAACTGTCCTATATTGTTTGAGTTACCCCCGCGGGCTATTGTGAAACTTACACAATAGTTTGAACCGCAAACCCCAAGTTGGGAAGGCCGCACCTTTACCCCTTAGGTTGACCGCGGCGATTAGTGATCGAAGTTCATTACCGTTGCCGGGGTTCAAGTTTTAGAAAATTAATAATACTGATTATTTATTTATCATCACACTGCATTACAGTTAAAAAGAATAATATATAATTGTGCCTCTATGTAGTGCCAACTACATATGCCGAATCTATTATGGCATTCACCATCGAGTCACTCGAATTTAGCTGCCACCCACTGCCAGCATTAAGTAAGTCTTGGAGAAAAAATATAACAATGGATAAACAGATGCTTAGCGCTTCTCAGTCCAAACGCCACGAAAATATAGTTGAAACTTTTGTTGTTGTTGTAATTCAGTACAACTTGTTCTTTACTAAAATGCGTTAATGACATAGCTACCGTTGTAAGTTTAAAACATAACATACTTAAGTTTCTTATTTATACCTCTGATGATTAACCTTTATCTTCGTTGCAAGGTGATGTATCATCTGCCTATCTTCATATAAAGTACACCTGCGCACTCCATCTTAAAATGGCATGTATAGTGAAATGTAACATGGGTAAATGACTAAATATAGATCAGAATATGCGAGGGCTTACAAGGTGTTTGAAAGCGTGCTTCAAGTCATTATTATAAGCTATTTTTGTTTTGTTTTTTAGTATGAAAGTATTACTAGGTAGTTGTTTTACCGGTATAGTTACAGGTATTAAGGAGTAATTTTATTTATTTTATTGGATATGCGGTTAAAAGTGCTAAAAAACGGGTTTTTGTATAATATATTTTTAATTAAGTGTAGATAAAAGTGCGGTTAGCAAAAGTTTAATTCCTGTTAAAATTACTTAATTTTCTATAGTATTTATACTTTTTGGCTATGTCTGGAGTTGTATTTAGCAGTAATAATGTTTAAATTCATACTCTTACTGTTGCACGAATTAAAATATAAAAGTTTTAGAACTTCTTAGTATTCACAATAATTGCATAAAAAGTTTCTGTAATAAAAATAATTTGACGCTATATAGGTACTTAATCATAATTACAGAAATTTATTGAAGCAAGCTGTAAACATGTCACCGAGCAATATCTAACATACTAGCAGAAAATTGAATTGTACCATTTATTATTAACATGCAATCCTACTATCAACCAATACATCTGCCTGTCACGCCACAAATCAAACAATACTAGCTTTAAATCACGAAGCTAGGAATATTCTATTAGATTACACTGTGAATGTGACATATAACTTTCTGGGAGTTAATAGTAAGTAGTAGAAGTATAACTTTAGAAAAACAACACAGTATAATATAGGAGGCGTTACCGCTAAAAGCGATCTCTTCAGATTCAGATTCATTTATTTGCTAGAAACATGGGTACAATAATTAGGTCTTACATTAATAAAATAGTGACAGGCAAGTTTCACCGATTGTTCGGCATGCAAATTATAGGTACTTATAAAACATTAAATTCAATGAAATCGTGACTTCTATGATAAAATCAGACACATATTTACTAAAGGTGTTATACCTCATTCGGGGAAACGACGTAGTACTAAGAATATACGAAAGCATATGATTGGTCATAGATAAGACGCTAAGGCGCGTTTACACTGTAGGTCATAATTAGTCTGTCGTTGCTCTCTGTACCGTTCGGACGTCTCCCGTGTATCCTCTGAATCCTCTCGCTCTCACCCTCGTCAAAAATGGACCACAACTTTGAAAATTTTAATGAATTTTTTATTATAAATGTAAATGATAGGAGTGATGAGTCGTCAGAAAGAGATTAATAAAAAATATTATTATGAACATACACAATTTTATTTCCTACTCCATACTTTAATTCAGAAGTGTAGACACGGCTTTACAATTTTAGGTAACACGTGGCCAAATGGGCGTGGCTAACTCATTTGTCGTCTTTGTCTTTTGTATGGAAATGTGGGACAAAGAGGGCGCTTTGCTACGTCGTTTCCCCGAATGAGGTATAGGAGAAAGTTAGGAGGCACTGAAAGAAACTTACGTGAGGAAGCGTTTTTAAGTCAAAATCTGAATTCTGTGAAAGATTTTATGATAAGACGCGTACTTGGGTGAATTGGGACTTATGATTTTAGATGAAAACTAAACACAAATTTATGTTTGAATCAATTTAGCCAACACTTAACAAAAATTTAGATTGTATCTACACGTGCATAACAATTTCTTACCTACATGAATGTAAATGTAATATTTAAAATGGATTTTTCAAACAAAAGAATTAGAATACTATCAACCGCGCATACAATCCTATGCAAACAAAAAGCTAGAAACTTCATTGTATAGTCGGTATTTCAATGTTTTTATTGAAAACACAAATATTGCGGTCATTTTATTAAAACAACAGATAACATTGAAACCTTACAATGAAAACACGGACTATTATACAGTATGCAAATATTAGAGGCATAGAGAAGCTGATACAAATATTATTTAATGAGATACAGTAACTTTGGCATTTAAAAATGTTATCCGTTTGCCTAAAATTAGGGCTATTATATGCTTAACACACGTTTGTGCCTGTCTGATGCGATATAGATGCATAATTGACTCCATGATTATTGTAAATGAACCGGTCATACCATAAATTGTAAACAAATGATAAACAGATGTTTAGGGCTGTTAAATATCTTATTTATGTGCATCGGTCATATATTAGTCCAGTCAAGGAATGAGGTGTAGAGTGGTAAAACTGTACCTCATTTTGAGTCATTTATTGTCTGGACTATATAATATATTATATACCGAGTTAAACATTTTATATGTTTAATGCAGTATTTAATAAACGTAACAAAAGTTGGACATAATGCTAAAATATTTTTTTACCAGTACATGTTTAAAGTGCATATTTAACTAAACGAAAATGATATAAAATTTATTATGTCACACAAACACTCCAAGTCAATCGGATCCAAATCCCAGAATGTTTGCTCTCTTAGATTAAGCTGTCAAAGGCTTGTATTGGGAGAAGCAAATGTCCACATTTGGACTGCAATTAACCGAAATATCAAAGGGGATTTGCGTATACTATGTAGTATACGTGGTATACTACATACATAAACCATGGCCTCTGGCAAACCTAGATCTTAGCTTGAAGGCCGGTAGAGAATAATTGAGGAAGGCCGAGGACAGAGTGTCGGCACGCTTCTTTAGTACCTTAGTACACATATGGACAAACTTTTAAGCCTAAGTTATTTCCTATATCTTCATCACCCCCATCCAGCCACGGTCCTGCCTTCGTAATCCGACTTTAATCTGATGATGATGATGATGATGATGACAGCAATAGGTAATCATGACGACTGATGACAATTCACAATTCTATTTTTTACATGCGCCTTCATACATTTTACATTACTGGCAAAGGGCCTTTTCACATTAAATCTAAAAATGACGATATTTGTACAAAAAATATACCTATATTTTGTGGCCTTTTTTGACACCATATTTTTTTTTGTCCCCAGGAGTGGTGTCAGTATGCGGTTTCCAACAGCAATACTTCAGAGTGGTCCCGCGAAATACCAGGGTCATAGAGGGCTCAGAAGCTATCCTTCAATGCGCTGTGGCCAACCTGGCTGGGCAGGTGCAATGGGCTAAAGACGGCTTCGCGCTAGGTGAGTAGTTCACGAGTTTAGCGATAGATGGCGTTAATTATTGTTTTTTTAATTTTTCTATTGGTTTTTAAATAGTTTTTAACCGACTTCAAAAAAAGGAGGAGTTCTCAATTCGTTTATGTGTCGGATGCTGTTTCGGCAGCATGAAAACATCTGACAAGCGCCATTCGGGTTGCCCACTTACCCGACAACTCTCTAAGCACAAGCTTGCATGTATTGGGGTCCACCAACCCGCACTACGCCGCTGTGGTGGACTAGGCCTAGACCATTCCTTTATTTATTGGAAATAGACCCGTGCCTCAGCAGTGGGGACGTGATGGGTCGTGGTGATGTATGCATGTCACTTTATGTAAATTTATAGGTAGCTAATTATTAAGGAATGCACCAATAGAGAATACTTGTAAGCGGCGACGGTATTAAATTCTCGGCCTTGTTAAATTCCAAGCTAAACCAATTTTCACCGTTCACTACATTCAAACACAGGCCTCTATTATCAGCAATCTAGTTATCAACTCTCTTACGTGCATCGACCTCTTGTTTCACTTAAGAAGTCCCCTGACACTACCCTTATTGCACTGCATTTAAACTCCACACTCGCTTGTCTCACGGGACTTGATAAAATAGACTAACTAACCGGATTGTGAAACGTATAAGTCCCCATTACTTCAAACAGGAATAAACTGACTACCATTTTAAAACACGCTTTTTGTAGCGTGTTATTAATTATCGTGCCTGGATATTTCCGCATTGTAAGTACCTGTTTCTTAGGTAATAAGTCACAGGTTTAAAACAAGTACCAACGACGTGTTTTCACAGAAAGTCTAGTAAAAGATCTTACGGGATATTAGCTTTCTGTACCAAATATTCGTCTTCTTCTTATAGTGACTAAAAAAAGTGCTATATTAAGGTTTATCATCGTGATAAAAGCATTGGCCAGTCAGATTAGCGTCAGTTGCAGACTGCTCAGAGTCTCAGAGTGCGCCGAACGTAGGTATAATATTATTAGGTTCAGATGATACATCATATTTATTTTGTTCTCGGGTCTTGGGTGTTAATATATATTTAATTATGTTTCCATCTTTGTATCTGTCTATAGATTTTCGACCAATTCATTTATAGGTATTGCATTTATGTAAGGAAATAAGATAATTTTGTAAAAAAAAAAATAGATCTTTAGTATTATCAATAAGTTAAATATGTTTATTATTTTACCATTACGCGATGGATGTTAAGGAGCGGGGTCTTCTGGTACAGGTATTTCTTACTTAAAAGAAGGCCCTAGCCAACTCATATTTTTGAAATTTATGGTACTAAAATAAATATTTTTGTTTTTTTGTATGTTTTTGTACAGATATATCAGCTGTCCGTTACCCATATGACAGGCTCTGCCTAGCTTGGGGACGGATAGCCATGTGTGAAATGTCCCCACATATTATTAATATCGCTCCAATAAAATGGTGTGTAGATTTTACCATAAAAATCTTAGTGCTCGGGGTGTCACTTAAGTATTTAGCTGTCTATACACAATGTACTTACATTAAACAGTGAGTTAAACTGTCTGTCTGTTAGTGATCCCATCCTTGGTACACTGGAAGTGGTTCAACCGGACCTAAGTCCATATTCTGGTTCCGTAGACAACTTTAAAAAATATATGTACATACGGACGACCGAATGGCGTAGTGGTTAGTGACCCTGACTACTGAGCCGATGGTCCCGGGTTCGATTCCCGGCTGGGACAGATATTTGTTTAAAACACAGATATTTGTTCTCGGGTCTTGGATGTGCCCGTAAAATGGCAATAGGCCCGCCCCCTATTACATTGGGACTAACATACACTCTGGCGAAAAGTAGGTGCAGCAATGCACCTCTGCCTACCCCGCAAGGGAGTACATTAGTACAAGGCGTGAGTGCGTGTTTTTTTTTTCGTAATATTGTATATACATAATGTAATTCAGGCTATTTGCAGGATGGTTATTTATTAAAAGCTTTCTTTTAACTTGCAATGCATGCAAACATTAATTGTATGTTTATGTAAACTTTATTCGAATAAAATGTTTGAACTTAAGTTTAAACCGTTATTTAAAAAAAACTACTACTATGTAACACATATGAAGTAAAGTTTAGAGATGAGATGACGGGTGTAGGTACCTACTGACCTATTTAGATTTGGAGGCACATAGTTCCTATTTACCGACATCTTAAATAATTAATTAATATGCGAATGGCGTTACTCATTTGCTAATTAGGTAGATCGTTTGACTTTGAACTGACAAACATGACACGTGCATGTCATAGCTCCGTCTTATGTCAAAATGCTTCGTTTATGTCACATTAAACGATGCCTGTAATTAATTAAGGAGCATAATTTAATGATGAAATTAATAATGTTTGTGATTTATATCCAACAGTTTAGAAACATTAATTACGACGACCGAATGGTGTAGTGGTAAAGACCCTGACTGCTATGCCGAAGGTACCGAGATCGATTCCCGGCTGGGGCAGATATTTGAATAAAGACAGATATTTGTACTCGGGGCTTGGGCGTTGATGATTAATATGTATCTATCTATGTATTAGTGTAGATATATCAGCTGTCCGATACCCATATCACTAGGCAGTTTGGAGTCGGATGACCGTGTGTGAGATGTCCCCACATATTATTATTGATAAATACATATTAGCTACTAGCTGTAAACCGAAAATTTGTTGAGTGTTTGCCAAACGGTTGGTTCTAGCTCGGCCAATATTTGACAGAATATTCGGAGGCTCCGTAACTCCAATAGTTACTAATTGGTAGTGTTAAGCTATTTATATTTCAGAATTTCAGTTAATTTTACAACCGTTTCACCAATTAAACCTGAGGGGCGATCGAATATTGAGATTTATTGAGTTTGTTTTCATATTTCAATGGTTTCTGATTTTAACAGCTTGAAATAAAAGCGCTGTTATAAGATATTATTACGTACGTAGTGTATTGACTGAAAATACAGGTTTCTAAAAATAGTGTGTAGCTACTGAACATTTTGCATTCAATTAGTAACTTGGAGATCTCAAAGTGTACCTACGTCAATCTATATTAATAATTTCAAGGGCATATGGTAGACTAGATCGAAACCTTATATGAATAAAAAAGCATAAAATATATCGATTTTGAGTCGACAACATATATCCGCAAAATTCGGATTATGCAGAATTTCGTTAAATTCCGATGGCACTGCCAAACAAACCGCTGTCGCCATTTTTAGTTTTGACACCTTTAAGATATAAGTACTCTTTGATAGTATTTATTATCTTTAGAGATCTCCAAGTGTACCTACGTCAATATTTTATTATTTACTCTACGTTCAGTAAAGCCCTATGTCTTTGAAAGGAGACGAAGGGATGCGAAACACTCCAGACGATTTTTTTGACGCGCATACCTACACCTATACCTAAATATCTCCGTAAAAAGTATGTAGTAAGCAAATAAGTACACACAAGAGCATAGTTTTTCACAACAATAGTCTCGTTTGACACCCTAACGGAAGTGGGGGGTAAAAGCCTTTTAAACAGGGGTCTGAACAAAGCTACGGAACACTTATACAGTAATACGGATTCATATGGATATAGGTACCACCGAACGGCGTTTAGTGCTGTGATGTACCGAAGGCCCTGGGTTCGAGTCTCAACCGGCGCAGTGTTTTTTCAATTTATCTATTTCTGGAGGTAGAAACTATTGAGTTTATTATCAGCCACTACTTTTTCTTCTAAGCGTATCAGTGTCAAACACTACAGCTGTACTAGAGTTTATCATTGTAATTAAATCAGTGAATGACTACCCTCAGTGCACCGGGCGTATCAGTTTCCTAACAATTTCAGGTTTTGTTACAATAACAGTTCATCTATTCTGTTCATTCCACCCATCCAATATTAATTGGTCCATATAGCATAGCACTGGTGGGAACAGATTTCTTTCATATCATCACAGCTGATAGAATATATTCTGTGTATATGATATATATATCTGCAGGTCTAGTACCTACAGGTTTGATAGTTTGTCGAAAACTATAAAAGTTTACGTTTTATCGCATACTAAGTGGCGCCTCAAATGGAACTTTTGACAGATAATGTATGCAGATGACAGGAGATAACGTAATTTTTTTTAGTTTTCATAAATATTTAAACCCGTACTAGAGGGTCTGGTGGAAAGGCACCCTTAGATAACTACTGCAGTTTGAATATATCTCCGTATCTCCCTCTGCTATAGTTAGGATTTAGTCAGTTTTTAGTATCTATACCAGTACTTTAGTACCACTTGAGGGTGTCTAGGTACTATCTGTATCTGTAGTTAAGCGCTGTAATCGCTTGGAAGAAGAGGTTAGGGGGGTTGATTCCGCATCCGGACTTATTGCCTGATGATACTTAGGGCGTTTAAGTGGCTTATACTTTAGACATGACTCTTTGTATCTTACTGCTGACTGTCTATTCAATTATTTTTCACGAAAACTTACAGCAAATGTTAATGGAAACATGTTAAAACTATAGGTAAAGTTGAAAGCCCAATACAAGGTTTCACTTATAGGTAAGTACCGACGTAATATTATTACAATTCATCCTTATGTAGAAGTAACTATATAAACACGTTCCTATCCTAACAGTGTACTTAATTTTATTTAACTATCTATCAATCTAATCCTAACTTCCTAACTAATATTATAAATGCGAAAGTAACTGTGTCTGTCTGTTACTCTTTCACGCCAAAACTAATAAACGGATTTGAATGAAATTTGGTATACATATGGTCTATACCCTGAGAAAGAACATAGGCTACTTCTTATCCCGGAATTCCCACGGGAAAACTTTTTAAGGCGAAGCGAAGCTCGCGGGAACAGCTATATAAAATAAATCTAGCCGCTAGCTTTGAGGATCCAGCAAAACTCATTATCACATTCATGTCAATATTCGTTTTAAACTCTTTTTATCTATTCATTAGGTCTCCCCAACGTCTCATCTCAAAGCTAATTCTTGCCTTGTGTTTAGGAGTCAGAGAAGGGTGGAAAACTCAACTATTTCCTTAAAAGGGGCTCCGGCGTCCGCTCAAAGGAGTCTCAGAGGGAATACCGGAATACCTTCCATAAGGGAGGCGGTATTCTGGGTATAACCACGATTCTATGTACCTCCTGCAGGTTGACTGGTAGAAAATTATTTTAGCATTAAGTTCACCTGATTGTACATTAATTACATTTGTATATTGTGCAATAAAAGAATAATAATAATAATTCTAAACTGAGAACCTAACCAACGTAAGGCTGTTTTTAAAAGCATGCGGATTTCATCACGCACGCGGGATTGCACGCCATTTTCATTGCACGTCATATTCCACGCGTTACAACGAATACTTGTATGAACGCGTGCGGGGCAATCCCGCGTGCGTGATCAAATCCGCATGCTGTAAAAAACCGCCTTATGATTTTATGCGGAAAGCTATAGATCGCATCCAGTAGCGTGCTTTGGGAGAGGCCTACGTCCAGCAGTGGACTGCTATAGGCTGATGATGATGATGATGATGAACCAACGTTACGGTGCAGTAAGGCCAGCTAGCGCCGCCAAGTGAAAAAAATCGTTACTTCCGTTTGACAGCATTTTCCAAAACTGCCACGTTTCACGCCCTTTTCATGAAAATTCCAATTTTATAACCTATGGTTTAAAGATAATGATCCTGTACGCTAATTTATCTATTATATAATCACTAACTTTCGCGTTTTTATCATCATCATCATCAGCCAATAATCATCCACTACTGGACATAGGCCTCTCCCAAGGAGCCCCACAACACTCGGCCCTCGGCCTTCCTCATCCAACCACTACCCGCCTAAGGTCGTCAGTCCAAGTCCGTTTTTAATATTAGTAGGGAATTAGTAAAAGGTGCGGACTGGTTGGTAATCTTTTCTAGAAAGAGGGAAGACTACAAAATGCATAATATGTTTTTATGCAATTTAATGCAATAATGTAACAAGTTGACCGTTTAAGCCGATTAAACTACGAAGGGTCAGGGCAACCTCAATAGCACTAAATATAGGCCTACTTAGTGCTATGACCTAATAAGACCTTTTATAGACCAGGGGGTCACTCTATATGACAAAAAACTAAGTTTCGGAGGGCTGCTGCGGGAGCCACGACTCTATCTAGTTGCATTAAACGACACGAGCTTTCGTTCGTTCGTTTTTAGTCAGTGTAGAGTAACCCTTCAGTATCTACTTCTAGTATGTATGTTTTTAGGTAGTTAGTACGCAGAAGAAAAATACATATAAACCAACCACCAACCGCCAACCTTATCTAGTACTATAATAAAACAAATGACAGATAATGTATGCAGATGACATATGAAAAAACTATGACATCTCAGTTACGCTAGGCTAGGCAAAATTATTCTTCCTCTTAGCGTGCCTAGGGTTTTGTCTTCAAATCTTTGTCTTCAAATAATTCTAATTTGTCTTTGTTTTTCTGACACTGAAACTACGTGCGTATTCTTCTTATTAGTTTACGTACTTATACTATGTAGTTAAAGAAATAAAAATATACACCATATTTTACCCGTCGCAAAGTTAGCCTTGTCAGTTTGTAACTAGCATCATTAATCCTGCACAATTTAAAATAAAATGTCGTAGTCTAGAGTTTGTTATTCGAAACAACACAATAATGTGCCCTGTCACATGAACACACAAACTTTTAATAGGGTTCACGTAAATTTGAATACATACTTAACTTTACACAAAACGTGCACCCAATAATAGTATTTTGTGAAGTTAGCAGAAGTTTTGAAACGGCGCCCGTTTATTGGTCGATGTGAACCGAAGCGCGGCTCTTATTGGTGCATTGACGTTGCGTCTAACTTCTCAGACGATGCCGTATTGGACTACTAATGTGGATGAGGTTAAGGTGGCATTTTATTTGTATGCTCATGAGCAATGAAAAGTTCCACTCACAAAATTACATCACCAAACCAATTTTGGAAAGCATTTATTTAAATATTTGCGTTCTTAGTTGGTAATATTCTGGTTCCATGTACTTCAATATTGCAGACTTTTTCCGTTTGGGGTAATTTGGTGCTGTTGTCATTGGAAGTTTTTCATTGTGCACGTGTGTGTATTTATGGGAGATCTAAAATCAATGCTCAAAATCATATTTTTATCGAAGGCACGCCAGTTAAATATCCTGTACATATCCACACAGACACACACCAATCCTGTCACACCTTTTTATTCCTTCAGATGAAACATTAAACCCAACAAACTCGCACAAAATGCAATAGCAATAAAATAACGAGCGAACGCAAGGATTATGAATTTCAAATTTGGAACTCTAGAGGGAAAAAAAGAAACAAAAAAAGTAGGTTTTTCAAGTGCCATGTTTCATTGCTACGGGGCGGATGCATATTGCAGATATAACAAGACTCTTTGATCCTGGCTAAATAGAGATGAGACGTATACGAAAGTTCCGGGTAGCATAAATACGAGTAATAAAAGGTTTTAGCTTTAAAAGTATGTCCAAACGACGTTAAAATACGTAAGTAGATAATACTAAATTATATGGGGGCCATCTCACACACGCCCATCCGACCCTATGCTAGGGAGAGACTGTGATTTGGGTATCAGATAGGTAGCTGATATATCTACACAGATAGGTACATAGTTTCATGAATATTAACACCGAAAAACCCAGTACAATAACCTATTAATATAACTTTATGACCTTTATCTATTTTGACAGATACAGCTATCCGATACCCATATTACAGGCTCTCCCAAGCTTGGGGAGCTCGTATAGCCGTGTGTGAGATGACCCTATTTATTTATTTATCTACTTTTCTGTTCCGGGTAAAAACACCCGCCTCCGTTCATCCCCTCTCTAGCCGAACTACGCTAAAATCATGAAACATTTATTTTTATAGCGCAAAATATGCGAAGAGTTATAGTCCGCGCCGGCGAATGAATTATTGTGGAAAAACTTCACTTGTTAACGTCTAAGTTTACAACGTACATCCAGCTAGAGAGACATGTAGGCCACCCCAATGGAGATCCTTAATGATACACAGAGATTGTTTGTATGTATTGATAAATTATTATCTAAATTATTATTATTCCGGAAAGTTTTTTTTTTACGAATTTTGACATTGTTTTTTGCTGCTGCTTTACGGGTCTTTTATCAACGTCGATAAAATCGTTTAATACGCATTCCACCAGTCACACCACTGTATTTATAGCCATCACGATATAGTCACGTTTATCTACGTCGATAACGAACCCGTGTAGTAGTAGCTGATCGTAGACGTGAGATACTCTATATCAGTCAAAATTTTGATAGCAATTCAGTATAAAAAAAACAGGTAAGAAACGATTTTTGCAATCAAAATTCTTCGATAAAAACAGAAAACACAGACAAGAATCGGAAAATTATAAAAACAAGCAAAGCACGAACCCCTTTATCACAATATTTCGCTACAAACAAGAAAATCTGAAAAGCTTAGTTTTAAAAGTCAAATGCGAAAACCCGGGGTTGTTGCATTGAATAAATGCATACTGTACATTTTAATAATATTATTTTATATTCTGAGGAATAAGGCAAGGGCAGCTGGATTCTATAGGTTATGTTGAGAATAAAGTTTATTAATAACCTAACCAACGTTAAAAACCCCCGACATTCTGTATAACTTTTGAAGTCGATGTTGATGAAATAGGCTCGGGGTAACATTACCTAGGACTCAAAAAAATAACAAGGAGCCTCGCTACCACATAGCTGAAATATTGCCAGTACATTTTAAACTCCATATCAAGAAGGTAAGGTACAATGAAATATTTTATTTTTTTGCCCTATTTAACCTTAACCCTGCACCGCGCAGTTTTTAATTCACATTTTAACCCGCGAGTGGCTCTCACAAAAAGGCGACAAATTTCACAAACTTGGCCGGTTGAGGGTTGGATTTCCTCCCCGCTTCAAGTTGACTTGTGCTGTTCACGATAACCCGCTTACGGAGATGAGAGTTGTTGTAAGTGGTGTGTCTGTGGGATAAAATTGTATTTTAATAATGAGAGTATTCCATTATTCTTTAATTCGAATACCTATGTATGATACCTAAGTGTCTCTAAAACATTAGCTAATTAAAACAATTAACTATTAACATGTATGTATTTTGTTTTCACTCGTAGTTATTCGAAAGTGTTTTCGTTGAAAGTTTTACCTTCGGATTTTTTGGTCATTTACTGTCAGTTTCAATAACGCTATTTTATATTTAGTACATCACACAAATTTTAAGATTGCAACTATTTGACAAGACTCATACCTCGATAGAAATATCGAAAAAAAAACATTACTTGCATCATTTTTTTTCTATCTTTGTAAATGACACCGTTGACGACAGACACAGACTCTACCACCACTCCGCTCAGTCTCACAGCCCGTGGCGGTACCACGAGTTTCTTTTGAATAGTTAATAAGCCGGCCAGTGTTGTCTTAAAAACAAACACGGCTGTTCTATTTACATGATGAGGGCCGGTTTCTGAAACGCTATTCATGGTTTAATCATCGATTATTTGGAATTATGTGTAGAAATAAGCTGTCCGATATCCATATTACAGGCGGTGCCTAGCTTGGGGTTGGGTGACCGTGTGTAAGATGTTCCCATATATTGTTATTAATAGTTAAAGCAGATTGTCAGACCAGAGTGCCATCACTAGAGATATTATTATGTCAACCACTGGATACCACCACGTCGGTTCCTGATACTAAAGTATATTAAAGTAAATTCTTGTGCATGTTTTTGTGTATAATAAAGAATATCTATCTATTCTATTCTATATTTTAGATTCTAGCCTAAACTTCCTTTGCCAGTATCAAATAATGTTTTATTACACCAGTAAAGACTAGTATTTAAAACTTTTAGGGCAGAAAATGTGGACATTCTACCCTGGGTCTCTAAATACTGTAATTAGGGTCAAGGGGGTAAATTAGGGTCAGAGATTCGGGTTGGAATCAAGAGGTGTGCTTTTGTTCAGGAGAGAATACAACCTTTCTTGTTGTAGGCAAAAAAAGAGTCGAGTTTTTTTTAACCAAAGATGAAAAGTTGTTGCTAATACGTTTGACGTGTGTGTCTTTTTACTTCTGTAGGTAATGGTTTGTAGTTTAAGTTTTTGTTTACATCTGACAGATTTAGGGACGTGTATAAGTTTCTCATAGCAATTGACCCTGGCGTTTTATATGTTTGTCGTAGTAACTGACGCTAATCTGACTGACCTTCCTTCCTTTTGCCTTGGTAACAAACCCTACGCTAAGAAGAAAACATGAATGGGGTTAGCCAGTAAAGGCCAATTGTACATCTAACAATCAAAAAGCAATACGAAAGACACTTATAAAGTTATTAACGCAAATGGTCCGAATTTAGATTTTATAACCTCCATAAATGCTATAACATTTAAAATAACAGTTTAAGGCAAGGACTGGAGCTTTCAACGAGAATGTAATAAAAAAATTGCAATAATAAAAACAATTTGATCTTTCTAACCTTTATTCGAGATTGGGTCGTGACCTTTAGGAGAGATATTAAAACATTTATTTCCGAAACAGACCGAAGATTTTTGCACATTTAATACACGCTTAGACAAGGAAAGGAATGTAGCTTAGAATTATTATACCTATTGTTAAAAAAATATGCCAACATTGTTCTTTTTCATATTAAATACCAGTTCAGAGGTTCAGATTCCGACACCCGAGTAAAAATGGGAATGTTATATTAGTTTCAGGTGTATGTGTGTATTTGTCTCTGGTATAGCTAAGCTCCTAAACGGCTGAACCAATTTTCGTTTTGTGTTTTTTGAGTTATAGCTATTTATGTTATTAACCCGGACTCTTCTTAGCCATATTTTATCAAAATCGTATTAGTCGTTCTAAAGTTACGCGACTTTTAGTGTCGCATGTCGGAGGTTTTTAACGATGGTTAAGTTTTTGAATACTCAATTAAACTTATAACAGCACTTTCGTCCACGGTTCCCCGAAATCGCTTGAGTTGCGTAACATATAGAAAAGAATCGAATAATTTCATTCGATTAAACAATTCTATTCGAACACAAGCGTGCCGATTCAGCCGAGAAATTATTATAAATACCGATTAATTGAACGAAATGAAGCGTTGCTTATGGTCACGCGATCCATTTGCGATTTCGACGTGATGGTGCAGAGGTTAAGAGCTGATTGTTGTGCCGACGGTCCTGGGTTCGATGTCCGGCCTGGACAGGGGGTTTTTTTATACATAGATAGAATAGAATAGTACATATATTCTTTAAGTGTACACAAAAACCATGTACAAAATGACAAAAAAAATAATCTGACACATATGTACTTATCGCTTAAAGTGATTTCTTCCAGGCAAACTTTGGGTGGAAGGATGCAAAGGGTTAAGTGTACTAGGAATGAAGAATCAATAAATATTTAATATAGAAATACATACTACATTATATTTACATACATACTTTATATATTTGGTCTCGGGTCGTGGATGTTAAAGTTGTCTTGGGTGATATAACCTGCCTAGAATTATCTTAGTGAATTTTCAACGATCCTACGGCTCAATCACACAAAATTTCTTACCTCAAATGAAACCGCAAGCTAAAAGTTACGAAATCTGACACAATCAGGGAAAAATTTCATCGAAATAGATTTATCTTGTCAGGTTCTATAGAAGGCACTGAAAACTAGTCGATATTTGGCTTAGTGTCAGAGCCATCCATATAGCCAGTTGATAAATGCCTTTTCATTTGACATTTCACGGGTAACTCTTGGAATCACTGTCCTCTGTATAACATTTTAGTCTATGGATAAAAGATTTCTCTAGCTTAAATAGATACAGGTTAATCCTGAATTTCATGCAAGACAATTTTGCGATACTGGCTTCAGTGATAATTAATAATAATAATATGTAGGGACATCTCGCACACGGCCTACTTATCCAAAACTTGGCAGTGCCTGTAATAATCGGACAACTGATATATCTACACAGATACATAGGTAAATATTTCCATTCTGCAGGATCGAACCCGGGACCTTTGGCATAGCAGTCAGATTCACTAACACCACTCGGTCGTCAAGTGTCTACAACTCGATCGATAACCGATAAAACATAACGATTTCTTTAGTTTAAATTCATCTTCAGCCAATGGATTCTCATTTTATGTGCAAAAATTATTAAAGTCGACTCGTAGTCTTCATAATCACGTCTCAGTTTCATCATCTCCAAAAATGACATGTATAACTTATACCACCTCTCTTTTGCGGCGGGTTAGAAACCGGATTCACTGGTAGCCCTCCAATGATTCCACATCAAAACGTGTGAGCTCTCAGGCTGACCGTATAGCGTAGTTGGAGGCTGTCTGATGAATGAAGTTAGCCATAGCCTCGGTATTATGAGCTTAGTGCCAATTTCTCTATAGTCGGTTATCTAACCGACAGGGATTGATTAATAAATTAAATGTCATCTCCATATAAAATTCATGACAGATGTGTCAAAAGTCAACCACTGCTCCCTGGTTATGCAAAAAATGAGTATGGAGAAATTGGTACTTAGGTTCTCATGTTGAAAAACATAGTTGTGTGTCCATTGTGCCACCGTAATTACTAAACTAGATTACCAAGAAGGTCTCAGTTTTTTTAACGTGACCCTCTCTTTTTTAAAGCTAATACATTGCTATTAGGTATATATTAATCCATTTCTCAACAAAGAAAATTGAACAAGGATTAATAAGAAGGCGTACTGTATTTGCTTGAAAAATTTATAGGTCCCCAACCTAGTCTAGAAACAGATGCACTGTATTTTGAGTTTTCTTTTGTCTGTAATTTAAATAGGTGTAGCCGTTCAAATTCCCTTTGTATAACTACGATTAAGTATATCCCGGTAAATAATATGTAGGTACTTCTAAATTCCTCCTTTGTTCTTAACACTCCAGTTATATCTCTTTTTGAAACTATTTCGCAATAACAGACGCAGAGAATCGCTCCGACAAAAAATATGCCACAAATATTCATACCATTTCATATTAAAGTAAAAACTGGTACTAATATGACATACATTTTCTCTTCATTCGAAATTCAACGTTAAAAACGAGACCTTTAAGTTTATATTGTACTTTACGAGGCAACGACTTGTTTCAAGTGTTGTAAATTCAACTGAGATTGATACAGTTAAAGTTCAGTTTCCTTTAACAGTGTCTCTGCTCTGAATAAATTGCGAGGGATGTTGTGAATAAAATTAAGTTATTTATTTTTATTAATGACTTTTAAACGTTATTTCTATATATTTTTTCGTTTTTAACTGAAATCGTTGGCAGAGGCTGGTGCTTAAGGTGATTAACTTATATGACCCCTTTTTCAATCGAGGGCTGACACAAATAAATAAACAAAAATTGGTCCATCCGTTTGGAAGCATTTATATATTGCCACAGACAAACACGGTAAACTGATAACATCCCTCTTTTTGCGCCAATGTTTACAGAGTGTGGCAAAAGCTGTATACCCAGCCGAAATGGGGTGACTCAGGTTATCATTCTGAACAACTTTTGTTCTACGACTTTTGGAAATTCGCAATTCGGTTAGTATAAGTACTTCTTTTACAACACCATGTATAAATGAAAGTAAATATAGGAGTTCGGCCGATAATACATAGAAGCGTCGTTTAAACGTGAAACTTTCAGCACAATGTTTTCTTAACGCGACCCGTCGTTATGAATTATTTATAACGCGCAACGCAACGTCAATATTACCGTTAAAAGCCTAGAAATACCAGGGCAGATGTAAGGCTGTTACTGCTTCCTATACCTCCCGCAGGTTGACTAGTTGAAAAGGCTTATAGCATGAAATCTGTCTTATATGAAAAAAAAAACGCCTTGGGTCGGGGCTAAGAAGTTTCCAATGTCTAGTTTATTATACATATATATTTTTTGTTCCTTTGAATCAAAGTCACGGTATGTAATAACTATACAATCTCATATTGTAAACTTTAGTAGCAAATGGGATGGTTTACCAAAGAAAATACAGAATCGTCAATTTTTGTCCACAGACGTCTGAAATCTGTGATGCGCTGTTAAATGTACTTCAATATTGCCGACTATCCATTTAGAAGTAAATAGCTGTCCGCGCGCGCTTCGCTTCGCCTTAAAAAGTTTTCCCGTGGGAATTCCGGGATAAAAAGTAGCCTATGTTCTTTCCCAGGGTCTAAACCGTATGTATACCAAATTTCATTCAAATCCGTCCAGTACTTTTGGCGTGAAAGAGTAACAGACAGACAGACAGACAGACAGACACAGTTACTTTCGCATTTATAATATTAGTTAGAATTTGGTGCTATTGTCGCTGGAACTTTTTTATTGCTCATGAGTGTATTTCGGTCTCTTAAAACTCCTGTATAGAACTACTACTACTAAACCTATGTATAGTATAGATAGACTATGTAATGTTGCGTATTGTTCTTACCAGTGTAACGCTCTCACGGGAAACGGGAAAGGAAAAATGTTCTAATTGTATCGTTTTGCGGAAATGCGGAACACATTTTCAACGTCTTATCCAGACGCGCACAGTTTTATGAAATACCTCTCTGGCCTTTCACCTTACGGGTGTTTTTCAGCTGGAGTTTTGTGCTTTACTAGCTTTTAAAGCTTCGTGTTTGAAGGTTTTCCCGTGGGGATTCTGGGGTAAAACCTAGCCTATGTGTTAGTGTATGGTGTCAGCTTCCTGCGCACGGGATTTCATAATAATCCGTTCAGTCGTTTTTACGTGAAAGATTAACACAACACATACACAAAGCCCGTAATTATTGCACTTCTAACATAGGTTGCCTGCAATCCTATCTAATATTATAAATGCGAAAGTAACTGTGTCTGCCTGTCTGTTACTCTTGCACGCCAAAACTACTGAACGGATTTGTATGAATTTAGTATACATATGGTCTAGTCTCTAGACCCTGAGAAAGAACATAAGCTACTTTTTGTTCCGGAATTCCCACGGGAAAACTTTTTAAGGTGAAGCGGAGCTCGCGGGAATAAATAGTACTCTATATGTTTGTATTAATGTATAGATAGGTATCAAATTTTACAATTAAATTAGCGATCATTACAATCAAACCAATTTTCGAATCTAACGGCCAAACTCACCATCGGCAGGCAGAACGCCAAATTCTCCCGAAATTCCCATCAAAACTACAATTACGCATTTCACGTTTGTAAAATGTAGTGAAATCAATAAGGCAACTGCGTCTCCTCAGGGCCTCAAGTCTGCTAAGGAGTGGCGGCTTAATTCTGTGTCGTCTGAATGGTTTTCCTACTTTAGGTATCCGTTAATTAAATATTAATAATATGTGAGGAAATCTCACACACGGCCATCCGAGCCTGTGTCAGACATCTGACAGCTGATATATCTACACAAATACATAGATAGATACATATTAATTATAAATATCAACACCCAAGACCCGAGTACAAATATCTGTCTTTAAACAAATATCTGCCCCAGCCGGGAATCGAACCCGGGACCTTCGGCATAGCAGTCAGGGTCACTAACCACTACGCCATTCGACCGCCATTGCTTACCGGACTTGGGGCCCAGCTAGTTCCCGATGGCAACATATCTTGAAACACAATGAATACGGAGACTTGGCAACGTCGCACCGAAAACAATTTGGCAACGCTGCAGTCCGCAGAATAAGAAAAACTAGTCGGTACAGACTTATACTAACAATGTACGGACAAGATGGTGGGGTACATGCAAGAACACAACAAAAAAAACTGTTCGCATTTTGTTTACTGTCAAAATGTTTCGTTCAAACTAATGACAACAACAACTGTATCAATGAATAAACCAATCTAACCGAACTAATTCATAATAAGAGCTCAGTGGTGAAAGTGGGGTGTTTTTTGACGAGTTTTGCTCTTGCACTAACACTCCATCTTGTTAGTATATTGCTAATCTAAGGGTACAGCGGAGACTTGATAAGCGTGTCTTTTTAACCCACCGACAGAAAAAAATGGGGGTTTCATGTCCGGAGATAGGTTTTTGTTTCATGTAGGTAGTTTTGTTTGGTATGTTCAAACTCAATCAGCCAAAAGTTTCAAATGTATCTTCACTTGAACACTAATAATATTAAGAAGAAAGATCCCTGTAAGCCTACTATACGACTTTTGCAACTCCCTGTAGATCATGATAGTTTATCATGGGAAATTATAACTAAATAAAGCTATCTAGGTATAATAAGTTCCAGAATTTTAAGCTCAATAAGTTTATTTAAATCGACACCGTTCTTAATTTCTGAAATTGCAACTGTAATGTTGTAGATATTGTCTGGTGCTGACTGTACTTATGTATCGGGTAGGAATGCCTTATTCCGTCTTGTTTTATTTATTACATTTCTAGACGCTCTGGCTTTTGGCTGCGGCGCCGCTGCTGTGTTATTTACCTACAGAACTAGGAGTGACTTTTACTGCTATATTAGAGCTCCTATAACACCTTTTTGTGACTATCTATACGTTAGCTCAATTTCGGTAGAAGCTCCAAAATTCATAATTAATAGTAATAAAACAAATAAGATGAAAATATGATTATTAATTATTTATGATGTTATTCATTTAATTAATTGTAGTTGCGATAAAAAATCAGTGTTATGTTAGTCCCAATGTAATAGGGGGCGGGCATATTGCCATTTTACTGGCACCTTCAAGACCCGAGAACAAATATCTGTGTTTAACAAATATCTGCCCCAGCCGGGAATCGAACCCGGGACCTTCGGCTCAGTAGTCAGGCTCACTAACCACTACGCCATTCGGCGTAGACATCCGCCATATCTAGTTTAATAAACATGTATAGGTACATTTAATCATTAAATCTATAATTAAATACAGCATCTCATGTGAGCAATTCGTATTTAATAGCACAAAAACAGTTTTCAATTTGAATTCGCTTTGTGAATAGTACAACGCAATACAAAGTGAACATAGTTGGGTACTCTTGAAACCACCGGAATCTGTTATTTAGTACAGCTGAGGACAGTTTTGTCCCTGTGTTATACAGGTGAGTCTTCCGTAGGTGCATATCCGGAAGTATGTTACAGAGCTCTTCATTTCAACAACTTTTGTTATAATGAACTTAGGATATTCTCGAAAAAAAATTCTACTCCCCATACACAGTGTCACGTAAACAACAATTTTTTGTATGGGGAAGCATCTTTTTTTTTCGTTATATTCCAAGGTCCTTATAACAAAAGTTGTTCAGAATGAAGAGCTCTGTAACATACTTCCGGATATGCACCTACGAAAGAATCACCCTGTATATAGGTAGATACACAATACTCACGAGCAATGATAAAGTTCCAGTGACAATAGCACCAAATTAAACGGAAAAGAGCTCAATGACGCCGTCTGCAATATTGGAGTACATTTCACAGCGCATCACAATATTGCCAACTTAAATTATGTTATAAAAAAGTTGGTGCAAAACACAATTGCTATTTTTGCAACTGTTTTCAGCAGTAACCCGCCTTGGAAACATACAGCGGTTCAATTTAATCAGTATCTACTACCATCCTATCCTAGTTTAACAATTTACAATATTTAGTTTTGTGAATAATTTATCGGCTTCAAACAAAGGCCGGGCGGCATAAATTATAAATACCCTTCCCGCGGGATTAGCGAGTAATCCCGCGAAACCGGGATTACAGGAATATAATGCGGGATTCACTTTAAACCCCGGGATATGTTCTCTAAATGGGGTTTATTATTAACTGCATTATTAATTTGTGTGTTGTCACTATGTTTCATTAGATTTGTACAATAATCTAAGGATTTGTTGATTGACTGGGTTCATAATATCATACTGTATTTCAGATTGGACTGGAAATGTGGGTTGTTATTTACGTTTTTTTACTACTGTTTAAAAGATCGTGATATAAGTTTAAGTCTGATGGATGCCTTTCAAGATTATCTTAGGTATATACCTACATATATATGCCTTTCACTCGTATCTTCGGTATATCCTGTCTCTGTTCATAACTATTCAAGTTGTAGCATTTTTAAAAGTTTCATCACAGCCACAAACTTCAAAACAATTATTTTAAATTGTATTTCACAATATCTTTAATTTTACAACCTGTGACGGCGTGCGCTACAGTAAAAACATTAACTATTACAGTGTGAATAATAAAAATTCAAATGCCATGCATAAATTTATTGTGTTATCTAACCTCCATATTATTCTTATGGCTGATTCATAGAAATCTGTATGCAAATTTTAAAGTTATATTTTTGTAGGTTATTTTAAACCTTTTTTATTAAGTATATGAGGGTAGCTTAATAATATAGATATTAAAAGATATCGGTCACTTTACGAATAACCTCATTTGTGATGCATTTAAAACAGTTCATCCGTTTCTAAGCCAAGACGCCATAGAAACTCCACAAGTAGGTAAACATGCTAAATGCAATTTCCGAAATGATCATAACGTTACCACTTTACGTTGCGTTGCGTCGTTTTTGCCGTCAAATCCGAAATGCGTTATAATCGCTTAAACAGTTTCTTGTCGAATTGAATCGAGATCGACGTCGTTAACGATAGTGGTGGCTGCAACAGTCAGTTTTTAAATACGATGACTTTTTGGTATTCGACAA
This sequence comes from Plutella xylostella, assembly GCF_932276165.1. Classification (NCBI taxonomy): domain Eukaryota; kingdom Metazoa; phylum Arthropoda; class Insecta; order Lepidoptera; family Plutellidae; genus Plutella; species Plutella xylostella. The sequence goes on along the minus strand of NC_064011.1, from coordinate 757,639 downwards.
TAATATATAGGATATTATTTTTAAGTTCCTTTTGTAGTTTTAGTTCGCTTGTAAAGAATAAAACAATATCAGACACTTTTTTTAGTGTTTTGTATGAAAGTAACATAGTCATATTAAGTCGAAATAATGTGACTTCACACCTTGATATAATCTAGCGAGTGGTGAAATCACTGGTCTCCAAAAACATTAATGCACCTTAGCTAAGAATAAAAGGGTTTGATTGAAGAAGAAAAAGAAAAATATCTTGATTGCATTTTTCTCATTTTAACGTCGATACGGCTCGCAACCTATCACGTGAGTACAAATGTACAGTGAGCGGGTGACACTTCTGACTACACCTTCGGATATTACAATCGTGAATAATATAGAATACGATATATATTTTTTTTATTTTACGGAAAAACGGCCTGTGTATGTAAATAGAATGTCGATAAGAATTTATCGATACCCGTCTACCCCATCACTAGCGGCGCAACTGGCTCGATATAATGGCGTGCCTCGCGCCATTGGACACGGCACATCACGGGAACAGTCTGGGGGGTCACTCTATACTGACGAAAAACGAACGAACGAGAGCTGTCGTGCAATCGGCACGTTTATTACAACGAGATAGAGTCGTGGCTCGCGCAGCGGTACGAAGCTTAGTTTTTCGTCATAATATAGAGTCTTTTGGTCCAAATTTGAAGCATGGTCTAAATGGTATAATTACGATTCTATAGGTGGGCGAAAGTTTTGCAAGGGAGTTTGGAGGTCTCTTGGTCATATGACCAAACAATACTACTCTACACTCACGAGCAATGACCAAATGACCCTGTTCCAGAGCGGTGGTAGCTCAGTCGGGTGAACGCCCGCTTCTCAATCAAGAGATGCGGGTTCGAATCCCGGCGCTGACATGTACCAATGAGTTCTTTTAACTTAAGTACAATGTATACCATCGCTCTTACGGTGAAGGAAAACATCGTGAGGAAACCTGCATATCTAGATCTAGCACATCTAGATATGTGAACCCACCAACCCGCAGTGGACCAGCGTGGTGGGAAATGGTCCAAGCTTAGGAAGGCAGTTTAGACCTTGGGGATATGCACAAAGGTTCCACTCGAGAGAGCCAGGTGCAGGTACTTACACCCCCACAGAGAATAGAATAGAAATAGACCCTGTTCCAGTTACAATAGCACAAAATTACTCCTAGAAACTGAAAATACTGGTTTAATGACGCCGTCTGCAATATTGAAGTACATTGTACAGCGCATCAGAATATTGCCAACTAAAAACGTAATTATTGTGTTCAATTCTAGTATAAATGTTTAAAAAAATTGCGCTTATTTTTTGTTGACATTTTGGAAGAAGCGATTTTCATTGCTCGCGATTTCAGAAATTTATAATAATGATATATATGTAGTACATTTTTTTATGGAATACAAGTTATTATTGTAGGTAGGCGTGCTGAAATATCGGCCATTACAGTGACTGCCCGATTTTAAATATTAATTGGCGGTCGAGAAATGCATTCATTTTGTTGCAATAATAAAAATATTTTACACGTTATAATATTTTTCTGTTAATTTTACGTGTCCGAAATGTACTCGTTTCCTATAAATAAAATTAATTTGTATTTATTTACATTCGTTAGTTTCTTCGTTTACTTGATTTTTATATGATTGGTGGAACATAGTATCATCATCTCAGAAATAGATTTTAACCTGTAAATCGTATATTACTGTCTGAATGATCACAAGATCCAAGTATAGCCACTGACTTATAAAAAATATATAACAGGGTTATGTGATTTTACTTCTGAACACTGAAAATAAAGTTATTTATGTAGGTACTAGCTGTTCCCGCGCGCTTCGCTTCGCCTTAAAAAGTTTTCCCGTGGGAATTCCGGGATAAAAAGTAGCCTATGTTCTATCCCAGGGTCTAAACCGTATGTATACCAAATTTCATTCAAATCCGTTCAGTAGTTTTGGCGTGAAAGAGTAACAGACAGACAGACAGACAGACAGACAGACAGACAGACACAGTTACTTTCGCATTTATAATATTAGTTAGGATTTACTAAAATTGTATTTGTGTAATAGGACAGTAACAGTAAATTGAATTTAAGGGTCACATAATATTTGCATGGCAAGCTGCATGCAACTAGCTTACGAGTCATCTCTAACTACACTTACAGCCTTTGAGTGTATAAAATGGATTTATAATCTTCGCACAAGAATACCTATACCAAGTACCGTTTCATGTAAAACTTAAAGCGTATTTTGTAGGAATATGTACGTAGATATACATACATACATATATAAATATGTAAGCACATAGGTACATGTGCAAATTTCCCTACACAAGTCTAGTTCGTTTAGTGTTGCGTGGCACAATAATTGTGGAACATGAGTGATGAATATTTGGTAGATCAATTATTCATGACACGAAATCATTATTTTGTCAGTGCAATTTATACATACCTATACATTTTAGGTTCGTTCATCTCCTGAAACTTCCAACTTATCTGAGTTTTAACCATTTTCCACGAATTTTGGCAAAGGAATAGATAGTAATTTCGAATATTAGGTGTATTTCGCATTGTCAAAAAAACGCTGGATCCCGGTTGCTGTTTCGGCAGCAGTCGTGAAGGATAATCAGAGGCCTTCGGGCAGCCTGAAAACATCTGACAGTCGGGTTGCGCACTTACCCGACAACTCTCTCAGCACAAGCTTGCAAATTTGTAATCACGTGATAGGTTGCGAACCATATCGACATTTTGGGATAAGTACAATGCACTTAGGATACACATCTAGAATCTAGATGTGCATCTTTCCTCACGATGTTTTCCATAATGGCTTATGTCATGAATAAGAACGCTTTTTTTTCTTCACAAGACGAGTGTCAGTGCACGGACTGTAGTAACAAATTCGGTAGTGCTGCGAGTCTGCGAACATCTCAAAGATGGCGGCCGTGCATAAATCTTCGCCCGACGCTCTCAGTCCGACCCAGCGGGGTTACTCTATCACATCACGACCCATCACGTCCCCACTGCTGGGGCACGGGTCTCCTTCCAATGAAGGAAGGGTTTAGGCCTATCCACCACGCTGGCCAAGTGCGGGTTGGTGGGCCAGGTGGGTACTCTATCCTGATGAAAAACTAACGAACGAGAGCTATCGTGCAAACTGCACGTTTGATACAACGAGATAGAGTCGTGGCTCGCGCAGCAGCGTCCCGAATGTTAGTTTTTCGTCAGTATAGAGTGACCCTCCTGATTCTCCCAGTTCTAGCCAGTGCCGAATTCTAGTAGTTGTGTAGCTCTATGGCTGTGTGACGTTTTGGGAGGTAGTTATATGGAGTTTACGGTTTGAGGGTTTAATTTCAGTGGAAGAAATGAGTATAACGAAATAGATATTTATTTCAAGTTACAGACTTTGATAATTAATTACACTAAAACAGTTCAAAAATACCTAATTCCGTAAAGAAATCTAGCTAGACAACCTTAATAATATAAAGATAAACATAACCTTCGAACCTACTTATTTTTAGATAACAATAACCATTAAACCATCTAAGTACTACGTAAACATCATCCAAGTAAGGCAGACACAATTATTTCGGAAAATTTCATTAAAGTGTTATTTTACAGGCAAGCAAGACATTATAAACTCTAGTACAAGATACAACCTTAAAATTTTAATTTTCTTAACACCGACATAAAATTTTAATCCTCTTAATAAATAAAGCAGAGTCCTTACGCGGTTTGAGTTAAGTACATTGAGTACAGTTGGACTCAAGTGAAGGTTGCGATTATGATGAGTCCACTGTTGGACATAGGGCCTTGGTACCAATGTTAATCGTCCACTGCTGGACATAGGCCTCTCCCAAGGAGCGCCACAACACTCTGTCTTCTGCCTTATCTAACCTGGTTCCAAAAAATCATTGTTTTATAAAGACCCAATGCAGCTTTCCTATTGCAGACGGCGTTACTAAGCTAGCCTTTTCCGTTTAAGAGTAATTTGGTGCTATTGTCACTGGAACTAATTCATTGTTCGTGAGTGTACATAATTTTTATTCTATTTACCGATATTTCCTATAATTTAGCCACACAAAAAGTAATACATTGTATAAACGCCGAAAAAAATGGCAAATGAATGACTACCCGTGAAAAGACCCATTACGCCTTAACGTTTATCCCACAGTACTTTCTTACAGGGTATTGTTCAAATTGTCCACATTGTTCACATGCCAAAACAACATTATGTGCGATTAATGTTTTGTCTGCGAACAACTTCACCGCTTTGGCATAGTAATGGGGTCATAATTTTGATTTAATATACGCTCACCGTGTTAAGATTGACTCTGTTTTGCGTGTGTAACCTCGTTTTGTTTGCCTATGAAGTGTTAAGTTTTATTAGTGACCTAGCAGAAGGTTTCAGTTTAACTCTGAATAAAACAAAGGGAGAATAGTTCCCACCTTATTTTGAACTCTTGTGCCTTGAGATACTGGCGAAAACCAATGAAAAAAAAAATATTGCCATGCCTTATTAAGGCTAGTTACTGTTTTTTTTCACTTAACATATTGGACATACACAATTACACATAATCATCATCATCATCATCATCATCAGCCTATAGAGGTCCACTGCTGGACGTAGGCCTCTCCCAAAGCACGCCACTGGATGCGATCTTTAGCTTTCCGCATCCAATCATAACCAGCCACCTTTCGCAAGTCGTCACCCCATCTAGCCGGAGGGCGTCCCACACTACGTTTGCCTAGTCACAATTACACATGCTACAGAAATATAAGATAAAGATTAAGAAACACAAGACATAAATATAACGTGTATCTCTCTAATGAAACCATTTAAGCAAAAGGTTTCTCACTCAGCAAAATGCTAAGAAAACTAACAACCCCATTTCCCCCGCAGGTTACTCATCCGTGATCCCGGGCTTCCCGCGCCACACCATGTTCGGCGATCGCAAGCTCGGCGTCTACAACCTACGTATAGTCGGCGCCACCTTGCAGGACGCGGGGGAATATCAGTGCCAGGTATATTGTACTATATATAAGTAAAATTGAACCATAAATATAAATCACTCAAACCTTGTTGCTGCACCCACTTTTCGCCAGTGTTTATGTTAGTCTCACTCAATGTAATAGGGGGCGCCGGGCGGGCCTGTTGCCATTTTACGGGCACATCCAAGACCCGAGAACAAATATCTAGTCGGTTAGTGATCCTGGCTGCTATGCCAAAGGTCCCGGGTTCGATTCCCGGCTGGGGCAGATATTTGTTTAAAGACAGATATTTGTTCTCGGGTCTTGGGTGTTGATATTTATGTTTAATTTGTATCAATCTATGTATTTGTATAGATATATCAGCTGTCCGATACCCATATTACAGGCTCTGCCTAGTTTGGGGTCGGATGTTCCCACATATTTATATTTATTTTATATTATATTTAAATATATTATATTCTATTCTAGGTCGGCCCCGCCAGCCAACACAAGGTCATCCGCGCCAACGCCAGCCTCGTCGTTCTAGGTGAGTGTGGCAGCCAGCCATTTTGTTTTTTTTTATAACATTACAGGGGTTGCTTTGGCTCCGTTGAAGTTATAGGATAGTTTAGCCATAAGTAACATAACCTTCGTTAGAATCTCCAACGTTAACACTAAAAAGCGCATAACTTAATCCGGGTAACATTAACTGTGACCTAAAAAATTATAATCAGTCCAGCCATAATTAGCATAGGTACCTATGTCAAACAATTGAAAAAAAGTTGAATGTTTCTAAACGTGAAGCTTATGTTATTAATGTTTCCTTATACTCGTACGATTTCTCAGGATCCCGTTAAACACGAATTCAAACAATGTTTAGTTTAGATACTGTTCATTCTGTTGCATTTACCGGCTGTCTGGAGTATGATCAAGTTAACTAGTATACATTTTCTTTCATTTTCTTCGTCTACACTTTAATCTCAAAAGCGCAGGGAAAACCTCGTCCATTTTAAAATAAAATAAAATTTGCCTCTGAGAAAACATCAAAAGATTGTAATTTATTGGCAAATGAAATATGTACGTTAATTTTGAACGCAATACCAATCATTTTCTTCTCAATATTTTTATTTGATTAATCTCACGTAGGTAATTATGTAGGTAAATAAACATATTTTTGATATAAATACAAATATTACATCGGTGAACAGTTGGATAGTACAGGCTGTTAAAAAAGCGCGTTTGTTATAGTAGGTAATGGGGAAAGGGACCACAAATTTGACTTCCAAGACGCCTTTGGATGCGATGTTTGGACTTGGCATCCAAGGTATGAAATCCACATGTGTTGTCGCCTTCCCTATAAATCTCCTCGTCGCTCAAATAACAAAAAATGCTAGATTATCTTTAGAATAAGCCACAAATCCTTTTCAAGTGAGAACAATTTAATTTCGGAGAAAATTTTTTTTCTTACCTAGAAACAAATTCGAGAGTATCTCAGTTACAAAAAGTCCTTAGCTTACAAAGGGTAGTAACCAAATTCTGCCTAATTATTTAAAACTCCTTTGATTTTTTCAAGAAAACGCCAAAGTCTTCTTGAATGTAAAACCGTGTTTCTTTGTCTTATTTTTGTTACCTTTGAGATTCGCTTTTTTCTTTGACGGAAATTTCTGTTTTAACCTAAACATACGATCGAACAACGGGGTATTATAGTTTTCTAATATATTCTAAGACGTAGAAAAATGTCATTGAAACATACATAAGTCAGGGACCGAATGGCGTAGTGGTTAGTGACCTTGACTACTGAGCCGAAGGTCCCGGGTTCGATTCCCGGCTGGGGCAGATATTTGTTTAAACAGATATTTGTTCTCGGTCTTGGATGTGCCCGTAAAATGAAAATAGGCCCGCACCCTATTACATTGGGACTAACAGAACACTCTGGCGAAAAGTGGGTGCAGCAATGCACCTCTGCCTACCCCGCAAGGGAGTACATTAGTACAAGGCGTGAGTGTGTGTTATAAGTCAGGGAGTCAGATATCTTCGCCCCAAATCGGACCTATGCAAAACTCTACACCATTCGCTCATTATAATTTTACTAATTAATTTTATAAATTATAATTCAAACACATTTCGCAAAAGGCCTACATTTCCCGTACATTGTTGTTTGTACGCGACATTTACACAAACTGTGTAATAAAAGCCAATTTCCGTGCTATTTTCAGTTGTAAAAAGTGTCGGATCCAATTTTGCCCTCTAACGTTCGCAATGCGTAAACTTATACCAGCATTTTCCCGCCTTTTTTTCGCGCTGTCGCCTGCACACACATACGAGTACATAACTACATACATAACATACTACATATACAAATACATACATGGTGTCTCAAAAGGTGTAAATTATAAAAAACAGGGATGCACAAAAGGATTTAGCTTGAGTGACGTATAATTTGTTAGATAGATAGATAGAATATTCTTTATTTGTATACACACATAAAATAAACTTAATTACTTAACGTTAATTCTAACACATATGTACAAAAATGGCGGTCTTATCGCTTAAAGCGCTTTTTTCAAGACAACCTTAGGGTGGAAGGATATTTAGTTAGTTAGTGTTAGATATACGATACGGTCGGTCGACTACGAGTAGTCATTGGTACTCATACCCATTGCAGGATATCTTTTCCTTTATTTTACTGATGACTTTAATCTAAGAACATTATGTAAGGCCGTATAAAGAGGGAAGCTGGAAACTTATTTTGCTTGCTTAACCTGCTTTGTTTTTGTAAGTTACGCCATCTTGTCCCTTATATTATTAATCTTTGTTTCACACCATAGATTCTATCACGTTTTTTAACAACACCCTCTACATATGAACACACACACACACACACACACACACACACACACACACACACACACACACACACACACACACACACAACAGGACACGAGGCCATCCGTCCGTCGCCTGTCGTTGCCAATTTGAAAATTAATTAAATTTCAACTTCACTAGATCGACTCCAATTTGGGATGAAATTTTGCTGTTGGCCGCGTCATACGTAGGTCCATGGATGCGCCGGGAGACCAGTTCCCAATTTGGATAACAACTGTAACTGTTGCAGTGATGGATGAACAGTTTTTGACAAAGAAACCCCCCCCCCACCGGAATGCAAACCTGCGTAACTTCTATCTGATAAAAGTGCGACAAAAACCGATCAAAATAGAAACATTTGTTTTTGCCAACAAAAAAAAGAAAACCAAAAACGCGGCACAGCAAATATTTTCGACATCCGACTTTTGAAAACAGATTATACTGTTGCAAAAACAAAACGCCGCTAGTCAGAAATTGAAAAGCCTGCTTAGTATTGCCACGGCGGCGCTTGTTGGTAAAATCACTTGAAAACATAACCTCGACAAAGTTAATACCGTGAAAATAATGAGAAATGAGTTCGGAACGGTTCTAATCAAACGTACGACTTAAATTTTCGATCAAAGCAGCTTTGTGTTGATATAAAACGCATTGACATCTTAAAATTGTATCTTTTACAAGTTTATTTGACAACTACTGTGGCAAGAAACTCGTAACGATACTGCACTTAAAACGTACAACACCACATTTTTCGGCCGAGAATTAAAAACTGAACTTATTTAAAATATATTTTCTGCTGCCTCCCTCCCTAACCAGTGGAGCGTGCGGGGGCAATGCAATGGAAAAATGTTAGACTTTCTGAAAATTATCTGCTTATTCCGTACAGATTTTATTGCTCTTCGCTCGGGCCGTAAAACAAGATTGAAAAACTAACGCTGGTATGAATATTTCGCTTTTATAACCTTTAAAAAAATTGCCATATTCATACTCATATCTTATCCCGGAATTCATAGAACGAACAGTTTACAAGCGTCATCTTGATACTCGCATTAGGCCCGGGTCTCCTATTTACGCCGTAGGACCCGTCCAGCGTCACGCCGCAGGCTGCGTCACGATGCTCACTACATCTACGCGCCAACGTCGGCGTGTGAGGGAGACCGCATCAGTACATTTCTATAGTGAGCATCGTGACGCGGCCTACGGCGTGACGCTGGTCGCGACCTACGGCGTAAATAGGAGACCCGGGCCTTAGTAATGACATCTCACACGCCGTCACACGCGGCCATCCGACCCTAAGCTAGGCAAAGCCTGTGATTTGGGTATCGGGCAGCTGCTATACGAGTATCTACTCAAATACAAAGATATACATTACACATATTAGAACTCAAGACCCGAGTACAAATATCTGCTTTCAAACAAATATCTGCCCCGGCAGGGAATCGAACCCGGTACCAACGGCAAAGCATTCAGGTTCACTAACCACTACACCATTCGGTATTCATAAGCGGGAAGTAGGTAGTAGTAGAACCCTAAATAGTCCCACAGTACCTTGTGTTGGCTTTTCAGCATTTGTTTCAGTGGGAATATAATATTCGCTGAATTTCGGGGGCCCGCCGCCGCATTGCCAATTTGCCTAAGTATTGTCGGGTTCTTATGTGTGTAATGGGTTCGTGAAGTGCCTACGGAACCCAGGCGGCTGTTGACAACGTATTTTGTTCACTTATGGCGGAAAAAGAGGGGTGTTGTACGTTTTGATTGTGTATCTGTGTGTTTGAGCTTGGAAGTAGGGGATTTATAAGTGCGACGGGTACCTATGTGTGTCTATCTGTATGTTTGTTTAATAGGAGTGTTAATCAAGAGTGACCTTAACTACTTAAAAAAAGTTAAGTAGCACTAAGATAAGATTCTTCCATTTTTTTATGGTGGCATAATTTTTGTTTTCTACATATATAATACAACAGGTTATTACAATTTGTATAAGCTCTTTGCACCCCATTTTCTCACTTATGATCCATAAAAAACACACACCACAGACAATAATCGTATAGAAGCGAACAGTGAACAAACAAGACATTACTCCCCACTAGGCCTCATCTAAAAACCTTCCAAAATAAGAATATCATGATATTAATACGGTGTATTTGGATATGTGGCCGATTTATGACAATGGGCCTACCCCTTTATTAACAGGGATTCTATATTACATGATAGACTAAGCTCCAATTTCACAATAGTCGGTTAAATCGTAACCAAGGAAAGGTTGATCAATTATACGTCATCTCCGTATTAAATTCTTGACAGAGGTGTCAAAAGTCAAGCAATAATCCCTGGTTATGCTCTAACCCACTATGGAGAAATTGGCACATAGGTAACCTAATGTAAAATGCCTTTAAAATTATGAGGGATATGCGTAATACTCGTACCTATGTACTACCTAATTCACATTGCTGGTACTAATAAAAAAAACAAACGAAAATCGGTTCAGCCGTTTGGGACCACAGACACAGCACAGATTACCAGACACGTTAAACTTATAATACCTCTCTTTTTTCGCCAGGAGACAAAACACGTGAGTGAATTGCCGAAAAAACCGCACAACATACGATTATGTACACAAAATCTCCCAATATTTACCGGCGCTTATAAATTTCCATCACTTTTACTCGGAGGCATTACCGGAATCATTTATAATGCTGTCAATACCAAAAAAACGCAGGTAGGTACTTCAAGGGAAAGTTTTTTGTGAACTTAGATTGACGATACACGAACAAGATGGTTTGACACATACAAAAAAGTTGTCTGCATTTTGTTTAATGTCAAACCGTTTTAAGTTCAACCCAATGACAACCATTTTACCAATGAATATAGTCTCAAAATTCTTCTAACCGGATTAATTCAAAATACAAGCTCAGTAGTAGAAGTGGGGTGTTAATTATCGAGACGTTTCTTTGCACCGACACTCCATCTGGTTTTTATTAAAATATCGTGTACGAACGAGAAAAAAATACCGTGGAATTCGGGCTTTAATACATCACGAGAGCAAATGTTGACTTTGAGCGCTAGCGCGGAAAATTTACACTTAATTTTATTTCTACGGGTACCTACGTAAAACAAGTAGTTACAGTATATCGCAGAGAAATCTGACCCCTCTCAGAAGCATTGTTACTATGAGAGGGGGGTCAGGTTTCTCTGCACATGACCGTACTAGGTTGGCCGGTTAGCCGGCAAATTCAAGTAAAATATTAAGGGTTGTGTCTGTAATTTTAAAAAGCTCCCGCTGAAAGAAAGGAATTTAAATACAATAATTATTATACCATGTATTCTTACGGTGAAGGAAAATATCGTGAGGGAACCTGCACATCTAGATTCTAGATGTGTACCCTAAGTGCTTTGTACTCATTCAGAAACGGCGATACGGCTCGCGATCTATCACGTGAGTACAAATATAAAGCGAAAAGCGGGTGGCTCGCTTGCGAGTCACCTCTGACTACACCACCTGTTACAGTAGTGTTACATATGTAGGTACAATGCACACACAGATGCACTGTTTACGCTATGTTAATATCTCGTATTTCCCACTGGAAATGTAGACGAGAGATTTTTCCGATAAGTTCACAGACAGCAGACAGCTCGCGTCAAACGCATGCGTCCAATGCGCCTCGATGGAAATATAAAATTGGAAAATACTAGCTGGGATGGGATTGCGCTAAATATTGAGAAAAATCTGGGTTTGTGAAAAAAATATGGTTAATACTTAAAGCTGATTAGATTCAAGACAAATTACTCCAATGATAAATCAGGGGGTCTAGTACAGGTTGGATAGCTTGACGAAAACTGTAAATGTTTACGTTTTCTCGCATGGGTACTGAGTGCATGGCGCCTCTAATGGAAACTATCATGAAACTTTTGACAGATAATGTATGCAGATGACAGGAGAAAACGTAAACTTTTTTCGTTTTCATAAATAGCAAAACCAGTACTCGAGGCTCTGGCCATAATAAATGAGAAATTATAACGTAGGTATATAGTTAAAAATAAATAAAAAGTATAAATATATTATGTCACATAAAAAGGTTTTATTCATGCGTTCGTGCTTGACCGGGATTTTTGTTTTAATAACAATAAAAAAAACTCGACATTCGCTGAAATTCATGAAATAAACGGAAGATCCCTGACATAACAGGCTGTAAGGACAAATCATGTAAAAATTGTATGAAGCTAAGGAGGTTTGTAGGATGGGGTAGCTTCGAGAAACATCGGCCGAATCCAGTATTAGAGGTTTTATTAATTTCCTTTTATTTGTACAAAAAGAACGATCAAATTAGGGTGAGGCCACACGAGCGTAATTTTGTGAGCGGGCCTCACCCTTAACAAGATATCACTCAGAGATATCTGACAGACAAAACATTTATTCATAAATTTCATAGACATAAAATTAATTGATAGACACAGATTTTGCTTTAGTATTTCGTGCGTTATCATTAATCATCGTTGAAAAAGCTAACAAAAAAGTACATTTAAATAAAAAGCCACCTTGGCCGAAGCAGCTTACCCCATCCCTAGTAGGGTTTTATTATCTGGCTTAACCTTACAGCTATGACCTGCCCGGGCCACTTTCACCCGGCCCGTCCCGACATCATGTTCCGGTTTAACCCGGCCGGGAAAATAGGGGTGTTATGTGTTAGTGTGTGTCTGTGGTATTTGGGTTTTGAAGAGTGTTGTTGGGGTTTTTTTAGGTTTTGATATGGTATTGTTAACATTCAAAAACTTTATAATATTGATGTAGATATCTACCTATCTACATTCACAAATATCTATAGGTCTAAAACTTGGTTCATTTAGCAAGCGTGCTTTACATTGCAAACAGTCAGCTCAGTATACATATAAGGTATTATCCTACATCTTGTATTTACCTGAATCTTTAACATTAATCTGAAGTACTTAATATACCTTAATTACTTCATCATGTTTACTAGCCAAGTATATACCTTCTGGTTTGATCTCAACTGCTGTTCAGGCAAAAACGCGAAAGCCAGGTTAATTATAATTAATCTCTTATTTACCTCTTGCTAGAATTCAAAAGCAATTTTTTCATATTTTTTGTTTCAGCTTAGTTTCTATAGAGTCCGGTCTTTTGTTCGGAAAGCGTTCCCTTTTTAACCTTCGACGATAAAAGAGCGGTTGTTATAAGTTTAACATGTCTGTGTGTTTGTGTATCTGTCTGTGATAGACTGGTAGCCTAGCTCCTAAATAGTTGAATCGATTTCCGTTACTTTTTTGCCTTTTTTTAAATCTATAACAAAATGAATGCAGTTATAAGTTTCAGTTTTGTGTGCGTTTTAAAAGTTAACAGACGTATTTCCTACAACTGTTCAGGGGTTTTTAATATATTTATTTGGTTTGTCTACGCAAATTTTTGGTTAGGTTGGTTATCGTTAACTTCTGTTCCACAGAATCTTAACTAATATTATAAATGCGAAAGTAACTGTGTCTGTATGTCTGTCTGTTACTCTTTCACGCCAAAACTATTCAGCGGATTTGAATGAAATTTGGTATACATATTGTCTAGACCCTGGGAAAGAACATAGGCTATCCCGGAATTCCCACAGGAAAACTTTTAAATGCGAAGCGAAGCTCGCAGGAACAGCTAGTTTTATATAAAGCCCATCTTTTGTTCATAAAAACGTTCATTTTTTCATAAACATTACACAATGAACCTCAGCAATAATCTACTTTGTTTAGTAATAATTGGTTTTTCGCACAATTCAATTCCGAATTTACCTTTATAACGTAAAAGCGTTTTTTAGCGTGAAAAATATTACGAAAATGTGTGTTGGTTCTTTTTTCCTGTTGTACTTAGCTTTATGTTTCCGTGTTTGTTTTAAAGCAATTGTTTCAATTTTATAACAGATAGCTGTTCCTGCGAGCTTCGCTTCGACTTAAAAAGTTTTCCCGTGGGAATTCCGGGATAAAAAGTAGCCTATGTTCTTTCTCAGGGTCTAGACCATATGTATACCAAATTTCATTCAAATCCGTTCAGAAGTTTTGGCGTGAAAGAGTAACAAACAGACAGACAGACAGACAGGCAGACACAGTTACTTTCGCATTTATAATATTAGTTAGGATTTTATGCTTTTCATAATAGGAACCCTTTTTTCATTGGAAGCAGACCCGTGCCCCAGCAGTGGGGCCGTGATGGGTCGTGATGATGTGATGATAATAGGTACATGTTGATTTTAAAAAAATATTTTACAAATACAATTTTAGGAAAGCCAAAAAAATACTTTCTCATCTAAAGTTTAGAATGATCAGCCGAATAAACCTCTGTAAAATCCTGTACCTATAAATATTTGTTTTTACAAACAACAATACAAAAAAAACACCCCTTCCCATTCGTACAGGATCCTGTGTCATTCAGAGACACGTAGACGAGATCACAGATAAAACATCACCCTGTACCTTCTCTTAATGCGTTTTCCTCAATATTCCCCCAACGCACCCCCGAGGCACCTGATAAAATATAAAATTAATGTAAAACAAAAACTCCCCTTATTTCTAATTTCACTGGAGGATTTCTCCTGCCAAGAAACCCAAGTTGAGTTTTAATATTAACGAACTGCACTACCATCGACCATTTCGCTAATTAACCTTAAAATATAATTGGCCGCGCGCCGAAGCCGCAGACCCGTAGTGCCGCAGCGTGGATACTATGGCGGGATTCGTCAAAGTTACAATTTGAGATTTGTTTTTAAATTAACAATATGCAAACAAGATGTAGTGTCACATAAAAAAAAACTAAGCAAAAAAAAACCGCATTTAGTTTGATTTCAAATCAAAGTAAGTTCAACCTAATGATAACCATTGTACCTACTTACCAATGAAAAAGATGAGAAATCTTCAAACCAAACTAATTCAAAATAAGAGTTCAATGGTAGAAGAACACCTGCAATATTTACTTATGAATGCAATAAAAGATTGAGTATTGAGAAGTGGGGTGTTATTTTGTGAAGACGTTTCTTTACATTTGTAATCCCGACGAAGGAAAAAACTGCAGAAAGGTCTACTACTACTAAGATAGTCACCTCTGACTACTCGAATATACATATTGTAATTTATACGAAACAGAGCTCAGAAAGTCTTAGCTAAATATGCTCGGCTATGCCCACGAAACTTTGGCCTCAAATATAATTTTGTTTCGACGCTAAGTAAATATTTCATTTTGCTGGTTTGAACGTTTTCACTCTGATGGCTTTTCTACTGTTGCATTGCGTTTTAAATATAGTGTTTTTTTATTGTAATAATCTTCTGTCATGGAATAGTTATTTGTAATTATTGCTTCTGTAATCGAATAGGATATGAGGTATATACAGAGCGGTGGTAGCTCAGTCGGGTAAGCGCCCGCTTCTCACGCCAGAGATGCGGGTTCGAATCCCGGCGCTGACATGTACCAATGAGTGTTTTTCTGAATTTAAGTACAATGTATACCATCGCTCGTACGGTGAAGGAATACATCGTGAGGAAACCTGCATATCTAGATTTAGCACATCTAGATATGTGAAAATGGTCCAAGCTTAGGAAGGCAGTTTAGACCTTGGGGATATGCACAAAGGTTCCATTCGAGAGAGCCAGGTGTAGGTACTGTAACCCCCACAGAGAATAGAATAGAATAGGATATGTTTTGTTCTGGATATCACTTGTTTTCTCACCAAAATAGGCTCAGCCGTTCACAGTATACTTATAATGGCGTAATTGAAGCTTTATCTGTTACCTAGCCTATAGGCTAACCCCCTTATTCATTGAAAAGTTACAGGACATTTTAGCTATTTAACTGTTTTGTCTCTCTCTATAAAGGAACAAATTGTTCTTTGACAGTTAGGGGGGTAAGTCAGGCAGTTTATGTTCAATGAAAAGCAAACTTTATTTATAATAGTAGCACTAAGGTCTAAAGAATTTGACCCCTTTGTCTCACACACCCTATAAAACAGGCCGAGACAAAATGGGGATATGTCCTAAATCTTTTATCGCCCAGTCTAAGTTTGTCACATAATTAAAGCGAACAATATTATTGCATTCACGGAAAAGGGTTGTTTAGGGGTTGTCACAGACTGGATAGAGCTAATAATAATAACATGCAGGGACATCTCACACACGCACACCCCAAGCTAGGCAGAGCCTGTGTTATGTGTATCGAACAGCTGATATATCTACACAAATACATAGATTGATACACATATTAAATATAAATATCAACACCCAAGACCTGAGTACAAATATCTGTCTTTAAACAAATATCTGCCCCAGCCGGGAATCGACCCCGGGACCTTCGGCATAGC
This sequence comes from Plutella xylostella, assembly GCF_932276165.1. Classification (NCBI taxonomy): domain Eukaryota; kingdom Metazoa; phylum Arthropoda; class Insecta; order Lepidoptera; family Plutellidae; genus Plutella; species Plutella xylostella. The sequence goes on along the minus strand of NC_064011.1, from coordinate 741,469 downwards.
AGTCAGGGCCACTAACCACTACGCCATTCGACCGTCGAGCTATGTTCATCATCACGACCCATCACGTCCCCACTGCTGGGGCACGGGTCTCCTTCCAATGAAGGAAGATTTTAAGGCCTAGTCCACCACGCTGGCCTAGTGCGGCTTAGTGGCGGAGCTATGTTCACTGAAGCAAAAAAAAAATACAGCATTTTGACAAAAATAAAATGACTCCTTGTAATAATGTCCTTGCAAACCCACATTACAGACAAAACGCAATCTTTTTTTTGTTATAGGTTATGTTACCTTGAGTGCTTTAGCCTTAGCTTTTATCAAAATCGCCTTAGCAGTTTAAAACATATGCTACTTTTAGTGTTGAACGTCGGTGTTTTTTTAACGTTGGTTAGGTTTATTGCTACACTATTCCCCAAATCAGTTTCCCCATTCGTCTCAGTCCGGTCGCACCTCTCGCAACGAGACTTAGATTTTAAACTTCATCCTCCAACTTTGGAGATAAGACAATGCGGGTCTCATAAACTTGACGGTGGCACTGACTTGCTTAAACCGAGTTTAAACAAAAGCGGTTTGTGATATGCAGTGGCCTTTTAAACCCGTGGGAATTCCGGGACAAAATTCGCCTGAGAATGTGTTTTAAGCGAGGAATATACTTAGTTCAATTAGGGATTTAGGGAATTGTTTGTAAAATTGGAGATATGTACGTTTGTAAATATATTATGTAGACAACGTTCTGTGATACTGTTGTCTCCCGTGGGTCGTTATAGATTTGATGAAAATGCTTAGACAAGTCTAGATCAGACCTGCTTTAATATACCTAATATTATTTCAAAGGTTTTACACAAATATACAGTCATTAAGCTAGCCTTTTCCGTTTAGGTTAGGAGTAATTTAGCTATTGTCACTGGAACTTTTTCATTGCTCGTGAGTCTATAATTCGTATAAAAATGGAGAGTGATCTGATTGCATGTTTACATGTTATGAGTATGTCCGAAGATTCGACGGCACTGTAGCTAAGGCGGTAGTGAAGATGCTTCCGAAGCTGGGGGCCGCGGGTTCGAATCCCGCCCAGGGCAAACATTTGTGTGATGAGCATATGTGAGATGTCCCCACATATTAATTATTTATATTTATTCGCTTGTCGGGAAATATCCGCTTTATTACCTTACAATTTCGTAGCAACAAATTAATAGTCATATTGATTTTGTATCAAACATTTCTACGAATTTTCCTGATGATGGATATTTATAGAAATAATTACTATCAAGTAATCTTTGAAGGCAAAGGTTAAACGTGGATGAGGAAGGGAGAGGCGTATGTCCAGTAATATAATTATTATTATCTTTCTTAAGGTAAGCGTCCACCATGATTGGATGCGGAAAGCTAAAGATCGCATCCAATGGCATGCTTTGGGAGAGGCCTACGTCTAGCAGTGGACTGCTATAGGCTAATGATGATGATGATGATGATGATAAAGTCCACCTTTCGGCATCACACGCAACGGACGCAATTACGTACACTTAAGCAAATTCACTCAAGTGCGTACACTTCATCGGCATAGCTGACGCCGTTATTATGAGACTTTGCAGGTAGTAAGCTGACACGCAACATAGGCTTGTATCTTGGAATTTTTATTTATTTATTTATACGCAAGGTAGTACATTAGTACAAAGCGTGAGTGTGTGTGTGTGTGTGTGTGTGTTATTTATAATTCCGAACGAGAACTTCCTGGGAATTCCCACTGAATATCTTTAAAAATCTATATTTTTTCACGCACACCCACAATATCGATATATAGCATGCCGCTCAGCCACGACAAACTTATAATACTCCCCGTTTTCGACTGTCAGTTAACAAACCTTCCTCTAAACACCAGTAGCCTAGCCTTTGCTAAGCAAATTTCTACCGTTTCCCAGTCTCCAGCTTACGCACACATAGACCTTACCATATGCAAAGGAGACACACCTATACAATACATGTACATGCAAAATATTATAGCACCTTTTGTCTAGCTACAAGCTATGCGATAGTGCACCCTACAGGAAGGGAATACGGCGTGTAATTGATTTTGGGTCCGTGTAGGGAACATCTACAATAGATGGGTATAATAGAAAGGGCACTTGGGTAGCGAAAATTGAAGTCGCTGTTTTCATGAGAAGTTTGGTCAGGTTTTTTTAACCCTGAATGTAGGAAAAGGTTGTTGTAAGTTTGATATGATTACATATTATCTGTGTTTGTCAGAATGGATATCGAATCTATAGTCTTTACAGTTTATAACTTGGCCTTTATTATTTATGTATGGTTTGAGATTTATTTTAAAATAGAATAAGCTTAATAGAAATTATGGCTATACTAAGCTAGGCTACAAAGTTGGTACCATTGATGACAAAAAGTTATTTTGTAGGTTATATTCCGAAATACATCCATAATATACAAATTTGCAAGATAAACTCCTAACATACAGGCACAAATAATACCGAAATTTCCTTAACAGACAAAGCCTCAAGATACCTACAGAAACATTGACTCCAAACTTATAAGTTTTTTTTTCGACGGCGGTAAAAATATGAGGAAAATAATACGTATTATCGATTCAACACGGGAAGGGTAACCATGAAAGCCGCTGAAACTTTCAGGAAATCCAAAGTTTGTAATATTACCTATCAGAAACTTTACCTATTTATTATACTGTTTGGTTATGAATGTAAATTATAATGTATGTAAATTATAATAAAGGCATAAGTATAGATGAGTGGACGGTGTAAAGATTAATACACCGATCGAAAAGCCAAAGGTTCTGTGATCGATTCCCGACCAGTACTGATATGAAATGTTTTTAACCCCCGTAAAAAGAGGGATTTCATCAGTTTAATGTGTTTGTGTATCCGTCTGTGATAGAGTAGCTCCCAAACGGCTAAACCATTTTTATAGGTAATAGCTGTTCCCGCGAGCTTAAAAAGTTTTCCCGTGGGAATTCCGGGATAAAAAAGTAGCCTATGTTCTTTCTCAGAGTCTAGACCATATGTATAGCAAATTTCATTCAGATCTTACTTTCGCATTTATAATATTAGTTAGGATGTTATTCCGAATATTCTTAGCCATATTTAATCAAATTGGCTAAACATAAATAGAATAACTAGCGGTCAGTTATCCGCGTGGCAGGCTATACAAGACAATGGACATTTGATCGCCATCGCCACCAGCAACAAGAACTGAAGTTGGCTTCAATTCATCGACAATATTGCGAGATTTGCCGCGTCCTGTTGCAACGCAGGGCGGGGTTGTCAACGATTACTTTTCTTGATAATTTACTCTAATTAATAGAGGTAAAGCTTTCAGTCTGAGCTTTGCGACCGCCTGATATGTTTAGAGAATTGCGTTACAGTTGACGATTTAAATAATAGGTTTGTGGAAACTGTCCGAGAGGTAGGATCGAAATATTTTTCGTCCCGAACCAACCGAGGACCTCAAAAACTCTCAGATGGGACTCTGAGTCTCATAAGAGAACGGAGAGAAATGAGGTTGCAGTCTTCAGTTGATATGGTCGAGTACAGACGTCTAAACAGACAGATCGCCAAAGCAAGACGTTGCGATATGAGACGCTACAATTGCAAGCGCATTCAAGACGCAATAGAGCAAAACAAGGGCTCCAAAGTCTTTGCTAGAGATCGACCTGTTCGGCAGACTCTGTTGACCCAACTGAAGACCGACACTGGCAACACCGTTTCATCAGTGCCCGAAATTCTGGGAGAAATTGAGAGATTCTACGGACAGTTATACACCACAACACAAAACCCTATTACCAGCGGTGCTCACGACAGCCGAGCGCCACTCACCCGACACTATACCGAAGATATTCCGGACGTCAGTCTAGACGAGATTAGTATAGCTCTCAAACAGCTAAAAAACAACAAAGCTCCGGGAGATGATGGAATAACGACAGAACTTCTGAAAGCCGGCGGTAGACCGATTTTAATAGCACTTCGGAGGCTGTTTAATTCCGTCATACTCGAAGGCACAAGCCCGGAGGCATGGAGCAGAAGTGTAGTGACTTTGTTCTTCAAAAAAGGCAACAAAGCCCTATTGAAGAATTATAGACCCATTGCACTTCTGAGCCATGTGTACAAGCTGTTTTCGAGAGTTATTACGAATCGTCTCGAGCAAAGACTCGACGACTTCCAGCCACCCGAACAAGCCGGGTTCCGAAAAGGCTATAGTACCATAGATCATATACACACGCTTCGGCAGGTTATACAGAAGACCGAGGAGTATAATCTACCTTTATGTCTAGCGTTTGTGGACTATGAGAAAGCCTTTGATTCTATTGAGCTCTGGGCGATGCTTCAATCCCTTCAGCGGTGCCATATAGACTATCGCTATATCGAGGTGTTGAGATGTATGTACAATGCTGCCACAATGTCAGTTCGATTACACGAACATAGCACAAAACCGATCCAGTTGCAAAGGGGCGTGAGACAGGGAGATGTTATTTCTCCGAAACTGTTCACCTGTGCACTGGAAGATGTTTTTAAGCTTGTAGAGTGGAAAAGACTGGGCATTAACGTCAATGGCGAATATATCTCTCATCTACGATTTGCTGATGACATAGTTATTATGGCGGAAACGCTGGAGGAGTTAGGCGAAATGCTCACAGACCTCAATGATGCCCCTAAACAAGTTGGGCTGAAAATGAACATGGACAAGACAAAGGTCATGTCGAACGAACATGTTTCATCATCGCCCGTAACTGTAGGAGGTGTCACCATCGAAGTTGTCGATCAGTATCCCTACCTAGGACAAGTGATCCGATTAGGTAAATCCAACTTCGATAAAGAGGTAGCTCGTAGAATCCAACTCGGATGGGCAGCGTTCGGGAAGTTACGACACATCTTCACTGAAAACATACCTCAGTGTCTGAAAACAAAAGTTTTCAATCAGTGCGTGTTGCCAGTGATGACTTACGGAGCCGAGACGTGGTGCTTCACCAAAGGGCTTATCCACAAGCTCAGAGTTGCTCAGCGTGCTATGGAAAGGGCTATGTTAGGCGTGTCCCTGCGAGATAGGATTCGTAATGAAGAAATCCGCAGGAGAACTAAAGTTACCGACATAGCCAAAAGGATTAGCACGCTGAAGTGGCAATGGGCTGGCCACGTAGCCCGCAGAGCCGACGACCGCTGGAGTAGAAAGGTTCTGGAGTGGAGACCCCGTGTCGGCAAACGGCGTGTCGGTCGCCCCCCAACCCGTTGGTCTGATGATCTGCGGAAGGTAGCGGGAAGCCGCTGGATGCAGATGGCGGGTGACCGTTTGGGGTGGCGATCGTTAGGAGAGGCCTATGTCCAACAGTGGACTACAGAAGGCTGAGAGAGAGAGAGAGAGAGAATAGAGGTAATGATGTAGTGCCTGAATTTTTTTCAGATAAAATACTTTTTTTATTTAGCATTTTTGTAAAATTTTCTTAATGTTTTAACTATTTTGAAGCACCGTGTCTAAATTAAGTTGAATATTGCGCATTTAATTATTATAATTAGTTGACTAAGGTGTCACTGATCAAAAAAGTATTTAAAAAATTGTTAGTTTTTTAAATATTTTGCTTTTAAACATAAATATTGGCAAAATCCCAAAAAACCTTAAAACTTAAATAACTCAGAAATGGTTGACTTTAGGATAATGCATTATAGGGTTCAATCGACTGGAAATGCCTTCGTCTATAACCCATTAAAAGGAATACATCGACTTTCCAATCACACTGTATATTTTGATACCTTTCCAAAGTAACAAATCATTAATCAATGAGAAATTCTGAATTTGACAAGGCTAAGAAGTGTAAAGCAACTTTTCTAAGTTGCTTTACACTTCTTGCTGACTGTACTAATATAATATAGACTAGTCAGGTATTCTAGGTAGGTACTAACTGCATTAAAGACATAAAGGTGTAAAATGCATTTGCTAGTCGCATTTCTATTAAAATGCCATGGAAAAGTCCTTTGTTCGTTGAAAATGAGAAAAACATTTTATAAATACTATTTCGCACGAGAGAGCGTAGCGTGCGTAGCTCTTAAGTAATTCTCTATACGGTTTTCGTAGGCATTCGTAGCTGATACAAATAGAGTGTTAAATTTTGCATTTTTAGAATTTTATTATGTGTCTTTTTAATAGTTACGTTTGTAATATTTTTTTATTTGGTCTCATAAAATGCTTGTAGCATTAAGTCCACCCTTTGAACACTTATTTTATATTGGTGCAATAAAGGATTAAATAAATAAATAATAAATAAAAATACTTTGTTTCAATATAGATTTTCGACGTGATATAATTACACCAAAACTTAAATACTTCTTTCTCATAAATGTATAGGAGTTCTTTGTTCTATAATAAAAAATATAACATTAAAATCACACACATAATATAACACTTAATATAATGAACACAACCACAAAACGATAAACACAGGACTTCCCATAACTGCGGACTAGGAATTAATTAGATTTCTAGCTAATTTCTAGACATCTAGACTGCTAGAACGCTCTAAGTTAGTTAACAGACATCTATTACTGTCGGGCACGAGTCTAGAACACTAGATGAGTAATTACTTATTCTTATATTAGAATTCTGTATTATGTATGAGTTTCATATACATTTTTTTAATTAAAAACCAGCACTTGATACGATCTTTGATTTAACTAAAAAGTTTTTCCGTGAAATTCAGTGATTAAAAGTAGTCTATGTGATTATCCAGGATGTCAGCATCTTGTAAACGAAAAATTATAAAAAATGGTTCAGTGGTTTTCCCGTGAAAACGTTATTATACTGCACTGCACTTTAATAATGCTTGCCACTGGACGTAGGCCTCACAAGGAGCGCCACAACACTCTGTCCTCGGCCTTCCTCATCCAGCCACTACCGGCTACTTGTATAAGGTCGTCAGCCCAGCGAGCTACATAGATCCTATGTACCTTTTGCTTTTCGTGGATTGTAGGTACATATTTAGGACCATTTTTATGATCCCTAGTTAACTCTACCATTGGTCAAAAATGGCTACCATTAGTTAAAAACCAACAAAATTTGTATGCGGCTGTCATGCATGACAAGTAATTTGTCTAATGGTTAAAATTGGCCACGGATCAAAAACCGAGGTTTACTGTATATAAATTCTTATTTTAGGTCTCTAAATGTTGTTTGGTAGTGATTGCTTTACGAAATAAGGCTGTTTTTTATGCTGTTTTTATCAATGTTATTTGGAAATTTGAAGTACCTAGGTATGTTTAAATAGTACCTATAAATTTAATGTAAAAGAGACACAGCCCTAAAGTCGATTTGTCTCGGGGACAAATTTGATACGCCTGAGAAAGGTCGTACCTATTTGCGTGTTTTGTATAAAATATTTTGTACAATCAACTTCAGTTCATTTTACTACCATTATTGGAAATTCGATTAATATTAAGTTCATAGATTTGCTTGTTTTCTAAAATGGAAAACAAATCTCTGTGTAAAGTTCAAAATAGACCTCTTCAAAGGTTAAGCGTTTTCTATCTAAAGTTTAATTCTCACTTTACAGGTCATTCATTAGTATAAATTACCCAATCAGGGCAGATTTAGATGGGGTTTATATTTTATTAGCTTTTCCGCCCATTTCGCTTCGCGTTACCTTAAAAAACTCCCTATGAGAACTTAAACATAACCTTTATCCAAAAATAGAAATAAAATTGATTTATTGCTCAAACCAATCTCCACCTGTTATAAATTTATCGCATATCTAATTATCCAAACCGTAACTACTTCCCGAGTATATTTAAGCAAAGGGGGATTTATTTAAGAACGAAAATGCAAAATTTATACATACACCGCTATTGTGTGTGTGCAAACTTGGTCTAGCTGAGTATAGTACGACTAAAGTTAGTCGAGCGGCGGCGGCGGCGCTAGTGTCAATGTTTGACGTGTGATTCTAAAGTTTCCCAATATGGCGACCGAGCCGGCGAGTGAATAAGACCGTTAGTGCTTTGTCTTGTTTCTGAATTGAATATTATCGGAGTGGGTATAAATTGTGAATTCCACTCGTGGGCTTAGACTTTTGTTAGGATATCTAGTTGGTGTGCTGTCAGGAGTTGTATTGAGAAGTGTTTTTGACGATCGCATGAAGATATTTGTGTCAGCTTCCTAATAAAACGTTAAGATATTTGAGTCAAATTCATAATGAAACATTGAATTTGAAGCCAATTGCTTCTTTCGTTCGTCAAAATGATGCCATTCCTAGTAGATATTTATTTAAGCAATTTGCTAGTAGAATCAAAGGTGGATAGTTTAGTTAGATGATCTATGTTGTCGTTTGGATATGTGAAACAATTGGATCTTTGTAAATCTCGTGTCTTTTCGATCACAATTGAATGATGCAAGATAATCTTAATGATCTCGCGGTCGCGGTCAATATTCGGCCAAGAGACTAGTAATATGTCAAAATCCTACATTTTTCTCACTGAATTAAAACACATAGGGCCTTACCACAAAAATTTTAGACACTATTCAACAGATGTTTAGCGCTGTCAAACGCAAGTTTTTTGTGGTAGCGCAGATAGTTTCAAGATCTGACACGGTATTTAAAGATAAACACTGACTCGTTATTCCGAGGTTCAAATTAAATCTGTACAACTTGAACTATTCCTTGCACCTGACAATATGGCGGCTTTAAAATGAAATTTTCATATTAGTTTCATTGTAAATTCAACTTGTACAGAAGTTGGGCTTCGCTGTTTAAACTATAGCGGTGCAGGCTGACTAAGATTTATTGGCTGAGTTTGACGGCGCTGCCGTCGAAAATTGGTCTAAATTGCTTCAAGTCATTTCTGTTAGCTTTGAATTTGGATTTCAACACATTATTTTATGGATACCTATTTACAATTAAAAATTAAGTTTATTATGTTAGCAATGCATTATAGTAGGAACAAGAAAACAATGTCATAGGAAGAACTTACCTACCTCTATACTCTATTTTATAGGAAGAACTTATCTACCTCTATTTTGTAAGACTGAAGGATTATTGCCATCATTATGCTTTATTTATTGATTATCACACTAATAAAGCTTTACAGTAAAACCTTACCTTAGCATACATAGAGGCACAATAACAACAAAACTAAATTTAAAAAAATCCAAAATTAATCTAGAAACATATAAATTAAGTATTATAATAATGTGAGTTTCTGACTGAGCAGACTATCTTATAGATCTAATAAAGTAAATAATAAATTATCAAGATTAGAACACAAATTTACTTAACGCAACAACAAAAAAACTAGCAAAAAATGCTACATCAACATAACAAAAAAAAAACACCCATCCGACAAGATCTCTTTCAGGAAAGGGCAACAAAGCCTTACCCTTTACCAGTCTCTACTAATGTTCACTTGTAGTCCCCCCCCTCTGCGCAGGGTTAGCGGGGGTGAGGTATGTAGCTTTACGTGTTAGGTTAGAGTGGAATATGGGCAGTGCGGTGACTGCAGACTTGGTTAGGTTTTACGGTGATGGTATTTCTTTTTGTAGTAGGTATTATTGCATACCTATATATTTTGAGTGAAATCGAATAGATTATTGTATGCAAAACACTTAGTTTAAATAATTTATATAAGTATTCAAATAGAAACAAAACTTACAAATAAAAATAAGATACTTTATATTCTTTAAAATACAGTTGATACCTAAATGTAAAGCTAGTTATGTAATTCATTAAAAAGTTCCACCAGCTCTTAATTTCACAGGATTTTTTTCATTGCTACTGTGGTGTAGTACAGCCAAATTCATCTGAATATTTTTTATTCCTATGAAGCTTTACAACTGTCGCTACTTTACTGCCCTAGGGCCCTCAGTAGAGGAGCTTTAGTAAAGCAGCCTCCTCCGTATTCTCTGGACACAGTGGCTCCCTCTCTTTGGCATCTCCAATTTAGCTTTGTTTAAAGTTTCGCAGCTTTGGTAATCAAATGCTGTGGCTAGCTTACTAGCTCGGGCTAGATTTTTGCCCTGTGTAGTTTGCATGTTTTTAATTTAAAACTTTTTGCTGTGCGGCTATGGGAAATGTAATTTGGGAGATATTTTTGATGGAGTTCTGTTTGATTTGAAGCTGTTTTTTTAGTTTCGGTATAAAAATACAGTCTATTATAATTATTCCGCATTTATTTAACATCATAAGCTTTTATAATAGGTTAAATTTATTTTGATTTATTTGTGTATGCAAGAAATTACTTACTTTCATCAGTAAGTCTACCTCATTGTACAGTTTACAAACTTAAACGTAAATATAAAAATCCAAATAATGTTTAACATCAAAGTTAGGTACATGTTAATTTATATTGTTTACATAGAGAATAAAGATTAAACCATTAAAGCGCGGAATTTTTACTCTCGCTAAAGCACTAAAGGCCAGTTACTCTTGAAAACTATTCTTTAGTTCCGAAAACTTCCGCATCTCAGAGCTCGCTCGTCAAACTATATCGAGGTATGGACAACTTTTAAAAGTCTTATGGCGCGGCGTTAAGTTAGCACTATAGCGCGTGTGTTTCATAAAGATACGAATATTTGGTATGCATTACCTCACTTACTACTGACTGTTTTTAACCCCCGACGAAAAAGGGAGGTGTTCTAAGTTGAACTTGAAGTAGCTCTCAGAAGGCTGTACCGATTTTCGATTTGTTTTTTTCATTGGTAATGAAACCCCGAGTGTTCTTAGCCATTATATTTTATCAAAATCGGCCGAGCCGTTAAAAAGTTATTATTAAATTCTTTATTGCACAAAGTAAATTGGTACAAAGGCGAACTTAATGCTAGCAGCATTTTCTACCAGTTAAAGGTTATACCACTTTATGTCAGGGATTTTTATAGTTGCGTTGGTTAGGATATTTATCTTGTAAAATACTCTCCTTCTTCTTAAGCCGCGTACAGACCGGCCAAACGAACGCCAACGAACGGGTTTCGTTGCTGCAATCTGCCCTGTATTTTCGTTGGGCGTTCGTTGGGCCGGTCTGTACGTAGCTTTACGTCTTTTCAATCATTTTATCTACGAGTTATTGGTCTAGTCTTCGCCGTCAACAAAAGTTACGAGAGTATAAACGGTTGTCAAAACTTGTCGTGTCGGTTCCTCGCATCGACAACTCTTCGACGACGAACTTTGCGAATAGTTTATCTCCTTATTCCGATTCCTGAGGTTTTTTTCTCGCCCCGAGCCTCGGAATAATAACTTCGGCGCTTCAGGGTTAATGGTTGTGGAAATCTCTTGTCTTGAGTTTTCCAGTTCGAAGGATGTTTTAATTGGTTGGCTTCGGCTCTTTGCATAAGAAATGGGATTGGTTTTATCAATAGTTCCTATCATTAATGATAACCATATTTTTGCATGCATATCATAAAGAATTTGTGAATTTAAGAATATGTCTTACATTTATATACTTATAAGAGTTGTTTATTTATAGTTCCTCAGCATAAAGGTTGACTGGGATAAATCGCATTAAGGCGATGTGTCCGCCTTTGTGTACCTACATAGACTGTTAACTGTAATGATCTATGTCCCTATTTTGTATGTTTCTATGTGTATGCAATAAGGTGTTCAAACGTGATCGTTACTTGTGACTCAGTACACTGCATTTAGGGTACACATAATATACAGGGTGGGCCCTTTCAGCTTATTAAACCCTTTCTCGATTCTCAGGTTGGCTCACGCTGTTTTCTGTCACTTTAAAAGCACATAGTGTTATTGTACTTATTATACCTACCTATCATGGTTTGAATACATGACCAATGGAACGAGAGAACGATATCTTAACCTTTTCGCTTGCTGAAAATTTATTCCCACACCAAAATTAGTTGAAATCGTTCAATTTAGTTATCGGCGAATAGCGATAGCCAATTTGTATCTTACACCGGGCAATATAATCGTTTCTAATCCTGGCCAGATTAGTTAGCATGTCTAGGCTATATACCTAAACCTAGATCTAGGTATAACGTACATATATAGAGGTTATTATGGTGGTTGAAACCGGAAGACCATACATAGCTCCAATTTAGTTAATCCTAACTGTTAGGTGTAGGGCTGATTTACTATTGACCAATATATTATCACTGGTTACCTAGTTGTACACGGCGATCTTTAATTACGTAACATTATTTGGGGCTTGATTTTAGTTAATTATTATTATTTACTAAAATTAAGGGTATATTCGATGGTCAGATAAAAGCTGTCTGGGGTCTGTTATTTGGATTCCGTCGTCTCTGAAAACTATACATAGAAGTAAGAAAGTTAAACACAACTTCAGTATTAGTTCTGTGATTGTCGTTAAGTAGGACTTAAGTTCCTGCTTAGCTAGATTTACTCAAGAGAAAAGGCCTGGGTCGGCTTTCTATGTCACTGTATATCATAATATCGTTTTTATAAACCTATGACCTTTTGACAGTCAATGTTTGCTCACCTCTAAGCTATTGACCTTACTGTCTATATCACCTGCTGAGCTTTGTTGACGCTATGCTATATATTTATTATGTCTCTCTATAAACGTTGATCCGCTGAATTACAAAGCGGCCCTGTGTTGTAATGCGGCCAGCCGTAATGTAATACGGCGGATTCTACGATCCGACTGCGACATAATATATGTATATTCTTTTGTTTTCGACTTTCCACAAATCTATTACTGTTTTCTTTTAATGTTCCTACAAAACTAACCCCCCCTCTTCTCTCCCCAGCGCCGCCAACCTCCGTGGAGATCCTGGGGCACCCGCCCGGCTCCCGCCTGGAGGTGAGGCAGGGCGCCGACGTGGCCCTCGAGTGCCGCGTGCGGGACGCGCGCCCGCCCGCCCAGCTCCTGTGGCATAAGGGCAGCCAGCTCATTAAGGGAGATCGAGGTATGTATCCTACATCTCTTCTAAAGGCTATCTGGAAGAGACCGCATCCATCCAAGGGTTGTCTGGAATGCTCTGAAAGAGATTACTGTTAGCGATAAGTCAGAACGCCATTTCTGCCCTTTGATTAATGGAGATATTAAAGGAAGTTATATACGGTGGCTAGTAAACACAACCATACCGCGATGTAGAATGCATCCGGCAGCGCCATCTAGTGAGGCTACTGCGGCTCCCGTCTGGAGGTGAGGCAGGGTGCTGACGTGGCCCTCGAGTGCCGCGTGAGAGACGCGCGCCCGCCCGCCCAGCTGCTGTGGCATAAGGGCAGCCAGCTGATTAAGGGAGACCGAGGTATGTATCCTATGTCTCCTCTTCTAAAGGTTGTCTGGAAGAGACCGCTGGCAGCGATAAATGAGATCGAGGTATGTATCCTACTTCTCATCTTCCAAAGGTTGTCTGGAAGAGACCGCATCCATCCAAGGATTGTCCGGAATACTCTGATAGAGAGTGCTCTCAGCGATAAGAACGCCATTTCTGCGCTTTTGATTATAGGAGATCGAGATTTGAGGCAATTCGAGGCAATTCGAGGTTGGTCTCTATGGTCTCTCATTAATGGTGATATGAAAGGGAGTTATATATGGTGGTAGTTAAACACAACCATACCGCGATGTAGAATGCATCCGGCAGCGCCATCTAGTGAGACTACTCCGGCTCCCGGCTGGAGGTGAGGCAGGGCGCCGACGTGGCCCTCGAGTGCCGCGTGCGGGACGCGCGCCCGCCCGCCCAGCTGCTGTGGCACAAGGGCAGCCAGCTCATTAAGGGGGATCGAGGTATGTATCCTACATGTTTATTTTGTCCATCCAAAGGTTTTCTGGAAGAGACCGCATCCATCCAAGAGTTGTCTGGAATACTCTGAAAGAGATTGCTCTTAGCGATAAGAACGCCATTTCTGCGCTTTGATTATAGGAGACCGAGACACACACAATATTAGTCTATGGACCGAGATTCGTTCGAGGGTGGTTTCTCATTATTGGAGATATTAAAGTATGTTATATACGGTGGCTGGTAAACACAACCATACCGCGATGTAGAATGCATCCGGCAGCGCCATCTAGTGAGCCGGCTAGAGGTGAGGCAGGGCGCCGACGTGGCCCTCGAGTGCCGCGTGAGAGACGCGCGCCCGCCCGCCCAGCTGCTGTGGCATAAGGGCAGCCAGCTGATTAAGGGAGACCGAGGTATGTATCCTACAACTCCTCTTCCAAAGGTTGTCTGGAAGAGACCGCATCCATTCCATGTAAGGGTTGTCTGGAATACTCTGAAGAGACTGCTCTTAGCGATAAGAACGCCATTTCTGCGCTTTTGATTATAGGAGATCGAGATTCGAGGCAATTCGAGGTTGGTCTCTATGGTCTCTTATTAATGGTGATATGAAAGGAATTTATATACGGTGGCTGGTAAACACAACCATACCGCGATGTAGAATGCATCCGGCAGCGCCATCTAGTGAGCCGGCTAGAGGTGAGGCAGGGCGCCGACGTGGCCCTCGAGTGCCGCGTGAGAGACGCGCGCCCGCCCGCCCAGCTGCTGTGGCATAAGGGCAGCCAGCTGATTAAGGGAGACCGAGGTATGTATCCTACAACTCCTCTTCCAAAGGTTGTCTGGAAGAGACCGCATCCATTCCATGTAAGGGTTGTCTGGAATACTCTGAAGAGACTGCTCTTAGCGATAAGAACGCCATTTCTGCGCTTTTGATTATAGGAGATCGAGATTCGAGGCAATTCGAGGTTGGTCTCTATGGTCTCTTATTAATGGTGATATGAAAGGAATTTATATACGGTGGCTGGTAAACACAACCATACCGCGATGTAGAATGCATCCGGCAGCGCCATCTAGTGAGAGTACGCCCAGCTGCTGTGGCACAAGGGCAGCCAGCTCATTAAGGGGGATCAAGGTATGTATCTTACATCTCCTCTTCCAAAGGTTGTCTGGAAGAGATCTCTCTTAGTGATAAAACCGTCATTTGTGCGCCATGATTAAAGTTCGTCTTTAGTAACTTAGATAAATGATGAACTAGATGGAGTGTCTTAAAAAATAGCACCCCACTTTTACCTCTTGGTATACCAACAATAAGAGCCATCCAGGAAAGTTAGGTACTCTTTAGTGACTAAATCGAACAAACAAGAGTTGTCTTGCAACAAGCTGACGCTTCACGGGTCCGTTATCGACATAGATAAACATGACTCTATCGCGATTCACCATAGACACGGCTTAAACGAGTTTATCGTCGTCGATAACGAACCCATGTAGCGGCTGCAAAATGAGTAAGTATAAGGTACAGTTTATATTTAATTCAGAAAGGCTCCTTTCATGCTATGACACATAGCTTAAACTATCACAAATACAAACTGACATCCCGACCGTAGCAGCAACCAAGAAATTGGCATGAGAATCTTTAATCTCGCAGGGACAAATTGCCAACTCTTCAACTTGCAACTCGCGTTGCCAACTCTCGCAACTTGTGAGGGATTAGTATCATAACACCCTGTATCAAAGAGCCAAGTCGACTTTAAGAAGTTCACAGTTCGAGTCCCGACGTTGGCTTATTCAATTTGTTTAGCGAACGCGTTTTGTTTAAAGCTGTTTTCGTGTTTTTGTAGACTTTTTCCGGAAGTTAACTTTCTATTTAATTGGAGTGTTATAATCTGTACGTATATTTGTGTGGTGTCTGTCTAATACATCTCTGGTGGACAGGCAACCTAATTGTAAGTGTTCACCTTTCGGTTATGTATCAATCAAACGAATTTTCATAAATGTATGGAGAAACGTCGGCAATGCCGTTGAAGTGGACGCACTTGTGTGAATTTCTATACAAATAACACTGAATGCGATACGTCCGTTGCGTACGATGCGACAGGTGGACGCTTATCTTAAGCGTATTAAATCTGCTTCAATAGAACATGAGTGTGGGCGGCACCCAACTGTAGACCAAACTGTTCAGAAATATTTTATAAAGCTTTCATACTTCATACATAAAAGGGGATAGGAGATTTCCTGAAATACTTGGTTACTGCTTAGCACTCGGGACTGTGATATTTCCTTCGCTTTTATACAAACTTGCTTTGCGATTTAAGATAAGATTTGTTATATTTATAAACCTACAAAAACACTTTGGAACATGAAAAAGAATAAGTACCTAAAAAGTTTATTCGCTGCATTTTTGTGAAGTTACAAAATGTCTCGAGTAGGTACTTTAAGGTCTTTGAAAAGTTTATCGGTGCATCCACTTTTCTACAATTTTTTATTAGTGTGAGTGTAAAAAGGTGCCTTTTGCCATTTTGTTCAGCATAACAGATACCCAGGAATGTCTTCACACAAATACGATACAAACGTTAAACAAAATGTTTAGCGCTGTTTTAAAAGAACAATCTTAAACTTTAATTTCTTATTTAATCTTTCGTTTAATCGTCCATATTTTCACTCATTATTTTTTGTCCCCAGTATCGAAAGAAGAAATTAGGACGGTCGAGAGTGCTGACGGGAATCCTAAGACCACGCGATACACCACAGTGTCCAGGTAAGTTTTTTATATTTGCTTATTTTACTAGTCCACTGCTGGACATAGGCCTCTCCCGCGGAGCGCCACAACACTCGGTCCTCGGCCTTTCTCATCCAGCCACTACCGTCTAGCTGTCTTAGGTTGTTGGGCTGGAGGGCGTCCCAGTTAAAGTTATTTGTCGATAGCAATTTTCTGCATTCGATGAAATATGAAAGAATGATTATCCCCCGACGGGAAAAGATGGGTGTTATAGGTTTAACGTGTCTGTGGATATGTGAATCTGTATGCGATTTTTGTTTTTTTTTATATTATCTTCTAATTCTACATAACAGCGTAATTAGATTTATATATTTACTTTCAAAAGTAGAGAGAATTGGCATGGTTACATATAATAATAATATTATGTTCTTCCTTTTAACTCTTATTTACTCGTCTCAGTTTCTTTCCAAAAACACTCGTTAGTCTCTTCAGTGTAGACTAAAATCAGCACCACACATCTAGAATACCTGCCCCAAGTCTAGCCTTTATTTGTTCCTATATTCTTTCCACCACCGATACTTCTTTGTAGAACTCACACAATCACTTTTCAAAACACTGAAAACTGCTCCTTCAGTCCACGCAACAAGTTCCACTGTAGCTTGGCAGTTGTAGCACATGTCCTGAATATCCAGAGTTTTGTTGGTCTGTTTTTGTTCTATGAACTAGCTTTTTAGAGTCACTTCTGGGAGCGAAATCTGTTGGTGCAACTTTTCGTATTTTGTCACTCTGTAGTTAAGGGGCTTAAGGCGTCGACAGTGAACTGAATTTCCAATGAAGTGTCTTTACCGCTGGTTGAAAAAGAGGTTTTGTACGTTTTTAGTGTACGTCTGGGTGTCTATATGTACTGTTTTTTTTTCCATCAAATGTGAATCGTATATGTGTTCGATTGCTTGCATTTTGTAATAACTTTCTAGCTATACTGCACTTAGCACTATCACTTATTATTTGCCCTACTACTCGTATTAAATTAAACTATTTTATTAATTTCAACATTTTTTCTATAGAGATTTTCTGAGAGCTTATAAGTTCTCAGAAAATAATATTATTTCTTCTTCTTATTTCTTCTCATCTTATTTCTCTATTTTTGTGGTTATCTAGAGAATATTAATTTTATTAATAAGTCTGCCGATTGTGCTATTTATTCTCGGTTTTACATATTATTTATGCAAATCGTTTAGTGTGTGAAAAAGAGCGTGTTACCTTTATCTTTACCAATCGGGAATAGGGAACCGCTGCCTGGCCTAGTGGGTACCCGTCTTTGCGATCAGCAAAGACTACAGTTCAGCGCGATTTTTTGTTTATTTAGGATCGTGGACATCAGGAAATACGGTTTAATCCTCGTTTTTTGTCCACTGACCTGGCTTTGTGTATGGATTAGGGAGTTTTACTTGGAATTGATTTATGAACGCTGGACTTGGCCAGTTGTGATTTCAGCGCTCATTGCCGAATAGGGTTTGTTTTATTGGCTAATAGTAAGTCTTGGAAGAGATCTGGGAAGCGCCATTTTTAACCCCTAACGAAAAATTGGTGTGTTATGTATATGTATTTACGTTACGGCGTGTCGGTGTATCTGTGTTACTGTATGGGAGATCGAAATAAAAAGTTTATTTGCGAGGATATGTTCCTTTAGAAAGTGTGATAGGTAGAAATGTGGCTCTCACTTAAATTTTTACCAGACTTTTGATTCTGGCTGCGTCTGCAGCTGCAGCTTTAAGCAATAAGCCCGCCATTTGTTCTGTTGTTATTTTAGTTTTTTGTACAAATTAAGAATAATTACCTATATATACTATTGTAACATTCCCTGTATTTTATATTTATTCTACCCCCTCTCTAACCCTTCTCTCCCCCCACAGGCTACAATTCAAGGCTTCGGCGGACGACGACTACGCGGACTTCACGTGCGAGGCGCGACACGAGGCGTTGCCGCGCGACAACCCACTGCGCAGTAGCGTGCAGTTTAGTGTTCTATGTAAGTAGAATAGCGATAAAATATGAACTAGGTTGATAAAGAAACAATATGGCGACACGAAACGACATAGCGCGGAGCGCGAAAACGCTCTGTGCATTTCAAACGCTCGTCATTATTATATTGTTTCTTTATGTACGCGATTTATACAGGGTGTTGCAAAAGCTGAAACCTACATGTGCAGCTTGTTATATCTAAGCCCGAAACTGAAATCAGAATTTGGAAATTCGCGAATTTTTTTTTTCATTTTCCATAGAAACTTTGTTGGTCACGTGACTTTTACTATGGAAAAAAAAAAATTTACTACCTCAAGTGGCATTTCTTCATCTTCACAACAAACCAAACAGGTGCACCCGCCTATTTGGTCCCTCGGGCCGGATATTAGATGATGGACATATGTGTGTAACTGTGTTTTTGTATACAATAAAGTGTGTATCAATCAAAATTTACAGTCGCTGACGGTGGATCAATGTAATGAAAATAACGGAAAAGCAAACGCAAACTCAATTATTTACCCTGTTCTGAAAATCCCGGGGCATTCGGTTATTAGTAAAAACTAATAACGGAATAAAAATATCTGATATTGATAAAATCCGAGCGATAAAACAATTTAGTGAAGCATGGCTTACTGAATGAAATAAGCGAGTTTTTTAAAAAACATTGAACAAAATTTAATAGACAAAACGCAAAAGCATAATGAATATGTCCAAATAGGCAGTTCGAATACTAATGAAGGGGTATGTTTCGATAGTTTTCGTGATAATTAATTTATAACAAGCTTGTGCTAACTGTGAATTGTATCGTTTATTCGTTATAGAAGTAAATATTGCAAAGTAATATTGCGTAAAAGTTATCACACAAATTCGTTTATTTACCAAAAAGCACAGTACGTAAATACCCACTTCATTTACTGTTATTTCTTATAATGGAGTGAGGAACTATTAAAAACACGTCAACGACTTGATAGCTATTTATTCCGACTGACTCATCTCAGCTTAATCTACCCTACACATATAATATTACGACTAACATCCCTCCACCAATATTTACAAACAATTTATTCTAATCCTTATAATTAACGGGTTTATGCGGACGCAAATTATATCGCGAGACTGCACGCGTAACAAGCGCGGGCTCGCCCTCCGCCGGCTCAGGCGCGGCCACGGGCGGCTCCTGGCAGTCGGCCCACTCCTCAGGGTCAGCAGTCACACCCTGCCGAACATCTGGTAGCTGGACTGGGTCCACATCGTGTACCATCTCGGGTATAGTCTGGGAACACGCCTCCGCGGGTGGGTCGGCACTTGTGACTGGAGCAGATGACAGTGCCGGTGTGAACCAGTCTGCACTCGTACTGTCCTGTTGAGACGGCTGTAGACTCGGACCTCGGTCTGCACCTCCATGCGAGGGCCCTGTGGCAGTCGGTGAAGGTGACACCTCCATCTCCCCCTTCGATTCATAAATCTGGTTTTTGTGTCTTTTCACAATTCTATAATCGTAACCAGTTAAAGATACCAGATAAGCAGATCTCCCAATTTTTTTATTAATAACACCATTAGTCCAAATTGATTTACCGTTTTGGTGAATTTTAACTAACACTATATCATTAATATTAAAGTCAATGTTTCTTTTTCCTTTATAATATTTAGCCTGTAAGGACTGATTCACTTTTACAGTTTCCGCCAGTGTTGTATCGGATGGTGATGATATTTGCGGATTTAATAAATCCAAACGACATCTTAACTGTCTACCGAAGAGAATCTGAGCCGGTGACTTATTAGTGGAAGAATGCACAGAGTTACGGTAGTTAAATAGAAACTCATTCAACTTCACATTTAAATGACTACTTTTGCCCGACATAATAATAGCTTTCAGCGCCCTTTTTACAATTTTGACATAACTCTCCGCCTGTCCGTTACTGGCCGGGTTGTACGCTGGTGACGTTAAATGTTTTATTCCATTTCTGGAGCAAAATAGTTCAAACTCTGATGAAACAAACGAAGTACCGTTATCCGTACAGAGAGTGTTAATTAACCCATATCTCGCCATTAGTTCACACAGTATTTGTATAACGACCTTCGAGCCGTAACCTGAACTGACATCATAAACTTCCACCCATTTAGAATATGCATCCACAATAATCAAAAACATTTTATTGTTCATTGGACCTAAGAAATCTAAATGCACTCTGTGCCAAGGTTCCGGCGGATATGGCCACGGAGTGAGCGGGGCGCGGGGCGGGGCGGGGCGCAGGCGCGCGCACACGGCGCAGGCGGCCCCCGCCGCGGCCACGTCCGCCGCCATCCCGGGCCACCAAAACCGAGAACGCGCCTCCGTTGTCATTTTACAGACACCTAAATGACCATTATGTAATTCCCTTAAAATTACTTGCCTAAACCCTTCAGGAATTACTAATTTTGAACCTCTCATTATAACTCCTTTTTCAACTGAAAGTTCTAAACGACAACCGTAATAGGGCCGTAACTCTTTTACTACCGACCCTAATGGCCAACCTGAAAGTGTAAACTTTGCGACCTGCATTAAAATTTTATCCGATTCGGTTGCAGTTTTAAGGTCATTAATCGAAATTAACTCTGAATCAGCATCGAATACAAAATTGACATAACAAGCCTCGTCTATTAAACTATGCCCGCGCCCGGCCTGCGACGGAACCGGTTTGCCGAGTTGTTTGTTACAGCTGAAAGTACTACGCTCGTCATACGCGTCAGCTGATCGAGGAGCCATGGAGCGACTAAGATAGTCTGCACAATTGGATGCGCTATTCACGTATTCTATTTTATAGTTATACGCAGACAGGAACAAGGCGTACCTTTGAAGTCGATTAGCGGAAACTTCGGGGATGCTCTTTTCCGGATGAAATATTGATAAGAGGGGTTTATGATCAGTTCTTAATATAAATGGTTCTGACCTACCATACAAATATTGATGATATTTTCTTACCCCAAATATAATCGCTGTGGCCTCTTTTTGAATTTGGCTGTATTGCCTTTCAGCCGGATTTAATGACCGCGATGCGTACGAGACTGGACGTTCAACTCCATCCTTGTCGATTTGCGATAGGATGGATCCAAGACCCCACGGTGACGCATCCACTGTTAAAATGATTCGTGCATCCTGGTTGAAGTGAGCTAAAATGTTATCGGACGAAAGACATTTTTTTACAGAATTAAACGCATTCTCATGATCGCTGGTCCAGTTCCATGTAACATTTTTTTGTAATAGCTCGTGTAATGGAGCTAAAATGCTTGAAGCATTTTTTATAAAAGTTCGGTAGTAATTGACCATCCCCAAAAATGATTTTAAATCCGTGACATTTTCTGGTTTTTTAGCATTTAAAATACTTTTAACCTTTTCAGGACATTTGTGCAAACCATTTTTATCTATTACAAACCCCAAATAGGACACCGAGTCTTGAAAAAAATGGCACTTATCTTTCTTTAAAACTAGCCCAGCGTTCTCTAGTCTTCTGAAGACTTCTTGTAACCTAGATAAATGTTCGCTCCTAGTTTTTCCTGTAATTAAAATATCATCAAGAAATTGAAGCACCCCTTCTTGAACAAGGGATGACTCTGATGATTCATCTGGAGCAATCAGAATATTTTCAAGCGTTCGCTGAAAGATAGCCGGCGCGCTAGATAAGCCGAAAACTAATCTAGTGTATCTGTATAGACCTTTGTGGGTATTAATACATGTTAAATCCCGTGAGTCCTTATCTAACAATAGTTGGTTATAGGCTCCTGAGAGGTCTAGCTTCGTGAACTGCACTCCGCCATGTAACTTGGCGAACAGCTCCTCGACCCTGGGCAGAGGATATTTATCTACCAATAATTGTTTGTTCAGAGTGGCAGAATAATCCGCGCACAGACGAATCTTTCCGTCTCTTCTTAGAACCGGAACTACCGGACTTGCATAATCCGAAAATGGTACTGATTCAATTATACCTAACCCTACAAGTCTGTCTATTTCTTCATCTAGCTTAGGTCTTAGCGCAAAAGGCACGGAACGAGCCTTAATATAGATGGGCGAGGACTCAGGTTTTAAGTTAAGCTTCACTTCTACTCCTTTACAACACCCTAGCTGTTCAGAAAATAATTTTGGATATTTCTCTGTAAAATTAAGATCGCTTTCATTAATTTCGCAAGTGTTAATCGGGCAGATTTGCAATTTAAACTTCGCTATAAAGTCCCGGCCCAGCAAAGGAGGTCCACCAGGCAGAGAAATAGTACCTAAAGTTTCTATAGAAGCACCATTGTAACTCTGTAAAATCTTCCTACTTTCACATAACGGATGTTTTATGAAATATTTGTTATAAATATCATCAGATATGGCGGTAACAGCGGAGCCGGTATCTATTTCAAAAGTCAGAGATATGTCATCAACCGTCACTGATTCTTGCATCGGTTCTCCTCTAACTGAGCGAATGTTAAAAATTAATTGCTTACCATCATCATCATCCGAACAACACTGTAAGAAATGCTGATTTCCTGTATTACTATTTTCACACACACGCTGTAAATGCCCCTTTTTTCCACATATTTTACACACGGCATTTCTAAAACGACACTTTTTGCCTAAATGACCGACATAGCCGCACACGTCACAACGTTCAGCAGAACGAGAAGATCCCGGAGGCGCGGCCGGGCCCCAGCGAGGCCGGGGCTCGCCCCCAGCCGGGGCGCCGCGGCCGCGCGCCGTCGCCGCCAGCTTGTGCACCTCCAGCGCCGCCGGCCCCGGGCCGCCGCCGTGCCGCGCACCCTCCCGGGCGCAGCGGATGTTCTCAGCCAACTGTAGTGCCTTCTGCAGCGATAAGCCCTCCATGGGCTCCGTGAATAAACGGTCCCGCTCTGGTCCACTTGCCATTCCTAGGACAAAACGGTCCCTAAGAGTATCTTCCAAGGACGACTGCGGGAACCCACAATCCTTTGCCAGGCCACGTACACGGGCCGACCACTCGGAGAATGATTCGCTTGGCGCCTGAACTGCGCTGTGGAACTTATACCGTTCCGCAAAGCTACAAGTCTTCCGTTGAAAATGGCCGTCGAATAACTCGGTGACCTCTTCATAGGACAGCGTTCCCACGTCCTTCGGGAGTGCTAAGTCCTGGATGAGTCGGTAAGTAGTTTCTCCTAAACTACTGAGTAGAATAGCACGTCGTCTTGCTCCCGATTTATCTTCGGCAGCCGTGATTGCGTTCGCTTGAAACCATTGTTCCAAACGACCTTTATACGACCCCCACTCTTGTATCTCGTGGTTAAAAATATTTAACACACCAACTGACACACTAGTCATTTTAATTATTTAAAGTTTTGTTTTTAAAACGTAAGTTCGGACTGCGCCACTGTTATTTCTTATAATGGAGTGAGGAACTATTAAAAACACGTCAACGACTTGATAGCTATTTATTCCGACTGACTCATCTCAGCTTAATCTACCCTACACATATAATATTACGACTAACAACAAAATAGGTACCTAATAAAATTCAGTTTTTATAGCTAGGCACATTTCTACATACATAATGATTTGTGATAAATTGTACTTATGTTAATTCTTGTGCTCGTTGTTAATTGTATTGTTTTTTGTTTATTGAATTCTATGACATGTACTGAATATCTAAATAAATGAATTTAATTTAATTAATAATAATTGAATTGAATGACTAATTATGGTTACTATGAAATTACTCCAATGTCGTTGATAAAAGCACCAGACCGTAAAGAATAGTTCTTGAAAAGGAATTTCAAAAAGTGTGCTACTTTCGTGGTATCTAAAAAATCTTAATCCTGATCAAATGAATATCAATTCTACTGGCCCTCTCTTTGAGGCCAATTCCCTAATATCTATCGGATTCCAATTGGCCCACTTCGAAAGCAATTTTTTGAACGATCCTTTTTTGTATAATTTGTTAAAGCTTTCAATAGATTGTCAGTTTAGATCAGTCCGATTTTGCTTTCGTTTTTTTTTACAAATATTTTTCAAGTCCATTCCTTAATTGATGACAAAGAGGATTACTGTAGGTCTCTAGGTGCTTTTTCTGACTAACAATCACATTTGTAATATACAGGATGTGCTAACTGTCAACGTCATTCTAGAGCTGATAGACCACCTCAGCAGTGACCAGAATATCACAATATTTTCGATTATTACGGTATTTAATTTATTATGTTAACTCCTGAATGTATATTCTAAGCAGTGCTACACCACTGTCCTCGGCTTTCCTCACCCAAAATTTTGTAATTATCAAACCAGTCATATAAGGCAGTCACTTGTCTGAAGACTTAGAAGCTTTGGCATGACCCTATATACATAATACATACAGGATGTTGCAAAGAGGGAAAAAATACATTATTTTCAATAGAAACTTTGTTTTCGCGAATTTCGAAATTCTGATTTCATTTTCGGGCTTAGATATATACCACAGCACATGTAGGTTTTGGCTTAGTATACCCTTTTTGCAACACCCTGTATATTAAGTGATCAGTACAATAAATCCTTGCCGGACAATTTTAATGTGTCAGCTTTTCACATTTAAAAGTAAACCGCAGAGTCCCGTTCTGTGGTACGTTGCATTTTGTTTTATTGTGAAAATGAATGAAAATGTACAAAAAGCAATTATTATTTTATTGGCTATTACACTGGTGTGATGATGCCCCGTGGAGTATTGCAATTTACAATTAATAAGTGATTGTAGGGATTGGGAGATGTGAATTTTAGGTTTCGCTGGTTTGTTGGTCGAAAATGTTTGTTTGCGTTAAGTCCACCAAACAGAATAGGTGAATTATTTATAATATTACCTATTGCTTGTGTAAATTACGCAATACATTGTAAAAGGAA
The DNA here is from genome assembly GCF_932276165.1 of Plutella xylostella. Lineage (NCBI taxonomy): Eukaryota > Metazoa > Arthropoda > Insecta > Lepidoptera > Plutellidae > Plutella > Plutella xylostella. The sequence continues at coordinate 716,195 of NC_064011.1, read as the reverse complement.
TTATATAGCTCCTTCCGGCTTCGACATACTAAACGGTTATTGCACTTTCGCCATAAAATAAATTCGTCACATTGCTTCCATCAGGGCATAACTCAAAAATCATAAATAATACTAAATTGTAGAACATCAAAAATATATGAATAGCATATCTCCACCCATCCGATGTTCTGAGCGCTAAATTGATTGATATTACCTTTTAGTCCGATTTAAATGGACCCTGTATATTACCTAACTTGTACATTTTATGATTGATTGCATAATCTTTTGATATTTGGTATTAAAATTGATTGAGTGGATAGCAATATTCACAGCAGGTTGCTACTCTTTTTTAACCCCCGACGCAAAAAGAAGCGTAGGTATTATAAGTGTTACCTGTCTGGGGATTAGGGTATCTGTCATTAGATTATGGATTGCAGATCAGTCATTTGTCATTAGACATTATTAACTCCTACACAATCTTGTTGTCACACCATTCTCTCCTGCAAATTTTCTCTTTAAGAAATAGCTTTAAGTGCTAAGACCACCATTTGTACAAGTGTTAGATTAAGTTTTTTGTAATTGTACGGTTACCCGTGTCAATAGTGCACAAATATATAATATCTCATCTAATCTTATCTCTTATCTCTTTAACCCCTCTAACCTCCCCTGCGCTTCCCACAGACCCCCCCGGCGCGCCGTACATCGAGGGCTACACACCCGGCGACACGGTGCGCGCCGGACAGACCGTGGAGCTGGTGTGCAGGAGCCGCGGCGGCAACCCGCCCGCCCAGCTCGTGTGGTACCGGAACCAGGAGCAAGTCAGGATGGCTTACAGGTGAGTTTTGGTGGCATTGTGCTGAGTGGGATAGCTTTTGCTAATATTTTGTTTAGGTCCAGCTGGTGTGGTACCGGAACCAGGAGCAAGTCAGGATGTCTTACATCAGGTGAGTGTTGATGGCATTGTGCTGAGTGAGAACCCTTTTGCTAACATTTTGAGTCGATTTTTATTTCGATTGTTATTTTCGGTAGGTGAAATGATTGTCAGTGTGCTACAGCACTTGATTATAATTAGTTAAAATCGATTCATATTTTTGGATAAAATAAGCGAATATTATCATCAGTATACAATAAAAGTGCACAGACAGAAAATAAAATGTTCAATGGGCAAAGACTTTAAAAGTCGGCAAAAGAGTTAAGATGAATCCTGTGCTTGATCTAGATTGTGGAATCTAGATAAAGGTAGGCTTTAGTTCAGGTAAATGGCTAGATCGTGCCTAGATTATGCTATTCTAGAAAGTTACAGAGGAATATATAAAAATGAGCTGGGGAAATGACATTACAAGACTGTTACAGTCGCCATTATAAGAAATGAAAATGATTATGTAGGTATATAATATGTATGTGCCAGGAAAAACAGACTTGTGAAGTGAAAATCGGTTTTCTCAGTCAGTTTATTGAGTTGATAAAGTATTATTACATGGGCATTGTTCGTATACCTATATGGTATTGACTCATATACCTACAGGTTCTGCCTAATTTGGGGTCGGATGGCCGTGTGTGAGATGCCCCCACATATTATTATTATTGGACTATAAGTTACATAGCGATAAAACCATGAAAATGGTATTTAACTGTTTGCAAGACGTTTTTATCGCCGTTCTATGCGAAGGGGCATCATTAATTTCACTCCTCAACTCTAAGTGGATATTTTCACAGCTGACTTTATCGAGCATTTAAGTACTCGGTATATTTTTAAAACGTTTTCTGAAACGTGATTTATTTACAGTTTAAAGCGAAACTCGATTTAAATCTACAGCCACTTTTTAGCACTGAACGATGTCTAAAGTTTTTTCTATTTACTTTTGACGGGATAAGAGAGTTTTGTTAAGTTGTTTGCATCAATTGCTAAATGGCCCTGTTCCTAGTACATAGTTACTAGATCATTATAATATATTTGGATGCAAGAAAAGAGCCTCCCCCAGTGCCTATTACCTGAAGGGCAAGCACGGGTCGCAAGGCGCGTACGTCAAGACGTGACAAAAGTTTTGCATCGGCCTTAAGAGCGGGCGCTACGAAGATCATTTGTCACGTCTTCACGTGCGCTTCTTGCACCTCGTGCTAGGTGTTCCCTATAATTATGTGTTTGTATACGTCGGTAGCATCCTGGGTAGGCAGCGACTGACGCTAATCTGACTGGCCAATCCTTTCACCACGGTGACCATCCCTAGTCTACATAGAATAAAATAGAATAGAATAAATCTTTATTCAAAGAAAACAACTTATGCTATTACTTAGCTCTTGTATTTGTCACCGATACGCTAAGAAGAAAATTACAAAATTAAATCTCATTCTACGAGCTATTTATCCTTCTATTTCTTCGTATCTTATGTCATCATACGTACATAAGGATTAATAAAGTTTTGGGCATAAGTCCTAAGTTCTAACCACAAGCTAAAGTAGTCGTGTTATAGTTTTACTTAGTACACATCTGTGGTAGCTCTTATACCAATAGTCTGCTTAAACATAAAATAACAAAGTTAAACACAATTTAAATTGCGTTCTCTTGACTTGTCTCACTCCAGTTGGATCTAATAATGTACTTAGCATAGTCTAATTTCAGTGTGAGAAAGTATAAAATGGCGTAGTCCATTTGGTTCATAGTTCATACAATTAGTTGCTTAGTCAGAGTGGAACTTAAGTGATTTAATTTGTCGTTTGATGTTCCATTCCCCTTGTAGTACATTTGTAGATTGCATTTAGGTATAACTTAAAAGTAATAGCTGAGCATTCAGGGCGACTTGCACCAAAATCTTAAATCTAGATTTAGAGTTAAATCTTGATTTAAGCCAGAAATAAATATCGAAAGTAGCGTAGGGGTGCAAGTCGAAAATGAGGTATAAGATTGTATGTGAGCCCTTTTAACTATATTTAGGTATTTTGTTTAGGTATTGATCTGGAAAATCTAAAAATGGCGTATTTAGTTTATTTCTTAGAAATCAGATAGAGTAGTCTGTTTCAACATTGCTTCAGGACTGAAATAACAAACATTGAATTCAAAACTGAATAATTATTTCTGCGTATTCTTACTAAAGCCTTAAAGATCCTAAAATAACGAAGGGAAAATAATGGAAAATACATGTTTCCATTCTATTCTTATACACCTGCTGATTATAAACACAGAAATAGTCAAGCCAATTCAGAGAAATTGATGTTTGCCTTCTGCAGACTCAAACTTGGGACCTCTGTATCATCTTCTGTGCTGGATATATGCCTCTTCCAAGGAGCGCCACAACACTCTGTAGTCAACCTCATTCAGCCACTAATACCTAAGATCAACAATATAGTAACAAGATGGTTTGTCAATACGACAAATAACACTCCACTTTCACCACTGAGCTCTTATTTTAATTTGTTCTCGTTAGGTTTTCATTAGGTCGAACATAGAACAGTTATTGCTTTGTTTTTGTATACATGTGATACTCCATCTTGTTCGTAAATTGTAATCTAAACCTTGGCCAACCATTGACTATTAATAACATTATAAACTCTACACCCGTAAATTACATAAATATCATTCCACCCTAAGGTTGTCTTGAAAAAATCGCTTTAAGCGATAAGGCCGCCATTTTTGTACATATGTGTTAGTATTTAAGGGCGTCTTGCACAACAAAGTTAAATAAAATTAAATAGTTTGTCTCTTGCTCTGTCAGTATAATGTCAGAGCAAGAGGTCATAGATTTAATTTTGATTAACTTTGTTGTGCAAGACACCCTAAGTTATGTAAGTTTATTTCATGTGTGTGTGCAAATAAAGAATATTCTATCTATCTATCTACATACATACTACGTCCAAAATTATATTAACCCCTCACCCGTCTCCCGCAGGACCAGCGGCCGTATGTCAGAGAACGTGCTGTCGTTCGTCGCGTCAGCCAATGACAACAAGGCGCGCTACACGTGCGAGGCCAAGAACGTCATGATCAGCGATACATTGAAGGCTGAGGTGGACCTTACTGTGCTTTGTGAGTATTTTTTTATGGTCACTTTATTGTATTACACCACAGCTTATTTATCTATGGATCTTGTAAATCTGAAATAAATGAATTGAATGTTTCATTGCAAAAATTAAAAAAAAAAAACACGTCAAAAGTATACGAAAGCGGATGTAATGAGAAAAAACAGTAGTGAGTAAAAAAAAATACAGACGAATGGAGAACCTCTTCCTTTTTAAATCGGTTAAAATATTAAACAGTACAAGTAGGAACAATAGGCAGGTTTTCTCTATTTGTGGTCTTCACTCAAGAAGTTTACTACCGCAACGGTTATCGGCACTTTGACATACAGAAGAGAGTAACAAAATCTTCGGCAATCATGAAATTTCTACAAAAACATCCCTAAAGCACTTATTATCCTCATTCCTTTCCTCTTACATACATTTATGTTTTATAACATTTCTCCACCCTAACCATGATATAATTTAAGAGCTATTCCGGCTACAAAACTGTAAGTTATAGACATTTCTACATTACATTATGTGTTCCGGTCAACGGCTGAGCTTCCACTGCATATACAGGATGTTTAAAAAGTCAAGTGGTTTAAGATTTAAGTGTGAAATGGGATTTTTTTCTTCGGCTGTCAAAGGGGTTTTTGTGATTAAGCAGTTAGTGAAATATTGACGTTCACGAAATGAAATCAAAGTCAGATTTATTCATCGTGTAAATATTTTGTACGATTAATAAAAATCTTCAAATTTTATTTACTAAACATACATAAGTATTGGAAGGTACCTTATCTACTTATACTAAACTACCTTATAAAAATCTTCAATTATGAAAATAGTATAATTGGCCATGCTAACTTTCTGAACAAGAATGAAATGCTTAAAACCGTTTCGAGGAATATGCTTCCAGTACAATTTCTGGTCATCAGATTTTAAATTAAGTCTCTATTTTTTTAATTATTCAATAAAAACTAATAACCTTCATTTGTCCTTTCTATGACGACGATTAGGATCATAGAGTATAATTACATTTGCCTACAAAACAAAAGTAAACGTCAAACGTCAATAAACGCAAACCTCATGTACTCTGTGAACCTCACAGCCCGTGTCACCCGTGTGCACAGAGTAGGTGCCCGTGTGTTTATTTCTCTTTATTGATTTAATTTATTTATTTTCTACCTTGTTTTGAATCTCTACTACGAATAAATAATAAACCAGTGGATACTACGATGACAACAAGAACAGAGATAGTATTTCTTCAGTGAGTATTATTGCTTCACAGAGTATTATTTGTAGGTTAAGAGTTAGATGACAGATGACAATGACATTTTACCTCACTGACGTTAAGTGACACTTGTATTTTTTGTGGCGCAGGCAAAGATATTTATTTTAGTATTGGTTCTGTGACGTCATACATCCATTCAGCCGGCCAAATTTTAAAATTATATTAAAAATAGTTGTAATGAATAAAAATCAAAAATAACGAAATTAGTTTCTTAAAATGGTCTATTTTTTCAAAATAAATTATAAAAAATACATATCATAAATTGGTAGCATGGCCAATTCCATCAGAGTAGAGTTGATATTGGTCAGGAAACATTAATTTAGCATTCACAGCACTGAAGATAAAAGAGTAGAATTTACATAACCAATAATCATACAATTAAAAACAACATCTGTAATACAGTTGGTAGGTTACAATTTTGAAATAAAATTTTATGTAGCTTTCTATTAATTGGATACATGATCATGTCATAATCAGCGAGTGTTTTGTTCGGTATAATATATTTTACCATTTTTATACTCTACATTTTACGAATCACCCTGTATGTACCGAAGAGACAGGAAACAGACGAACGGAATCGAATCACCAGATATTTATGAGAAATATAACTCACCGACATATACATTTATAAGGAAAATATATATAATATATTATGAAAAGACCGGAAAGTGAAGTTTCACTGAAAGATTTTCGATAAACTGAAAATCTAAGTTATCTAAAAGCTCTTGACCAATAAAAACACTGAAAAAGGCAAGGAAAAAGTTCCAAATAACTCGTAAACGGAAAAGGCTAGCTTAATGGACCGTCTGCAATATTGAAGTACATTTAACAGCGCATCAGAATATTAACAACTCAAAACGTAAATATTGTGGTCAATTTTTGAAAACTTCAATGTTTTCAAAAATGCAGGCCATTTGGCATTAATGGTGTAACTTTTTCATTGCTCACGAGTGTATAAGAACGATGAATGTACAAATTCAAATTCAAATGCTTTTTAGTCGACGTAAAATTTTACAATTATTTGTCGATATTCATCTACCACCGTTTTACAAAGGCCCCGTCATTGGGGAGGAAAGGAACTCCTCGAGCATCTTTTCAACTTTTTGCTCATATCTATTACAATTTTTTACTTATATATAGTACAATTTTACTTAAGTACCTATATCCATTTAATTTTTCTAATAGCCTTAGCTGAGTTGGACAAGACCACGCGTTTTTCAATATACAATAATAAGCTTTACTACATAATGTAGCTTTAACATAATTCTTAAATTTTTGCTCAGTAAGGTTTATTGCTTCATTTGATACGAAAAAGGTACGCTTCTAACTTTAACAAACGAAATCAGTTTTAAAATCAGCGCTGCCTCACTTTGCCTAATTACTTTAACGTGAAACGTTTACACAAAAACTGCATTTTGAAACAGGAAATGCATTTACAAAGTGTGAATCCGTCGTTTGTATTCAAACTAGACTGAATTGTAACTAAATAACAAAGCTATTTAAATTTTCTCCGCTTTCCATATAATTATTTGGTTCATTAACGTTCAAAACATTGATTTTAAGTTATACTCTGCCGGCCTTACCTATGAATTACAATTACATTATACAATCCTCTTTATTTGCATCAAAACAAGATAAAAACAGTATATAGGGGCAGCCTTATTGCTTATAGCACTCTCAACCAGACAACATGACATAGAAGAGAGAATAAACCAATAACCCATAGACAAGGACAGATATTTTGTGTATTGTCTGAACTACTTTTTACGGGATAGGCAGAAGTGCCTACATTGATGCATTCTCTTTTCGCCGGTTTTTTAAAACGTTAAATGTTGTTGTTGTTGATTGAATAAATTCATGCTTTTGATAAATGAGACAGTATGTTTTATAGGCAATTTTTTGTGTCTCAATGTAGGTTATTTTATAAATTAAACTGTTTTTTCCTGAACAAACATTCGCTCTAAAATTCATAATAACATATACATATACAGGATGTATAAATATGTATAGCAATTTAGTTTTTCATTAGACAGTTCAATCTACGAGTAGCTCTTGTGTTTTGATGAAAACATGCCATCTATTCTCCTAGCATGTAGAAACATTGGAGGTACAAAATTCCCTCCCCAATTTCGACAAAAAATGTTGTCTACATTTTTGTCACCGGGAAAAAGCAAAATACAGAAAAACTACTCACATTTTTAACATAGAGCGCGATTTGGAATAAAAAATATTTTCGCAAAAAGAAAAGTTTAGTTTTGAAATCCTTGAAGCTAGGAACTATGTAATTACTTGGTTTAAGGGTGATCAAGTTTTCTTTCATACTTTTAATGCTTGGTTTTAAATTAAGTACATTATGTAAGGCTTATTTATTCACTACGGTAAAAGTGGTCACAGAACTGGTAATTTTCACAAAGTTTAGTTAGAAAATAATCCACTCTTTATACACCGTACAGTTACTGAAAAATAACAAAAAATACCTACACTTAATAGGTACGAATTTCAAATAGTCGAAGAGCAAAATTCGTATCTTACTGGTTAGTACCTACTGTTTTTGAAACACTCTGTATAATTAACTTTTGACCGCCAGCCACACAAAACTTTCTCTTGTACGTTTTAGTTGAGATAGGAAAATGTTTCACTATTTTTTTACACCAACGTGAAAACTGTTAACAATATTATTCTTTGTAATTTATAAGAGAAAGAGCCCTTTTTCAAACGGAGAGTACTTTGTAAAAAAATACGTTCTTCAGTTTTTTTATACGGCGAATATAAGCATTTGACTTAGACTTCATGGCCAGCCTACCAGCCAAAGAAAAAACCATCTCCCATCTTTTACCCGTTGCAAAGCTAGCGCTGTCGGCCTCTAGGTTAGTTCATGTAAACTAATTTTCACTAACGATACAAGTTGCACTTAACCCCTCAGGTGTCTAGAGGCAAGCCAATCTGATCTTTTTAACAAAATACGCATTTTGTCGCGAACTAAAAAAAACAAGATGGCCGCCCGTGCCTCGGCATAGGGGCATGGAAAGTAACTAGTTTAGTCTGATCACTATACAGTGTCTCTAATAAATGATACAACTTGGTATGCAGAGTGCTGCTAAAGTTTCATTACTAGCCGAAAGGGGTGACTTAGGGCCAGTTTTTTGATCCCTAGTTAACTCAACCATTGGTCAAAAATGGCTACCATCAGTTAAAAACCAACAAAAATTGTATGCAGCTGTCATGTTTGACAAGTGACTTGACTAATGGTTAAAGTTGACCACGGATCAAAAAACTCGGCCTTAGGAGGTTATTCTGAACAACTTTTGTTCTATATACCTACCCTTTTTGCAATACATAAGGATTATATAAATAAGGAAATAAATCGATCAAATCTCCTTGTAAAAAAAGCTGTTCCATTGTAAACATAAATATTAATTATCTACACGGCCAAAATGTATGGGATAGTCGTTTTTCTTCGCTATTTCTGAGATGGTCCTGTAGTGAAATTTGCTCAGAAACTCATAAAATCTACCGGGACACGTTTTACAGTGAAGCGGCTGTTTAAATAAGTTACCAATTTATACCAGTTTTTTTTTAAAGTGAGGGGACAACTTATAATGAACGCATGTAAGTTTATATGAGGAGTTTAGTTATCTAGATGGTTTACTGCAGTCTCGTGACCCGCCTTGTCTTAGAATATGCTAATCTGTGGCAAATTGAACTGGCTAGTCTGTGTATTTTTCTTACTAAAGAAATACAGGGTGTTGCACAAGCGGTAGTAAGTTTCGCGAATATCTAAAAGTCTTGAATCAAAAGTTGTTTGGAATCACAACCTGAGACAGATGTTTTGCAACATACTGTAGAAGTCTATACAGGGTGAAATGTAATCAGTGACAATCCTGTCGAAGCGGTGAATGTACCCGGGATACAGAGCACGTAAAACAGCTCCATACATTTGGGTTGATCTTTATACTATGAAACAGCGGTTTTTTTCCACCCTATACCTATGACTGACAGTTTACCAGAGCAACAATGTGATGTACCAGTTTAGACTTTTTCACTGAGAAATACAGTCGAATTCCGTGTTTTTCGTCGATTCAAGAAGCTCTTAATAAACTTATCAATCTTTTTCGCTTGTTTCGCTATTTTTCCACCTCTTATCTTATAAACTATTTATTTCAAGCATCATCTGAAAATTTCAGACAAGTACCTCTTTTCTTGGAAAAGAAATAAATTGTTTTTTTAGGATGTGATCCCTTCTGTAGGGTACTTCAGTAAATACTCTGATAACTTCAAATTTCTGTTTATTCTATTATATTTTATCTAAAGTGAAATGCTTACAAATTGAAATAATGTTATTAGGTATTAGATTTCGTTTTATTTCCTATTGAGAATATATTGTTTCTTTGTCATTGTCTGAAAATACAAACACTACACTATTAAGGATGAATATAATATATTATATTCAAATACGAATATGTTCATTAGACCAGATTTGTTAATTATGAAACATTTCAGCTGATCAAAATCATTCATGCATTTATTATTTTCCGTATAGATACTTACCCCTTATTCATAAAAAGTTACTGGACGTTTTAGCTAATGAACTGTTCTGTCACTTTCTGACAGAGAACAATTTGTTGTTTAAAACACTACAAGGTAAATTTAAAAGATTAAAGAGTAAGGGCCTTCCAACAAAAACTTAGATAGTATTTAACAGATGTTTAGCGCTGTCAAACGCCTACAAAATCTGTCAAATTTCGTTTTAAACAGTGTTTAAAGTTTTTTTGTGGTAGCACAGTAGTATTTCTGTTAATTGTAAATAAAATTAAATAACATTTTCTTTCCTTTTCTTACACCCCAGGGAACCCTATATCAACAGGGACTTTTAAAAGCTAATAGATTTTTCCGTTTTATGACACTTTTAGAAGCGTTTAAAGCTTTCTAAATAAGTATGATTGAAGTAGCATTGACGCTTTTACGTCGTTTGGAAATTGAAATACTGATACTTTCTGGGTTCCGTACTTATTTATTTCTTGGCCATCACTGCTTTTTGGTCTAGAAGGTTGCAAAAGTAAATTGTATTTTGTAAATCAAAATTGAAGTTGTTAAGAATGACCCCCTAAATCGATCCTTTTCGACTTACTATATTCCCATTTTATCACCCTAAAACTTTACAAATCATACAATGCAAATGGCAGCATCCAAATGCTGGTGGACGTAGGCCACTCCCAAAGCACGCCACTGGATGCGTTCTATAGCTTTCCACATCCAATCATTACCAGCCTTTCGCAAGTCTACGTTACCGTAGTCGCGGCCTCCACTCCAGAACACGTTTACCCTATCGGTTTTCGGTTCTTCGACAGATGTAACCAGCCCACTGCCACTTAAGCTTAATAACTCGGTGAGCTATGTCAGTGACTTTAGTTCTCTGTCGGATTACTTCGTTCCGGATGCGATCTTTCAGAGAGACTCCATACATAGCTCTTTTCATAGCTCGCTGAGTGACTGTCAGTTTTTTCAAATATGAACACAGAATAATAAATTCACCGATAATACAAACTATCGTTTTCCTGCCCACCGCGTCCGTTAACGAGTTCCGTAAACTTTAGTTAAAGTGGAGGTACGAGTAAAGTTGAATTTTCTTTAAAATCGTCAGAGTACAGAGTTTTATCGCATGCCGACACTCGGAATAAGGCTTCTAGTGGCACATGGAAGTTCGGGAGAAGTGAATGTGGCTTATTTGACTCTACAGAGTGTGAATTTTAACCCCTCGACAAAAAAGAAGGGTGTTATAAATCTAACGTGTATGTGTGTGGATCTGTCTGTATTAGCGTAGCTCCCAACCGGCTGAACCGATTTTTGATTTGTTTATTTTGACTCATAGCTAATAACCCCAAGTGTTCTTAGTTCTAAGCCATATTTTATCAAAATTAGCTTAGCCGTTCGTAAGTTATGCGACTTTTAGTGTTGAATGTCGGGGGTTTTTACCGTTGGTAATGAATAAGAAATAAGAAATTTATTGGGTAACAGACTTCATTAAGTAAAAATAATAATAATCTAGATTCACAATGACATGTTTTGTTAAATATATTTAAGTTAATGATATGTCATTTATCAGTGTCGTTCCTCTTCATTTTGGTTATGTACCCAGGTAGATATTTTTCACAAATTTCCATGGCCCAATACTTCTCCCGAAACGAATGTTCAGTAAAACCCAAGTTTTCCCTCGTGTAATAATACCGAAGCTATTGAACTCTTCTGAAGTTTGCCTTTCTTCGATGTTTTTTTTTATATTTTTTTGTGCCAGCCAATTGATTCCTTAAGTTTTTGGAGTTAAATTGGACGGCTTCACTTCCGGATTTTCTTTAGGGGGGTGTGGGGGGGGAATTTTAAGTTTTAGCGCGGCAAGAGTGGGGGTTTTAAACTGTGCGCTTTTCGGACTTATGTGTACTTAGGACTTAAAAAGAATCTGAGTTGTGATTCAATGATTGGGGTAAACATTTCTGGAAGAAGTGCTTGAATGGTGAAATTTTTGTACTAAATATCCAATCTGATATTTGCGCTTTTCAATTTAGTATCTGAGATTGTAGAAAAGACTTTATGTAACTGTGTTTCTCGTTTTATTTTTATTTAATTCCGTATATTACGTTTATTTACGTGTGTCTCTCCAGTGGACCAAATAAACCCTCATCTCTATAACCTCTAAAACCCCCTCCTCTCTTTTATTCCAGTCGCCCCAACCCACGTGACCATCTCGGGCGCCTCCGAAGCCAGAGTCGGAGATGCGGTCTCTCTGTCTTGCGCCACGTCGGCATCCAACCCCGCGGCCGCAGTCAAGTGGGTGGTGGCGGGGAAACAGCAGAGGGGGGAGGGGAATGAGACCGCTATTGCTCCAGAAGGTAAGCTATTTATTCATTCGCAAAGCAGACTCGAATTTATATGGTTGGGTTTTGTCCACTGCTGAAGGACTAGTAAGAGGAGCAAGACTCTCGAAGCGGCACCATGTAAGTGAGCATGACGGAAACCTTTTGTTAGTTCTAGCGTGCACGTCTAGCGCCCAATGTTAGGCCTTCTGGACACAGGTCTGTTGGAAGAAGGCCACCGGCTACTTGTCTAAGAACTTCGATCCAGCAAGCGTGACCATTATTTCCCTTCTTGCATCGTAACTTGTGGTATGACAGTTCGAATGACTAGATACCATTCTGCATCTGACCATAAGAGCTGAACTGGCTTCCTAAGCTCGGAAGACCATCACCGGCGCCTCCGTATATATTTTACTTCTGTGTGTTCATTCTTTCTGCTATATTATATATGCCTAACAAGTGTTGAGCATGTCTGTAATTGGTACATGTTATTGATAAGTACCTCTCTAACCTTTCTTTTATAAGTGTATTGTATCATGTACTGTTGATGTGCCTTATATAAATAAATAAATATATTTATAACAACCTATTTTCTCCCTACAGGAGGCTGGATAACCAAGTCCAACATCACAGTGGTGATCGAGCCCCAACGTCGCTCAGTGGTGGTGGTGTGTCACGGCATCAACGCGCAACTGACAGACAGTGTGGTCGCCACGCACACTATACATGTGTTCTGTGAGTGTTTCTACATATTCTATATCCTTTACAATGCGTCTGCAATAGGGAATCGAGGGTTGGCATTGTCATAGAATTATGTAGTAAATGATGCTCTACAGCCTTGAAAAAAATCACACAGGTAGTTGAAGAGTCTAGCTAGGTGCTGAATCATTCGAATTTAAGTAAATGATTATGGATAACTGTAAATTAATTTCAGAATATCAAGAAAAACCAGTCAATCACACTCCCGTATTGTAACAACTGTGTCGTAATTATAAAGAATTTTCATATGATTTTTATCATATTATAAAGTTAAAGGCTTGGACTAGGCGCTAAATACCTTGTTTTTTAATAAACACACACTTATTTTGTGTAAATTAATCCCAAACTTGAGCAATTTTTTTCCCTCAAATCTTCATACAAATATCTATGGCGGCTTTCTGTGTTATAAAATCATAAACACAAGTGACGTTTGACTCAGTTGGCCGCTGGCCTCCAAAGAAGGGTCACGTCGGTTTAGGCAGCACTGACAGCTCGCGATCTTATCGTGTACAGATACAAAATCACTGCACATTGGTTGTCATTGCACTTTTTCAACTTTTATGACACCAACATAATTTGATTTGAAATTGAGGAAGCATAATTCTTCCAGTATATTCAATACATTAAATTAAATTAGATAGTGTGCAATATTCTCGTGACATTACAGTCTCGTAAAGGTCTGATGAGGAGCAGGAATATAGCGAATGGATCTAAGTGATGACAATACGCACGAACATTAGGTTAGGGATCAAAAATACAGTCTCTTGGTGCTGGTTGAGGTATGGTCTCGTGAGGATCTGATGAGGGCAGTAACACGGTGGTGGCTCAATTTTATTTCAAAGATGTTAATAGCTAAAAGCATCGAGTTTGGGCTATTAAGTATGTTTTTCAGAGAGAGAGAAAGAGATTTTGTTTTTCCTCTGGATGTGTTAGGTTTACTGGGTTTACTAAGTTCATTCTGTTAATGGCATCAAGTTGTTATATGTTCATAAGTAATAATTATTTATTAACAAAATGCTGTTGATTCTCCACGAAAATGTAAAAATAAAAATAAAATAAATAAAAATAAATTCGTAACGTAAAATTGTCAATGACGGAATTTCTTCTATAGACAGTAGCCACAAAAAAAACAAACGATAGATGGCGTGATTTGAAGATAAAGATACATTTTTTCGACACATAGACAGCAACAACAAAAAAAATACAGATTTAAAGAAAAGAAACACATACTTATACAAAACAACAAAGAAAAAAAAAGGATACACATCAAAATAACTGGAAAAAATATAAGCCCCAATTTACTTGTGTAGGACAGGGAGTACCATAATATTTTTTTTGGGGTACTCCCCATCTATGCGAAATATAAGCTTGATATCTTTACCCGTTTCTGAGAAAAAGGGCGGTGACAGACAGTCAGTCAGACAGACGGACAACAAAGAGATCCTATAACGGTTGCTTTTTTTCTTTTGACGTTCGAAACCCTAAAATTAAGTAAAAATATTATGCTGCCAAAAAATGTACTTACAGGTATTGAAAAAGCGGTATATAAACAAATTATACCAGCAGAGGGTTCACCATTTAGCTGAATGTTACTTAGAAAACGGCCTTGAGTGGCGGTCAAGTTGGTCCCCGCCTGCGATACTTTCCATTAACATTGGGACTCGTTTTCATGTTTTTAGCGTACAGTCAGGTTTTTAGTTTTTTATAATTGTATTTTTTTATTTGTAACTTTTTAGTTGTTTTTATTTTATGAAATTTTACGTCGGTAGGTAGTTCATGATCATTTTTTATTTCAATAATTTTGGTGTTGTTATTTAAATACCTTCAATATGCATATTTTTGTAATGTGAAAATCAAGTCCTTTCATTTGATACCTTACACGGCAAAGTTGAATTATTATTTTTTCGATCATCACGTTATGTCCTCAAGAGGGCGCTATGTACATTTTAATGGAACGTCACATAGCCTATAGCCATCGCGCCATCAATACGCTTCTAACAATACCTCATACATCAAAATCTATCAAGCCGTTTAGGCTACAGGAGGGAACAAAGAAACAGACAAACATACATATATACATACATACAATCAAAAAACATTACCCTCCTCCTTCGGCAGTCGGGTAAAAAGGAGTAAGACAGGGGGTCATTCTGAACTTTTGCTCTACGAGTTTTGGAAATTAACAAAAAAAAACCTTTTTCATAGAAACTTTGTTGGACATGTGACTTTTTACCATGGAAAACGAATATTTTTTTTCGCGAATTTGCAAATCTCGTAGAACAAAAGTTGTTCAGAATGACCCCTTGAGTCATCCCCTTTTGGCTTAGTATAGCCCTTTTGCGACACTATGTATTTACTTTGCTTTGTCGTCGGCGTTCAGTTGGCTGGAGGATGCCCGAAACTTATTATCTACACTTTAATACTTTTAGTTACCTTTCTACAAGTAAATACCACATTTGTTTGAGAAAGCTAATCGGGTTCCGAGTATAGAGTAAAGTGGCACCCCTATTAATTTCTACTCTTTCCTGGTGCCTACCAGTGTAAGTAAGAATTATATTTACTTACCCTAAAATCACCCAAAATGTACTTGAACATAATTGTCAATAAAGTTGGCGAGTAAAAGTTTATCGACCCACTGTGCAAACTTACATGTGTGCGTGTCACTGCGTGTGCTGTGTGAAGAGCATTGAAAACCCAAAATTGGCGCGGCACGTCACCCTGTACGGGCCCTTAAGAGTACGTAATATTGTACTGAAATTCCTTATTTCTAAGAAATTCATTGACACATGGCAGGATTCGAAAGAATAAGAACCAAAACTCGTTACGTCACCACGACTCTATCGATATCATTGAATTCTTTAAAGTACAATTTTAAATACGTGCACAATCAGGTAGTTAAATAGTTTGATAGTTTATTTTAACTTAATTAAAACAACTATGGTTAATGATAAAATTATTAAAAATAAAAAATGTACATAAGCTGATTAAGGATTAGATATCATCAGTTATTAATCGTGTGCTGGTTATAACGTTATTCCAGAAGAGCCACAACACTCTCTCGTCCTACCTTATCCAGCCAGTACTTATTTTATGATATTTACATAGGTTTTGGTTACAAATTTCACTTATACTACATTTTAATTGTTATAATTTGTGTAACATAATACAAAAAACCATTACAGAAGACAATCAAGTACATATTATGGCGATTTCTTCCTAGATACTACCTAGGACGAAAATTCCTAAGTATATGTAATTAAATAAACCACTAATCAAACCCCATCTCCACCCACAGACCCACCCTCAACCCCCATCATCACGGGCTACGTCCCAGGAACCACACTCGCCGCCGGCGCAGTACAGAAACTACAATGTATCTCCACCGGAGGCAACCCGCTAGCCACGCTGACCTGGTACAAGAACGATAAGAAGGTGAGCTTGGTGATTTTTCATAGCATTGTGCTGAGTGGATACCTTTGCGATGATGCTTTTGTTTTGACTCTTCCTTCTGATGTTTAAATGAGATATTATTGTTGCTATTTATCGAATATACCTATTAAATTCTTGGGCTGCGTCCCCAGTAAACAAACTATTAACCGCTGACTGAGTTGCCGAATTTTCACAGTTTTGCAGCGTTGTGGCCTATTTAGCAGACTGTATACGACGACCGAATGGCGTAGTGGTTAGTGACCCTGACTACTGAGCCGAAGGTCCCGGGTTCGATTCCCGGCTGGGGCAGATATTTGTTTAAAGACAGATATTTGTACTCGGGTCTTGGGTGTGGATATTTATATTTAGTATCTATCTATCTATGTATTTGTGTAGATATATCAGCTGTCCGACACCCATAACACAGGTTCTGCCTAGCTTGGGGTCGGATGGCCGTGTGTGAGATGTCCCCACATATTTATTTATTATTTATTATTTATTTATATTTTATCTTATCTTCCATCAATAGAATAATATATGTATAAAACAAACTTGTAAGATTTATAACTAACACAAAACTTTTCCCCACAGATCCACTCGCAATCCAAGACCACCGACAAGTCAGTGTCAGCAGAAGTGTCCATACTGACCAACGTCAGTGACAACATGGCGGTGTATAGATGCGCCGCTACTAACAGTGCCACCACTGTACCACTGATTGATAGTGTGACTCTTAGTGTTCATTGTGAGTATATGAGAAAATACCCCAAGCTAGACAGAGCCTGTACCAATGGGTACCGGACAGCTGTTATATCTGCACAGATACATGTCATATTAACACCCAATTTTAGTTTACTAGTACGAGTATTTTTGCGCGAGCTTCGCGTCGCTTCAAAAGGTTTTCCCGTTTCCGTAATCAAAAGTACGCTACGTGTTAATCCGGGCTGTCGTGGCTTAATACTTGCTGAATATCATTAAAAATGGTACTGCCGTTTTCCCCTGAAAGAGCAATAAACATCCAGTCAATGTATATTTTTCATCTGTGGTCAAATTTGGCCTATTTTTTTGACTCTACCACCTCTAAATACCTCTTTTATTACAAATTCACACACAAAACTATCCGCCCCCCACAAAACCCAATTCTAACCCCCACTTTCCCCCCCCCCACAGTTGCCCCAGAAACGGTGAAAGTGCGAGTGGAACCGACAGAGCTAACTCCGGGGACGGAAGCGAGGCTGTACTGTGATGCGGCTTCCAGTAATCCACCAGCCCAGCTGTCTTGGTGGCGCGATGGGATCCCTGTTCAAGGTAATGTTAATGTTATGGTACTACAGATAAGACAATATAGATTTGCTGGATAGATGTGACTGTGAAAGTCAGAAACTTTGGCGCTAGTGGCACCTTAACTGTCATGCTTTAAAGATATTAGCCGTAATCACAAACACAAGGCCCAATATTATTCTCTGGATCTGTAGGTACTTACTATCTACAACCATCTAAATCAGCTTCGTCCCTTTCTGTAAATATCTATAATATTAATTTCTGTTTAAAGTATTACTTTCAATTATTTGTTGTTTCCAGGTCTCCCGATGCAGATGAAGAAAGGTCTCCACGGCGGCACAGTGTCATCTATAGAACTCAAACTGAATGTCAGCAAGGAACATAATGGTACGTTTAAATAACATAATAAAGTATTATACTAATTTAAGCTAAGCGTCCACGTATCGGTATCGTATGTATCGGACCAAACGGATTGTCATAAATGTATGGAGAAACGGCGTCGGCAATGCCGTTGAAGTGGACGCTCTTGTGTGAATTTCTATACTGAATTCGATGCCGAAACGTGGACGCTTAGGTACCTTTAGTCGCCCTTGTATGTGATTTATAAGATATATAGGTATTTATGAATAATCATATTTGATTATTAGCCAAACATAAACCGTATTAGTTAATTTTCTTTCTACATTAAAAAATTTTATAAACTAAAATTTTGTCCTACTTTCATATAATTACAATGTGTGTTTTTGTTTATTAGGCGCAGTCTACACTTGTCAGGCGATGAACGAGGCCCTGCAGAGGAGTGTGCACGACGCTTTGGCTCTTAAAGTATTATGTAAGTACCATTCATTTTATGTAATTATTTATGTTAGTTAACTCTGCCACGGTAAGTGAAGGTTCAAATACAATGCATATTTTATCTTTTTTGCCTTTTTCAACCCTTAGTTAGTTCGTAGTTAGGTTGACCACCGGCCAAATGCCAGATTGTACAATGAGCTTCCTATGGGAAGATTACTGGTAAAATTCTTCCCTGTAGGTACTTACATATATTTTATTTATAACTGAAGAAAAACTGATTTTAAATGTTGTTTTTTATTTATTTATTTTATATTTGTGTACTTTATAATATACGTAAATAAAATTGTGCCACGGCCACGACTCACGACTAAAATGTAATGAAATACTTATTTATTTTTATTTATTAACCTTACAGACGCGCCAATATTCGACGTCCCCTCACCCCCGCCCTCGCTCGGAGTCGAGAACCAAACCCTGACCATCACCGCCACCGCCACCGGGTCCCCTGACAACATCGTGTACACGTGGACTAGAGACGGACTGCCCATTACCAGGAGCCAGTATACACAGAGTAAGTTCATTATTAGGTACCTGTAGTAAAATAATGTATAAATAAGTATTTTTGTTTAAACTATCTAGTAAATAACAAGGGGCTTGGCCAATGAACAGTTCATTGGCTCACGTGTTTCTCGCTGATTTACGAGGCTTTTAGTTAATCAAACCTTTATGTATTTGTACCCTGTGATGTTTTATTGCAAAAAGAGTAAATTATGTGGCTTGAGTTTGTCCAAACTCATCCAACACATAAATAGGGTATAAACTGTCTACTCATCCTCCTATTTGACAATATCTTCATGAATTGCATCAAATCTTCCTGATGTATATCGTGTCTTTATAATATCCACTGTTCCCAAGTACCTAGGTCTTCCTGAAGTTGGATCTATAACACCTTGTCAAACTATCAAACCACCTATTCCTACCTTTTCATTCCTTCAAAGATTGACGGTTGGTTAGTTTGAAAACAAAAGTGTAATCGCTGCCAACTTCAGCCCTATCTACTGTTTCAACCAAAATTTACTAAGCTTACCCCTCTTTTCCAACCCAGACGAGCGAATAATATCAGTGGGCAGCAGTCTGACAATTTCGTCCGTCTCCCGCCACGACGCCGGCGTGTACACTGTGGAGGCCACCAACAGCCGGGGCGCCGCCGCCAGCAATGTCACGCTTGTTGTGCAGTGTGAGTTATAAGCTATAGGTTATATATCCTAGGTTTATAGATATTATTCTGGGAAGTAGTAGGGTGGTTTCGCAATATTTTAGAGTGACAGGTAAGCGCTATCTGCCCAGTGAGGCCCAGTGAGGCCCAGTGCTATTACAGGCAATAAGTTTTGACATTGGTAAATGTCATAACTACTCTTAGGCCCAATGTCTGTGAGATAAAATGTATGCTGTCACCCTCTGTTATTATTTTTTTGACAGTGACAAAAAAATAATAACAGAGTGTGACAACATTATCTCACAGGTAGCCACTTACCAGATATTGTGAAACAGGGCCTTATTATACAAATAGAATAGGCTATAATTCGCCCTGCCCTGCAGTCTTGGAAACCCATGTACCTACTGTAGCGATCTATTTATAGGATTTGTGTGTGTTTTTTTGTTGTTTTTTTTAATTTCTGTAATAATATATAATAAACTAAAATATGGGTTTTGTTACAGATTCTGCAAGCATCAAGTCTGTTTCTCAGAATGGAATAACGAGCCCTAACGAAGACGCCATTTTGACTTGTACCGCTGACGGTAAGTTATTTATACTTTAAGTAATAAGTAATTGAATAAGCATTTTAATAAATATATTGACTGGAATTTCTAGAGTAGTTATCAAGGCAAAACGATAACTTTGTGAATTTTGTATTATAACGCTCGTATATAAAGAAACAATACGAAAATAATAAAGAAGGCAGTACAGAATCAAGCTATCTCACTTTATTCGTTTCATCATGTTTTGTCTGTCTATACTCCTTCCTACACCCACTTATGTAACGGCTGCCATTTTTATGTTCTTTCTTTACCTACGGAGGTCATACCAGTATTTACATTATCTCATCAATTCTAATCAATCTTAACAATCTATTTAATATTTTCTTCCAGGCTTTCCATTAAACAGCGAGCACATACGCTGGGAGCGGGCCGGCTACGAAATTGATCCCTCAAAAATATCCTTCGATCCCAAAAACCTAACCTCTTATCTCCTGATAGAAAACCCGACACGGCAAGATGTTGGCAACTTCACTTGTATCGTGAATAATGGGTTAGGGAGAGAGAGTAGGAGAGAAGTTATGTTGGTAGTTCCGTTTAAACCGGAAATGGATGTGGCGCCATCTTTGGCTAAAGTCGCTGCTAATACGGGACAGAGTGTTGAGTTGACTTGCAGGTTAGTTTCTTTTGTTATTTTTAAGTTTGTAAAACAATTATTATGCTTGTGAAACTATCTATCTCATCACTACTGTGGGACATTTTCTCCGTCAAGAATCGAACGCTAGACCTTAAAGGTGCTTAAATGTGTACAGAGAGTTACTAATAGTTAATCTGTGGGACAGAACAATAATATTTAATGTATCTTGACCAATGGTTAGAGCCGTTTCTTATCATGCCTGTATAATTTCATCAAAACCATCATGCAAAATCATCTGTAGTTTGAATTTTCTTTCGTGACCCGCACTGTCATCAACTTACCCTAACAACAACATCCCCTATTTCAGATGCCTAGCCGCCCCGCAACCAACATTCACTTGGACCAAAGACAACACGCCACTACCAGTCAACACTTCTACTAAATACACTTCAAAAACTTACCGAAACAGTCTTACGTACACTTCTGTTTTGGTGATAAATGCGGTGACTAGCAAAGACTATGGAAGTTACAAGTGTGAAGCGAGCAACTATTTGGGCGGGGAAAGTGCGAATGTTGAATTGACGGCTACAGCGCCACCTGGTGAGTGGAGTTTGAACTTTTTATGCAAAGATTTTACACACTTTTATGGGAAAATCAGGGTGTAAATGTCTTGCTCTCTCAAATTTAAAACACAACATGGTCTAACTCAATTGACTCAAATTGCTTTTTGGGAGCAAGAAACTTACAGTCTGTTTATTAGAAAAACATTTAATTCTGACAGATCAGTAAAATTCAAAGTAATTTATAGCCATAAATGGCGCTGGCAAAAAGTTACAAACCTATGACAACAATCATATTTGTAATGAGCTATCAGAACACTCTTTTAATTTTTTATACTTTGTGGTTATAAGAAATTTAATATTATTTATCTATCATTTAACTAACCCACAATTCCTCCTTGTCCAGACATGGTTGGTCCCCTGACCGTAGTAAACGTGACTCAGTCGACGATCACGATAAGCTGGTCGGCGGGCTTCGATGGAGGGTTGCCTGTCAGATATCGCGTTAGATACCGGTAAGTACATAGTACCTATATAAACCATTTTAACAAAAAAACTACTTATAAATAAAACAGCATAAAAAGGCAAAATGTCGCCATTAATTCTATGCTGTCTCATTCTGTCCGCCTACTGTCAAAGCAAGGCAGCGATATACTTAAGGTCGACATAAGCTTCAACTTTTTTTCTGCAACTCAGCGTCAAATCAGTCTCCAATAGGGTACAGCCATAGATTCAGGGTCTTACCATCAAAAACATTTAAAACAAGTTTAAAACATTGTCAAGAAGCTGTCAAATGTATCATATAAATGTCTAGAATTTCTTTGAGACCACTCCTGTCAAATAGGCTTTTATTATTTTTAGTATGGTAATGCATATTAGTCTTTTGTCTGATTTCACGGTATTCAACCGGTTAAATCTATTAAATATCACCACTAACCTCCAACCAAATCCACAGCAAAATCTACGACGAATCGTACCGCTACGAAGACGTAACCCCCCGCAACGCCACCCACTTCACCGTGACGGGACTCGAACGTGGGACCGCGTACCTACTGTCTGTGATGGCGATCAATAGAATAGGGCAGAGCAAGTATCGGCCGGACGACACTAGCGCCACTACACTGGGTGAGTGAATTTGGAAGTAATTGTGTGTATTAAGGGGTTTGAAGGCACCCATTTGACTGAACGTTAAATCTTTGTTTAATGTAATTTTATTTTATGATGGATAAATTTTACTATTGACAGTTCGAAATTTTCAATGTGTGCCTTTAGAATCGGCTCCATTGATAAAAGTAGTATTGTGACTGTAAGGTCGATAAGTTGGTAAAAGAGGCCTACAGTCCATCAGTGTAGGATATATGGCTGATGAAGATTTTATGGAAAACTTTGTAACTTAATTTTAAAATGACTGGATGGTTAATTTAATTCTATGAGATTCTTGAAAATCTGACTTTAGTTATAGGAAACTTAAAATCTCTAAAATAAAGTACTTAAATATAAGTCACAATCTTTATAGGTAAACGAATCATCAGTTTACTTCTAACCACTTTTACTTTAAACCACCTAAAAGCGCCATCTATTTCAATCCCCCTTAACTATTAAAGCAGCTAACCCTGACAACTGGGAGCCTTGGGCGACGGGCGGCCGTGTGTCTTCCGCCTTAGTCGTAGCTGGAACCGTCGTGGGAACGGCCCTTATACTGCTCAACGTCCTATTGGTGGGATTCTGCCTCCACCGACGGAACGGCAAAAGGATTCGAGGTTCAAAATGCGAATTACGACGCATGCTTGATGTTGTCTTAGTTTTAGTTCTGTCGTTTAGCACTAGATGGCGTTGTTTCGACTTTTTATGTTTCCCTTCAATTGTTTTGCGTTTAATTTTGTTTTTTATTTATGTTTTGTTTTTCTTTTGTTCAAAATAGCTTCTTCGAACCCTGGGGAACTGTCAATTCGTCCGTCAGAGCATGGGGACATGTCAAACGGCGCTATAGTGTATGTGTCAGTGACGGCTGCTATACTTGTCATAGTGAATGCGGGTTTAGTGGCCTGTTTTCTGCTAAAACGCCGGAGCAGGCGATTGAAAGGTAAATTGGAGTGAATTTTGTGGGTGATGGTGTTATAAAATAACACTAACATAACATAACATAGACTAGTTGACTAGTTTATAACATAATCATTATAACAAGTTTGAGACGTAAACTATTTTGAGACGTAAAAGGATAAAAGGGTCATGTAAAATTGGTACTATTCGTTGGATTTCTGGGATTACTACCTAACTTTTATAATGCTGTTTATTGCTGGAAAGAAAAAACAATTGTAAAAGGATCAGTTAACTTACACTTAGTTATAATTATGGTTTATAGTACAGTTAAGGGCAAAGAAACCAGACCCTACTAACATAATATTTGTTATTACGAATTATGATTTTCAAGTATCCTTGCATGTTTAATTATATTTTGGTTTGTTATGTACCTACTCAATAAGTTTAATATAAATTTATTTCAATTCTTATTTATTAATTTATTTATTTAATTCTTTATTGCACAAATATATAATAAATGCACAAAAGGTGGGCTTAATGCTAAGAGCATTTTCTTATCACTTTATATGCATGGTTGTTGGTTGTGCAAAAATAATACACTTTGCTTCTGTATGTAATTTTATTTTACAAAGCTTTATTTTTCTAATCAGTGGTTATGAAACGCATTAAATTTTTTACCTAACGCTTTAAACTATTGGCTATTGACGTTGTTATTACATTTTTTAATTAGCACGGAACATTAAATTGTTGAATAGCTATAATTCACAAAGAGCCTTTACAATGACTCCTTTTCAGCTCTGCTTACTATTATTACTTTTATCCAATTTTCAATTTCCTCACAATTTTTTCCACTCACCAACAGAGCAAGCGGGCCAAGCGTCCAAAGCGGCCACCATAGAGATGTACGCGCCGTCTTCCTACAACGAGACGGTCACGGGCGACACTCTGAGTTCCGTCAGCGACAAGTCGGAGACCTACTCCGAGCCCGCCGGCTGCCCGCCCGTGCCCGCCATGCCGCGGACGCAGGTATGAAGATACTTAAATAAATAGATAAAATACTCTTTATTGCACACAAAAAGAAACACAATGAATACCTACTACTGATAGGCATAACAAAACAAAAAATGCGCCTTCATTGCTTATAGCAATCTCTACCGGACAACATTTGGATTGGAGAGTGAGCAGTTAGATAGAAAGATGCGTGGAGTTTTCCTCACAATATTTTCCATCTTTTGCAATCACCGTAAGAGCACTCCGTATTATTGTATTCAAATTCCTTGCACCTGTAATGTACACAATATTTTGCACAAAAAAAATTTAATGTGTGTTTATAACCAAGGAAATAAAACATTTACTGTGTTGTGTTTATCGTACTTAACCTAAGTAGCTCTATGATTATAAATGCCACTTTTACTATAAGTAGGTACTATCCTTATAATAAAATGCAATACATTACATAGTTCAAACAATTGTATTGTATACAGGTATAGTTAACAAAAATTATAATGACATTACTTATAATAGTTAATTTTATCGTAAAGACAATTTTCTCAAATCTCCCTTCTCTACCTCTTCCAGCCTCAAGACACGTACCTAACCGACCCCGGTCTAGTCCTCCCCCCTCCACTAGACTACCCGGACTACCCCCCTGACTACGCGCTGCACGCGCGCACGCTGCCGAGGCAACGGGATATGCAGAGTGAGTGTTTTTGTAGCTTAATTACTTACTAGCTGTTCCTGTGAGCTTCGCTTCGCCTTAAAAAGTTTTCCCGTGGGAATTCCGGGATAAAAAGCAGCCTATGTTCTTTCCCAGGGTCTAGACCGTATGTATACCAAATTTCATCCAAATCCGTTCAGTAGTTTTGGCGTGAAAGAGTAACAGACAGACAGACACAGTTACTTTCGCATTTATAATATTAGTTAGGATTAACTAACTACCTAGTATTGAGTAGTACAAAATGGGGTACATCAATCAGATAATTTTCGGGAGCATTGTCTCTGCAAGGTCAGTTTTCTCTGCACCCGACGGTACCAATGCACAGAAGACATTTTATCACCATTGGTACCTTTTGAGAAATGGGGACTTGAAGGAATAAAAATTGCGCGACGCCAAAGGACGCGCCCCAATCCCTTGTACCTTTAATTAAATTTATAGTTCTTATTTTATCGTAGCGACATCTAGTAGCAGAAAAGTACCTCATACCTACAGATTTTATATTATTTTGCTTGTACAAGCTTGTATACAATATTGGCTCTACTATTGATTTTAATTATGACTAGAGCCAATACAATATAGAACACTTACATTTTTAGGTCTCTTTACACATCGAGATTGAATTCATTGCTGTCATCATTTAAAGTTCCTTCAAGTAATTGAGCTTCAAAATTAATCTTATTCCAAATATAACCAATACTAATCCTATGCCCATTCTCCCCAGATAAAGTGACATACGCGCCGGCGCCGTCCCCGATGCCGCCTCTAGACGGCTCCTACTACAACATGTCTTCAGACAGATATCTGAGCTACCCGCCGCTCA
Source organism: Plutella xylostella (assembly GCF_932276165.1). Lineage (NCBI taxonomy): Eukaryota > Metazoa > Arthropoda > Insecta > Lepidoptera > Plutellidae > Plutella > Plutella xylostella. The sequence continues at coordinate 690,288 of NC_064011.1, read as the reverse complement.
TAGGCGAATATCTGTCGCAACAGGTGAGAAATACACCATGACATATATCGTAACCTTTCATAGACAATCTACGAACTCGATGTAGTGTCACATACTTACAGAAACAAATCCAACTTCACACTCACTCCATCTAGTTGGTAGTATTGTTTATCGAAGAGCGCCGGCGTCCCCGATGGCTCGATTAATTCGTTGTATTCATTCAATTATATTTTATATTTTTTGCTTATATTGCAATGAATTTAGTCAGTCATTGCTATGAAACCTATAAACTGTATTGCGGATCTAAAAATCCAGTCAAAGAGGCAGAACTTCATCAGAGGGGTCAGGTTTCTTTTCCCCAAACTGTACATAAATTGATAGGAATTATATTATAATTGAATTATTTATATTATAATTGATTTATTTATATTATGATTGAATTAATTCAGCTGACAACTTGAAACTCCCAATACAAATAAAACCCCACATTAATTTACTTACATGTAAATACCTGTAAGTATTTATAATGTTCAGTTTAAAATATTTTACTCAAAATATGTTTTTTTCCCCCAATTCTTCCAGGCCAACCGTCCCCCGATGTCGGGCTACGCGACCACGCCACGGCCGCATGTGTTGAGAGAAGAGAACGAGATGAGTGTAGACGCACCGCAGGGGTACGAGGTCGATGGTACGTAGTCTTCTTCTTCTTACTTATACCTCGTTTAGAATAGGAGGGACCCATGCTGTACAATCATTAAGGGACGCTGCAACAGAAACAAGTGACAACGCCAAAGAAAGTATGCATATTAGGGCGACATTAAATTGTATTATTGTTTGTAATGCGTGTCGTGTGAAGGGAATGAGATGAGTGAAAGAAAGAAAGCAAGAAAGAAAAGAAAGAAAAAACATTTATTGCCACATAATCGGGAAAACACAATAAAACACAAATACTGTCAGTTTTTAACGTTACAACGTTAGGTAATGTTATGTTGGTAGGGGGTCAAGTTTATCTGTCCCTGACCATACGTAGATATAGTGAGCTGAGTTACGACGGGCCACACTTGACCGCTGCAAAAACAGCATAGTTTCTAAACATACAAGGCCGAAAATACCCTTACCCATACGTAACCTTACACCAATATGACTTTATCTATTTACATCAACTCAATATTAGACATTTTCCTTTACTATTCATACATTACACATACATCACATTTATTCACACATTATGCTCACGACTGTAATCCCTAACACACGGAAGCGAGTCACACGCTTTTTGCTGTACATTTGTACATAAGTACGTGATAGGTCGCGAGCCGTATCGCCGTTTTAGAATGAGTACAAACAAATCATGCATTGAATCCGTTCATTTTGTTATATTATACATAAATTATTCTACATAAAACGTTTCCATTTGTTTCAGTATCGGAGCGTCAGTCCCTGTCGGGCACGCTGGGCCGGCGCCCCGCGCTCTCCGCCGCGCCGCCGCCGCCTGACGTCACTAGGACTCAGGTATGCTATTATATTCTACTAGCTGTTCCCGCGAGCTTCGCTTCGCATTAAAAAGTTTTCCCGTGGGAATTCCGGGATAAAAAGTTGCCTATGTTCTTTCTCAAGGTCTAGACCATATGTATACCAAATTTCATTTAAATCCGTTCAGTAATTTTGGCGTGAAAGAGTAACAGACAGACAGGCAGACACAGTTACTTTCGCATTTATAATATTAGTTAGGATATTTAGGATTATGTGTTTATACAGTATGCCAATCAGTATAATTGTCGACTCTATCGATAGGTAATTAAATTCTATAGCAATTTGTAAATAACATCTTAATCAGCGCCCCTGTCGGTTACGGAAGAAACTAGTGAATCGCCTACAAACTCCAGTGAACCGCTTATAGAATTACAATTTTATTGTGATTCACACACTTGGTGGGGTATTGTGAGTGTAGTGTCTATGGGGAAGTCAATAGATTGAAACTCAAAAAATCACCAAGTATTCATTTAAACATTTGTAGGGCGTGTGACTAATTTAGCTGACCATACGAGTAACTTTTGATAGAATTTATTATGATTCTCCAATAACCATACCTTTTCTCTTCCACAGTTGCACAACAGTCCGCAACACCCGGCCACGCCACCTACCGTCAAGCAGCCGCAATCCATCCTCAAGTGTCCGAACAGAACGAAACAGAACAACTACGACTACGGCAGTCCACTTAGCTCGAGCAGTCCACAAAACACTGCGCAAATACTCACAGTTCACAACCTGAGCAACGAAGTACCCCACTACGGTACGATAAGGAAAGACAAGAACAAACAAACGTTAAATTAAAGTGTGTAAATTTGACTCTAAAGTGTGTAAGGATGACACTAAAGTGTGTAAAAATGACTAAAGTGAACACTGAGTTGTAGTGAACAGTGAGTTTAAAGTTATGGACGCTGTAAAGTGACTTTAAGGTAATATTGTGTTTAAGTGAAGTGTTAAAATACAGTACAAGTTATGAGGTCGAATTTGATGAATCACTTGAGTGAGATTTAGGTGATTTTTAGTCAAACTACCCTCGAATATACAATGATTTATTGGCTGTATGTCCGGTTGTATGATTACGAGCAATTATCATGGATGTGATAGGAATATAAAGGTCTAGGATATTCCTCAATTTAGATAGGTAGGCTAAATAATTATTATTATTGAACAAAACATGCCGATTCTAAGCGTTTTCGCCCGGGTAGGTAAGAATTTACGTACATACCTAGACGGTAATTTTGATCTATACTTTTTGTATTCTATGCATATTTCTCGTTTTTTATAAAAATGTTTTGATAAAAGCTATAAAAGAATATTTATTGTTTCTATTACATTTGCCCGGGTCGATATTTGTTCGTAGTATAATCGTTTGACTGACTTTAAACTAAAGATAAAATTGTATAACAATAATAATTGTGAAAATTGCACGGCGAAAATTTACACTATAAATATAATTTTACACTGATTTAGACAAAGTTGAAGTGTCTTTTCGTTTGGTTTCGGATAATAGGGTAAACACTACTGTTACTGGTACTTCTTCTTCAAGAAGACTGGTACTGTCTAGTTATTTTTTTATATTTTCGCCGTGTGATTTTTGCTGACGATCAACCGTCTCCTGCCAGCGTTGTGGTCTTTGTCTGATTTCATTAGAAAAAATGGAGCCGAAGAATACGTGTATGTGATTTTTGCATTTACTTACTGTTTTTCATTTAAATCTAGTGAATTTTATTATAGATATCTACAGCTGTAGTCAAAATGACAGAAGCAATATCAAAAAACTTTGATTTATTTTAACAATAAGTCTTTGTTAATTATATACTTGGGTATCTGGCCCCTCTTAGTAACATTGTCACTTTTGAGAGGGTTAGGTTTCTCTGCTTTACACTGTACTAGCATATTGGGCTCAATTTTTTGTGTGAAATCGGACGATACATAGTTTGCAGTTTTCATGAGTTAACTCTTCGTGCCAAATAAATATTTATGTACTTATACATACTTACATCATTTGTCTAACAAATCATCCCCATGCTTCTACTATATGTGTCAAATTATATTGCTCAATTGATAAAAACATGTATTTTTTAAAATATGTACATATTTACCAACTGCAAACTATTATTCATGACACAACTGTCCACTGTAGATAGCCAAATAGAGATAATTATTGAAATATGTTCTCATTTTATATATATTTAATTAGTTAAAAATATTAAGTTTGTACATCGCTTGGTCGATTTAAAATTATATACTTAACGCGATTTTTATCGCTGGAAAATATTTTTTTGCGAATAATTCTCATATTATTCTCTTGTTAAAGTGGAAAATTTTCGATATAATTATACTTAAATACATGAAAAAAGACATTTTGTACATATTTGGTTGCCTTATTTATAGGTATAATTTTTAAATTTTATTAAAATTCCTACTTTTGTAGTTTTAATCTTTTAATTTTTAATGCTGATTCTTAGAATATTTAATTAACTCATTATTATGATAATCATAACGAGATTATTTATGCATTTAATAAATAAAAATACAAACTAATACTCAATTGCGAACTGACAATAACTATAAGTTTACCCATACATATGTTACTCGATTGATCTGTAGACATTTTAAATTGATTTAAGATTGTCTGTCAAAACGTATTTTTCATCTTAAAATTGAAGTTTGAAGTAAGTAATTTAAAAATAAGTTTTCGACAGGCAGGGGGTCATTCTAAGCTAAAGGTTGTGGGTTCATATCCCGACTAAAACGTAATATTTGTAACTATTTTTGTCTATTGTAAGCGTAAAGTTTTGCTTCAAAACGTGTGTTTTGTCGTAAGTTACTACTTATTAATATCAGGGAAATTTAGATGATAAAATCTTAAATTAAGTGGTAATTTAAATAACTCAGTCTAACATATTTCAAGAATGTCCCCCCCTCCAGATTTCGTAAAAGCTTTTTTTGTTTTATTACAATAATGTACAAATACCAAAGTTTATTAATTATTATTGTATTCGCTTAAGTTATCTAAATGTAACTAACTTAATACTTACCTGTTGTTTTCTATCTAGACAATTAAAATATAAAAAAACTGTGTTTTTTTAAATAGCCATGAAGGATTAGTTGTATTCTAATTGTCTGATAATGACATCCACTCTCTATATTATAATGACTGATTTAAAACCATTTGTAAATAAGTTAAAATAACGATAATTCCGATATAAGATCTCTTTGTAATGAGCTTTGTTTTTGATATAAACTAATTAAATTAATTATAAAAAAATCCATCCGAAGTTTGCAAAGCGAGTCTTTCTGGCAAGCAGTTTTGATCTTTACCGACTTGTTGTTAAAGACTGCTTTTGTATAACGATAAGTGTATATAGAGTGTGAACTCTTTTGTTGTTACATTAAAACGTACGAAAATAATAAATGTAACAAAATAAATTATTTTGTTTAATTTTTCATCTTTTATTAGTAGACTTTACCCTGACACAAATTTTTAACCAATTATCCCCTGTTAATTGGGTGCACGATAGGATTACATATCAATTTAGGTTTAGCTTAACTTTAGGTTAATCAGCGACGCTTATAAGACTGGCTAAACGGTGAAAAACCCTAGAAGGTTTAAGTTCAGATTCGCCACATTGCAAGTAAGTTTTGGGATTCATGTCGCATAAAAAGTACCAGGAGACCATACATAAGAAGGAGCTTTTACTAAGAGCTTAGTTTTATAGATGAGCGAATCTAGAATAAAATTTCATACCTCATGTTTCATTCAAGTACCAGGAGACTATACATAAGTAGGAGGTTTTAAAGATGAGCAAATCCTTGAATTTCACCATACATATTATTATGAACGAGGTTTTACTAAAACTTTTATAGGCAAATCCTTGGATATCATACCCTACATGTTGCTATAAAGTACCAGGATACCATAAGTAATAAGGAGGTTTTAGTGACCACTGTGCATTTTAATTTCAAGTTGCCTAATGTAGGTGTTTGATGTGAGACAAAAGAAACAAAAAATAAAAATCCATAAATTAATTTTATTAACACTATTTTTCACAATATCATAACAATCTGTTCTTATGTAAAAAACGTTTACTTTACGATTCATTACTATATTACCGTGAGACTGTGCTTTTATTGGGTAAAGTTGAATTAAAACTTACTTACCAATAATAAGCAAAGCCTCTGAAATTAAATAATACACAACATTTTAATTATAAATAGAGAACTAGTGCATTGTACTCCCGATAGATGTCTCCACTGTTATCACTGTTTTGAAAAAACTAACAATATTTTTGGTTTAAAAAACATACATAACTGAAGTATTTTTTTACAAAACCTATGACCTAAAAAAAGGAAAATTATATTTGGTGTGTTACAGCAGAGCCATCTCGCGAAAAGTTTGGAGCAGTTCTCTATTTGAGCGTCACACTGGTGAAATCGTTAAATAAAGGCAAATTTATCTTCCAAGTTCGTTAATTGAGCTACAACTAAGTTATCTAAACAGAGGACGGTAATTTGCCCATATTTGAGGACTCTCTATTTACATTAGTCACATAGTTTAATAATTAATAGTCGCCGGTGCATATTATGTAGCTAGGCCATGAAGGTGGAAGTAGTTATAGTTTTACTCTACAGATGGCGTTGAATTTAATGTTAATGTTTATTTCTTTAATTAGGTATAAAAGAAAAAAAAATGGAAGATCTGCAAATATTTTTGACAATTTTTATTCAGAATAAAATTGAATGGCTAATAGGTAATTGATCTTTCATCTCTTCAAATTAATTATTTCATAATACCGTAATTAGGTACTTACTTGTATAAAAATATTTTAAAAGCATTGGCAAAAAAAAACTAAATAAATAAGTAAATTAAATAAAAGTAGTTATTTGTTAAAAAAAAACTGTAAGTACGTGATTCGTTGCTCGCTTAACAATATTATGTTTATTAACAAAACTAAATGTAATAAGTAGGTACAAAAAATAAATGCCGATTTTTTGAACTATTGACCTAAGTACATCAGTGAACACATCTACACGGTGTTGTTATACATTTTACACTTCCCAATGCAAAATTGCACCAAAATTTTGCATCAGATGGTATAATGAATCCATTATTATAACTTGTAGTGTCGTTGTGTTGTGACACGTCGTCAAACTAATAATGCAAAATGGAAACATAACGTAAGTATGAAGCATTTTTTCAATAGTTTTCACCTGTATACAGGGTGTTGCAGAAATGGTATACGAAGCCGAAACCTACATGTGCAGCATGGTATATCTAAGCCCGAAACTGCAAACAGAATTTCAAAATTCGCGATTTTTGCAACATCCTGTATAATGCAATTCTACATTAGGTTGTGCTTAGGGGCCGTCCATTAATCACGTGAGGTCGTTTTTCTCATTTTTTGACCCCCCCCCCTCCCCCCTGGTGATATTTGGTGAGGTTTGGGACCAACCCCCTCTCCCCCCCCCCCCCTGGATCACGTGTATTTTTTTGGAAGTCTATGTAAAGGCAATTTTTGACTAGAAAAAATATAGGTCATACTACAAATCGTTAAAATTTTTGCGCCGTCCAAAATATCGGTTCAGAAATAACTAATTCTTGACAAAAAATTAATACACGTGATGTCTAACGAGAACCCCCCCTCCCCCCTCGTGATGTTTCGTGAGGTTTTCAGTATCCCCCCCCCCTTTGAGCCTCACGTGATTAATGGACAGCCCCTTAAACAACACCATGATTTTTATCAACCTTTATAGTCTCTTAAAGAGTCTTTGACGTCTCAACTATATTAAATAATTAATTAGTTAATATATAATTTACATTTATTAACACATTTTTCTATTAATAGACACTGAGTTTCGATCTAATTTCATCTACTCTGACTGTATTTGTTACAAAGACGGACAATTTGCTAACACCTGCATAAATATAATAATAATTTACAATTTTAGCTCACAACTTATCAAACATAGCTTGAGACTTTGTGACAAAAATATTCGCCCCTTATTATTTCGTTTATGGCGTTTCGCCCTTATTCATAGAAAAAGTTACTGGACGCTTTAGTTATTGAACTGTTTTGTCACTCTCTGTCAAAGAGTGACAACACAGTGAATTAGCGAAAGGATCCAGTAACTTTTTTTATGAACAAGGGGGTAAGGGTAGTTCTGGTTTATAACCGGCTATAGTCCAGAGATTTCATACACAATAAATCAGTAGTTTAGACTACTTTTGAGCCGGGTTTAAAGCAGAAGTAACTTTGGTATTTTTGGTTAAAGTACAGTAAGTAGGTATAACAAGACGTCCTCACGACCATTAACTTATATATTATTAGCGTAAGGACAGGCTCAACCGCCCTAGAAATTGACACCCTCGCGTTGACCCTGAAATCTCATAAATCTGTCATAAGTAATTTATGTGAACGATTAGGGCCAACGCGCGGGTGTCATTTTCTTTTGACAAAACGTTCTGACGGGCTGATTGAAATCATTGCTCACGGAGAATTAGTTTGCTAGCGTAAGATATATCTCAGCATTATAATGCTACGTTAAATCTTTATCATTTTCTACATAAAGATAGACCTTATTAGGTATGTAGAAGCACATTTACTGACTGTAATATCAAATGCATTTTAACATTAACACATCTGTCACAAAGCTCAAGCTATATTTTAATACATAATAACTATAATAGTTAATTACGCTCACACTCTGCCGCTCAATGCCGCCGACTATAAGCCTAAGGGTGCTTACATAGAGAATCGGGTTCCCCGTATCTACCGATAACCTGATTATGCGAAAGCGCTCATGACATTAAAAATCCGAGAAATGCTCTGTGAGTGAGCGCTTTCGCATAATCAGGTTACCGGTACAGGTAGATACAGGGAACCCGATTCTCTATGTAAGCACCCTGACTCATGACGTAAGTCAGTGCTGTGATTTCATGCCCCTCTTATAAATCTCTACCACGAAGGTACAATGAAAATTACAGCACAAACTAAACAATTAGTTTTGTTTTGGCAGATTCGTATATATGTTTAGGACACGATTCAAAGCTACATTAGGCTAACTAATCGAAAGACCGGTACAGGGTTTTCAGAAGTAGTTAAATATGCTCACTAGATGGCGCGCTTTATTGTCGATATTATAGTTTTAAGCATAAGCGCCATCTATTGGGACTTTTAGGAAAAACGTTACTGAAGTTATTTAATAAAGTATGTTAAAAAATACAGATCTACGTACCGTATTGTAGCTTTCAATCGCATGTTCCCAAACTATTTTAAACAAACTATTTTACATTATTTCGACTGACTCTTATTAAAATGCAAAAACTGCAACCAAAATATAAAATTTTATCGGAAAGTGCATAAATTACATTGTCCTAACATGTCGTAAATACGGGTCAGTTTACACACGTATCATTACCTGTAATTACAAATTTATATACAACAGTATCTATGTATATCCTAGGCACTATGTACAAAATGTTTTCTTACATGTAATAGTTTAGGCTTGATTTTCTCAGTTCTTATCGTGTAGTTTAAATTGAATCACTAAAGTTAATTTAGGTATGCTTATTTTAGGTTTTAGCGGACAATCACAACAAAGTTATTTTTTAAATTATTGCTGACAGACACATTTAGGTATTTTAGGCCATTAGATAGAGTTAGGAATTTAGATGATTTTATTAGTATAACTTTACTATACCGACGTTTTTGGTGTTTGGTATTTATTGTTATTTTTTTGCAGTTAGATAACCGTAAACCGGAATGAATTTATCATTCAAAATCACGTCCATTTCAAAAACAAAAAAATAAATACCAAACTAAAGAATCCATAAAAATAGCGCTGAAAAAGGCGTAATATAAAGTTGGTCTTCATTTTTTTTTAGAGCTTTCACTATGTTATTGGATTTTTTACATTTCCTTATGTGTGGTAAGAAAAGTTGGTTTTTCTTTGCAGTCATCAAATATGTATGGGATTTCGAATGTCAAAAAACCAATAATATAACGGACAAAGTATAAAAATCCAGACGTTTTTACCTACCGTCTTTTTTCAGCACTAATTTAAATTCAAAATGTCGTCTAAAGCAATTCATCCTGAGGGTTATTCTTCTCATAGATCTCTTGCATTCTTTGTTGTTCTTTTATTTTTTTCATTTGTGAGTAGATTGACGCTGCCTTGTAGTTAATAGGTCCGTAGTCTTTCAGGTCTGCATCAGCGTAGATCAGCTGATCATCCAGTTGGAACGGCTGTGGAAAAAAAAACAAATTTGAAGTTTTTTTTTTGTCTCCTACAGCTTTCTTGATTGCCAAACTAATGTTGTCTACGGAAGTTTCTAGATTGTTTGTATTTTTTACTATCTAGCTTTAATTATTGGTGGTTGTAAACTTTGTTAATCTGTTATTAGTGGCTGAGTACCTAATTAGAGAAGATAAGAAAAGCCAAGTCTACAAATTTTATGGTAAGTGTTAGAGTAATTTGTAAAACCTTTTCATTCATAAGCCTCGATTTTGATTATGATTAAATCCTTAACTATATCACCTTAGAGTAGTAAGCAGACGTTCTTATATTTGTACCTAGCTATTAAAGAAATTAAGATAAAAACCACTAAAAGCCAAACTAAATTGTAGTTAGAAATTTTGAAAAGATTTAATTACCTTCTAAAATATGTATGTGTCGCTCTTGGTAAACGCCTAGAAATAGAAAACAAAAACGTCACATCACAACATGCCCAAAATTTAAGCTTCATTTCCATTGGATAGGATCCAATTATAACTGACTATCATCAAAGCCAAGATTGTTAAAGCATAAAGCTTTTTGAAATCACTAAATGGGGGAATAATAATTTTACCAAAATAATTAAAGCTAGGTAGATAGAGTTGGAATTTAGTACTACTTATTGGTACTTAAAAGATTTCTACAATTTATTTCATTCGAATTATATTAGGGACACATTGTTTTGAACGTAAATAAGGTTCAAAAGATCCAAAATCAGACATAACGTTACCTGTGGGTTACCACCACCAAACATTAGCAATCGACAATCCCATGTATGGATTGAACCTTGCTTAAAGATTGTTGATTGCTAATGTGTCAGTGGTGATACGGTAGCTGAAAGTGTTAAGATTAGTGTTATTGATGCACAAAAGCAAGCTCACCTTCAAACGTCTATCTCGTTGAATTTCAGCGTCGCATATTCGCTCCGCGGCTGGCCGTGGCTGCTTTTTCTTTGATTTGTGTTACTAACTTGGTTAGGCTCTCGGTTAGATTCATCCGCATTTGGTATCGAATAAGTATCATACAAATGTCTATTAGAGTTTACTGTATTTTTAAATTTTAAATTATGATTACCTAAAGCTAAATCTGCATAAACTAGTTTTTTATGCTTTGACTCTTTATTTCTGTCTTCTCTTAGAGTTTTGTTGTAGTTTGGATTGTAGAACTCTGGGCCTAGATTTCTTGTTGAGTTCGATATGTAGTTGCCCTTCAGTAGTTGTAGGTAGGATCTTCTTTCGGGCTCACTACAGTCCTGTTCAGGGTAATCTGGCTTTTGATAATGATCGTATACTCCTACACAAGATAACTTTTCCCGGAGACTTTCGGACTTCTTAAGCCTACTTAGTTTTTGTTCATTTTTGTCTCTACTTCTATTGAGGGTCTTAGTGTAATATTGGACGTCAGCTGGTTGATAGATGAGAGGTCCAATTGTGTTGTTATACATTCTCTCTTGATCTACGGGTATTCGTTTATCTACTCTTACTGGCTGAAAATAACAAAAGCTGTGATTTTTTTGCAGTGGTATCTGGAAATTCTTTTTGTTTTTGCCTTTGGAGTTTAAATTTACAAAGTGATTGTGTTTTTGAAGGTATTGCTGCTGAAGTATGTTAGTATCCTGAAAGTGGAAACATGAGCAATGTTAGTCAGACAAGCAGTTAGTGGGTAAGGCAAGTATGAAATAATGAAAAACAGAAAAGCATGAAAGAAGCAAACAAAAGTTATACCTGAAACTGTCTACTATCCAACGAAACAGTTAAATTACTTTGTACAGAATTGCTACGACGTACTAATGATTTCTTTGGTACAGATTTTTCTTGAAGCTTTGGTATTTTCAAAGTTTTATCCGGTAAGATAACTTGACGGACTGGTAAACCAACTCTGTTCATTTGTTTCGATCCAGCTTTTAATGAATCATCAACTGATTTCACTAAAGAGGTAGAAGGCAATATAATTGATGTATTTTTCTTTGGTGTAGCTCCTATAATATTTGGTTTCGTCAAGACTGGTTTATCATCGTTGTTATCCTCATTTTCATCATTTGCGTCTTCATCAAGAATACTTGCTTCAGCTTTTTCAATACCTGGCTTCTTAGCAACTGGAGGAGGTATTTTTTTCTCTTCGTCATCTTTGGTTTTTCTTCTCGGCAAAGTCATTATGGGCTTTGATAAGTCATTTACAGACCTTGAAGGTCTCACTGGAGCATCTATGACATCATGGGACTTAAAGAATTTTGTCGTATTTATCAAGGGCATTGACAAATTCATGTAAACATGGTCAGTCTTGGTTGGAGAGGAATAAGGTGTTATTTTAGTTCGTGGAGCAGGCACAGGCCGATTTAAAGATTCGGTTGATAAGTTCACTGATTCATCGGGTAGTTCACATACTTGTATAGAGTCAGTTAAATTTTCAAACACTTCCACTCCACTAATATTAGTGTTCCCATTTAGGAATGCAGGATAGTTTGCGTAAATACCATGTTCTCTATCGGAATTATCTTGGTTATCTTTATTATTGTTAATCTCATTGAAATTTTCACCGTATTCCGTATTTGGATAGAATCTCTCTATATTTCTCTTTCTGATGGCTCGCATCGATTGAAACCGTTGCGGCTTTTTACTGTTTCTAGTATTCAGAGATGCAAACTTTCGGGTCTCTGGTTCACTTTCTTCATCAATAGTTGGAAATTGCTTTAAAAAAGATGGCTGCATTGGTGGCAGACAAGCGTTTAATAACACCGTTTGATGTAATGCTGGATACATTGGTTGAATCGGTGAAATTACCGGCATTCCATATGAATATTGAGAACTTGATGGTGATCCCACTTGATACGATAAAGGAGATTGCACAAAAGGTGGACACGACACGATCCTTGGTGTAAAGGACGGGTTAGTAGTCAGTTGTTTTTGTAAAGCTTCAATCCCATCAGCAGTTTTCCTTGTGTCGACAACTCTCGGTTGGATAGCTTGTACGGGCTTTGTTAAAAAATCCAAAACAAAACATGAAAAGAATAAAAATAAAAGTTAAAACAATAAAACAAGCAAACAAAAAACACGATGTGTGTATATGTTAATTTAAATAGTTTGCAATACTGGTATAAGCACTTACAAAACAAGAACTGGATTTATACCAGTGATATTGTTGATCAATTGGATAATTAATATTTTTATTAACAACAGCTTGATATCAAACAATTATATCAGTATAGCAAAATTGTATATGACTGATCACAACAACACAACGAATGCACTTTTAATGTTTTAACATAATTTTGATATGAACACAGCGCATTTAACAATGCCTATTATTATGGTGAATTTTACCTTATTCGGTGCTTGTTGAAGTCCGTGGAACGGCAAATTCTCGTACAGACCAGGATTGTCTGCTCCGAGTTGCCCGTTCGCTGCACTATCTACGCCATTCGTGGGTGGGCCTGAGGAAATTTAACGAATGTTACGATTAGTTTATCTAGATGATGTAATTGTTGATTTGTTGATTGATGTTGCTAGTTTTGAGAAACCACGAATAGGTTTTTTTTTTATAAGACCAACATTTTAAAAGGGCCTCAACTAGGTATTAATGGTCATTTAACGTTGATATTTTAAAATTGGGTTTAAAAGCAATACATACATATAAAGTTGAGACTTATAGAATTCAATTATCGTGCAAACTTACTGTCACCAGGCTTTTTCCGTTTTCTCGTTCCTTCTTGTATTGTTGGAGTCTCGTTTTGTAAAGGTTTTACGTGTACACTAGCCAAAGCCATTTTATCTGGCCGTTTAAAGGTAACAACTAAAAAACACATGCAATAAGCAAATTAGAAACACAAAAACATAAAAAACATGCACAAGCTTTATATTTGCAGTTTATGACACTCTACTATCTAAGCAATCATAGTAATTAAAAAATAGTATAAACATTTATATATTTCTTAAAGAAGTAAGTAAATATGTAGGACGTGAACATAGTGATTGAATAACTGATGTATATGATAAAGTATGTATGTGTAATATGGAAACAAATAATTAAAAAAAGAAATAAATAACTACCTCCTTCTGTAACTATAACGTTTGGAGTTTCACTTTGGAAAAACGATTTTAATCTGTTTTTGGGAACCATGTAACCAGACTTGTTCATATTGACTAATGACACTGCTCGTTTGTTACTTTTGTTTATCTTCTTATATTTTCCGCTTTCATCATCAGAATCTGAATATTTTTTTCTTAAATTCTTTAGAATATCAGTAACTTTATTTTTTGGTTGCTTTCTCTGCTTATTTATCTTTGCATATTCCACGGTGCAGCCACTTTGTTCCGTGTCTTCATCTTTATTAGTCCTGTTTCTTTCGAGTAGGCCTAGATTGGCGTCTTCTTGATCATTAACTTCATCATTGGTTGTTTTGGCAATAGTTTGAAGTCTAGCTTGATTTTTCGGACTCAATGTATGATTTGAATTAACATGAACGAGCACCCCAGGTTTCAACGGCCACTTATTTGGTGTTACCACTGTCTGTTGTTTAGTTTCGTCAGTTTTACATTCAGACTGATTTGCTTCTTCATTTTTACTTTGACTAGCATCAATTGTTGCTTGCAATTGTGAAAGATTGGCTTGTAAGCTACTTGTAACCGGAATCTCATTGGTCAAGTTAAATTTGCTCATTTCCAAGTTGCTTTGTGAGTAGTTTGTGTTGTCAACTAGTCTGGTTTTGTCTGAAGGCTTGTGTGGACTAAATGTCAAGTTAAGCCGAGGTGACAAAGCTGGCAATGCTTGAGATATGATAGACTGAGCAATTGAAACCTCATTTATACAGCTACCATCCGGACTGTTTAAAAAATGAAAATAAAACAAAAAGTTAATTCATGCAATGAAATGAAACTAACTAAAACTATAAACTTATATGTATATAAATAATATTTATGTTCTGTGATGGATTTACAATGGTATGTTTGTAAATCTACTTAAATAATAATATTTCGTATAAAATTTAAGGATTTATGTAAAATACTGATAATACGTTGATACTAGGTAAATGACACAATTACTGAACTGTTAATGTAAATATACGTACATAAATAGCTCACACTATAAAACTTCTCCAAAGAAAACGGTGCATATCTAGAAGAATGCTTTCGGTTTCACATAATTCTTCATGCAACAAAATTTCCAAAATTTTGAATAAATCTACAAATTTTATTAGCTCACGTGATACAATCAAATCTAGTAGCAAAAATCATACACTGTAGCGCCAAAATAATGCCGAATATTGTTGAAGTCCTTGTTTGTAATTATGAGGTAGGTACTATTTCAAAAAGAAATAAAATACTTAAGTATAAACCTGTAACCTCTTCATGAGTTCCAGCTAGTCACTAATCATTAAGTTTTATGTTCGGGTTTGTTAGGTTCGGGATGTTAGACGCTTCAAGAGTTAACAGAAGTGAAAGATATATCGTTTTGAAGATATTGAGAGGTCGATATAGATAGAAATAACGTTTTTAAACAAAGACTTCAACTTGCACAGCTAAGAAAGCATTCTCCACGCACGTTTGACAATATACATAAAATAAGTATTTTGTTAGTAAAAATACCTGTTGTATTGATAGTTGTCAGTCTTAGTACATCGGGTGTTAATGCTGTTAGGAACCTATACAGGAATATTGTATATTTTTAGAAAAATACTTGTTAGTATAAACATAAAAGTCAAATATCTTAATTTCAAAGTTAAGTAAGATACAGAAGTATTAAATACTTTTGTATTAGTATTTTTGGAAAAATAAAAGAAGGCATTTCAATGGATTGCATAGTTAATTCTAAAGCATGCCACTAAACTATTAGTTTAAAAAACCTAAACTTCTAAAAAACCATTGGTCCAAGCACACAAAAACTGGACAATCGACATTGGCAAAAGTACAGGCGAAAACTCAAAGTGACGTTTACAATTTTGACAGTTCATTATAACCTTTGCGTGACGTTTATCTCGGCATGGGAACTACGAGGGGGGACCTGGACGGAGGCATAGACAAAGTGTGCCACGAGTCTGCTCGGACCAATGGCGTAGCTGAAAATTTGCCACGTAACCTTTAGTATTCATTATTAGTATGACCTTGACATTTGACGAGAGTTGAAAGTTGATGTATTAGGGCAAGTAGCTATGTTTTACTATTGAATGCCCTACAAAGCTAAATATTATTATCTAATGGGGGCTAAGTATATAATTAGTTAATACTATAATGATATTGACAACATAAAATAAATAGTTCAAAATGTTCAATAACTACAAATAAAATTTGTGAAATACATAGCTAATGAATAAATAAAGATAGTGTTAAAGTTCAGAAGAACTAAAAATAAAGGTAATGTTAGTACAATACTATAAAATGTGAATATGGAATATAAATATTATGATAAAGGGAAAATAGTTGGTGTCTGCATACTTTTATCCTGCACTCTGTCTTTTCAACACAATAATAAAGTTTTAAGAAATCAAATTTAATTTCTGTAACTACTATGATACCTACTCACTTTCATTTGTTTTAAGACAGAGCACAAGAAAAAAGGAACATTCGATATTATTAAAATTAAAATTGAGAAAAACATGATAATAATCCACAAAAAACAACAACTTACTTTTCTCGCTCTTCTAGCTCCAGAGGGTTATTGTCTATATGTCGACGATGTTATGTGTTATTGACGGTATCCGTGACGTATTAGTGCGGGTTAGCGGCATTCCGGGAAAATAATTAGAAAACAAACGAAATTAGTACGAAATCAAAACATTTTCAAACATAAATTAGACTTAATACTTAATGCAACAAACGAAACTAAACAAGAAGGCATTATAAAATCTTGCAATACGAAACAATGAATTCAAGTATATGATTTGAGTTATTAATTAGTAAAATATTGATAGTCATTATAATGATGATTCGATACGGTGCAATGAAATGAAACAAAACAAACAACAGTTAAACAACTACACTTAACGAACAACGAGGAAACATACTAGTACCTATCGCCAACTACGCTAGCCAACAATGAAAATATTCCAGTGAGAAAAGTACCAAATTACTCCAAAACGGAAAAGGCTTGCTTAATGACGCCGTGGTCAATATTTAAAGTATGCATTTAGCGCATCAGAATATTCTGTTCAAATTTTAATGAAATGGTTAAAACCTTGAGGCTATTTGGTATCAGAAATCAGAATTTTCCATGTGGAATTTTTTCATAGCTCGCGTGTGTAAAAGACTGTTAATGAAAAAAATAACTTACATTTAGATTTTGCCCGCATCCGCCTGCAGACGCAGATAATGATGATGCAGAGGATCACAGTCAACACGAGCACCGCCAGAGCGATCCCTCCGAACAGAATCAACTGCTGTTGGTCACGCCACCAGACTTTTGGTGTTGCTGTAGAAGTAGAAACAGATTTAGACATAGGTCAAATGTGAATTGTGCGAAGGTTGCTGCATACGGGATGGATTTTCTCCTTAGATAGATAGTCTTTAGTTATTAACTGATCTAGCCTGAGTTGATTTGAAAACGTTTTCTTTTTCTCTAGGTAGGTATTCAATTTTGGAAATACTAAGGAAGATAATTCAAGATTTTCTATTGAAGCTCAGAAGCAACACAAACCTTATGGATAATTTGTAGCACAATAAAATTGTATATTGATCTTGAAGCATTAATCAATTGGTTTCCAATCGCGGATTGCGTTGCACCATCATTGAGTACTATTCAAATTGAAAATTATTGAGCATAAATTTACTTTCCCGATGTATTTTGAGTGACGATAATAAAGATGGACGGACAGACGAAAATGGACGGACAAAAAACAATGCATTTTCAAATTCCAGGTACAGCGACAAGCGTTTCTTCCCCAAAAGTGCAGCTGAGCAAAGTGCTAAATTTGTTTTATCATAAAAAATGCAGCCTACTTATGTCTCCTCTCCAAAAAAGCCCAAACTCTTTACGTAGTAACTTACCATAACTTTCCATGTTGGCTAAGAAGAAATAAGATTTTGTTTTAGTATTTTAATTTACAGTATTTACAGTTGGTATTTATCTCAGGAAATGTTATTTATTCACACTGTCTCTGATTGTGTGTTTCATTGATAGAAGTTTAGTATCAGTGATTGAACATTAAAAGATTACATACTTAAGTTGTAAGTTATTTCCAATAAATTTAAATTCTTACCTGGTATATCTCGTTCGCAAGCCCTCGAAATGCCGACAGAGTTGTTGGCATAGCAGAGGTATGTTCTGTAGACGTCGACACTCTCGCTGAGGCGCAAGTAGCTCTGCTGTCCACTCTTCCAGATCTTCTCGTCGGTTAGACTGTCGTTGTCGTTCTTTAGCTTCCACGTGAAAGACACCTGGAAAGAAATTGTCCATCAATGTACCGTATTATTTAATACTTACATCTTTACCTAACCTAAAAAGCACATAAGAAAGATGAGAGTGTTTATCTTATGTGCAAGTGCCATAAATATATTGCAAAATGACATCTTTGATCTGGCGACAGCCTGTAATGAAATACCTAGTAGTGACTCATATTTTCATGAATTAGTTAAGTTAATCGTCAATTTTGTTTTTATTTTGTAAATAGTTTTTGTGCAAATGAAAAAAACATTCATTAAATCAATGAACTATATATCAATATTATGATGATGATTCAGAGTTTTATGTTGATGATATACTAACCTCGCTCGGGTTGGCATGCGCCGAGCACTGAAGCACCTGCCAGCCGTCCAGCTCTATCTGCTTGATTCCACATTCAGGGACAACTGCAAGTGGGATCGAATTAATAAAAATATTATTAAGTATTCAGTGTATTTTAAACTGTTGAACAAAATTTGATGAAGGATGACATAAACTCCAAAAAAATGTAACCCTGAATATAATATTTTTTAAAGTCTATAAGTATTTAAGTCTGTCTATTCATCCACTCAACTTTTCTAGACTCAGACAGTCCTCTTATTTTGTCGTGTAAAATTTTTCCCAAGTATTAACCGCAACCTTTGGTGCTCCTTGGAAGAGGCGTCTGTCTATCAGTGCATTATTAGAGAATGATGATGATGTTGAATCGCTCAAAAGCTTACTTAGTAAAAATCTGGTGATTATGAACAATAGCAGCGTTTTATACGCTATATACGTCTTGTGAAAACAAAACATCAATACTCACACAGCACATCAACAAACACGCTAGTGCTGACAGCCCCATGTCTATTATACGCCTCGCACACGTAGTTCCCGGCGTCCTTCCTCTGAGCCGGCGGCAGTAAGAGCGTGTTGGAGCTGGACAGCACCAGCGAGGAGTTGGAGTGCTCCTTGGAGGTAGACTTGGAGGGGGACTGGCGGCGCCACGAGTAGGACGGGACGGGGAAGCCGCTGCGGAAGAAGAAATAGAATGTGATGTTATAGAAAATCTGTAAAAGAAAACTTAGACTATAATATCAATGTAGGGGAGAGAGAAAACCGCTGTTGAAGAAGTTATGCAGCGTGTTAAAGGAAAGATTTAAGTAGTCGCAGAGCACACAGTAAACGTAGAGTACAGTTTTGAATGATCTATGTATACTATGATGAAAAGATTCTACCACTTTTGTGGTGAGACCCTCAAGCATAACCTGCATAACAATCCACAAAGTTAAGCAAAATATCCTAGAATAAGGGCCAGTTTTTTGATCCCTAGTTAACTCAACCATTGGTCAAAAATGGCGACCATTAGTTAAAAACCGCTCAAATTTGTATGCAGCTGTCATGCTTGACAAGTGAGTTGACTAATGGTTAAAGTTGACCACGGATCAAAAAACTGGCCCTAAATGAAAATAACCCTTTTAAAAGAAAAGTTTAAGTCACTTTTCACATTTATTTACCTGGCTTGACAGACGACTTTGCCGGGAATCTCAGTCTCAATAACTTGCACCACTGTTGGAGTGACCGTGATGTTTTCTGGTTCATCTGAAAACACAAAGTAAAGTTCATCAGTTAAATGGCTCAAAAGCTTTCTGACCCTTGGAGGTGAGCTGTGATACTTTGGCGGAATCTGTGTAAGCCCAGTGACGCCACAATTGCGTTAAACCACCAAATTGCTATTAATCCATATTAGTCTATTGTGACCTTCAGTAATACAATGTTCCTTAACCTTTCAGCAGTAAAATTGGTTATTGATCGTATCAGGTCACACGTAAAAAACCTAGACATCAAAAACTTAAGAGAAACAGCAGAACAAAACCAACTCACACTCAACAGCAAACTTCGTAGTGCTATTCACGCCCGGGCCGGCGTCGTTGCGCGACGAGCGACACATGTAGCGCGCCGTGTCGTCTCGGCCCAGCACGTGGCCCGGCCACGCTGTCATGTTCCAGTACTGAGGGGAGAAATACAAATAACATAAACCTACTTATACAAGTTCTTGCAAAAGTTATTATTATTAAATTCTTTATTGCACAAAGTAAATTGCTACAAAGGCGAACTTAATGCTAGTAGCACTTTCTACCAGTTAACCTTTGGTAATGTTGAAAATTTGTTCAGAATGACTCCCAGAGTCACCCCCTTTTGGATATACCCCTTGTACAATACTCTGTAGAAAATAATCTAAGAGCCTTAATTATTTATTGAACGACACAACGATTATGAAGTTTAACGAATCTCTAAAATGAGAAGAAGTATTTTTGTGGCAGTCACCATAAGTTCTTTAGTTTTTTTTATTGCTTAGCTGATTTACCAGGCCTCCTTTCTTTTGCACATTGTGATTGCATGTAAATTAAATTGAATTTCGCTAATCCGTATTTTAAACTTCCTCTACTCTAGTGTGATGAAAGGCCTTCTTTCTTACCAAAGTGCTCTCTGTAGCCTCAAAGTCGTTCCTGTTAACTTGAGGTTCGATCTTGCGTTCCACCACGTAGTACCTATCAGTCTTCTCCGGGTCGATGACCTCTCCGTTCTTCAGCCATTGCACGCTGCAGAGCGGAGCACACTCTACTGTGCAGGTTAGCGATATGTTCTGGAAGAGTTATAAAGAGTTTTGAGAAATCATTGACAAAATTAATTGAGTTGTGTGTTTTGAAAGGATTGAATTTTGGCAACAGTTGAAGTTTGATCAGATGAAAAGGGTAGATAAGTCAGAAGATGATTTTGATTGACTTGATATATTTCCCGTTTTAAAAAAACTGTGTGTAGGTAGTAAAATAAGTGAAACTTACGGATGACTTGTACAAAGCGCCGCTGTATTGATTCATCGCCTTTTTGAAGCTTGGAGGCGCTGAAATATAAAAAATAAATTAGAATGTAAGTATGTAAAAGAGACACAGTAAAATATTGAAGATGTAACGAAACAAATGGATCAGAAGGAAAATTTAAACACAGATAGCTCATTTGCTGAAGAATCGGTCAACGTACACAAAAGACGATATATTGTAAAATACAGGTACAATCCCTAGCAGAATACGGCTCTCCACAAGGCACGATTTTCTCTCCACCACAACTCACCCATAACATCAATGGACACGTAAGACGGGTCGGGAGTATATATTTATAGAGTGTTGCAAAACTGGTATACTAAAATTTGCTTCTCTATAGAAAAAAGTCACGTAATCATAAATTTTCTGTAAAGAAGCTATTTATTTTTTATTTATATATTTTTCGCGAATATATTTTAAAAGTCGTTTAGATAGATCCCCTTTCGGCTTAGTATACCATTTTTGCAACACTCTGTATAAATTCAGGTTCAATACCTAACGGAATAAGGCTCTCCACAAGGCGTGAGCTTTGCTTTTGGCAATCAAAGCTTCTATGCAGCATCAATATTTTTATTCGCGTATTCTCATAAGTCGTAGAGCAAAGGGTTTTTCAGAATGACCCCTTTCGGCTAAGCACACTATTTTTGCAACACTCTGTATAAATACAGGTACAATTCCTACCGGAATATGGCTCTCCACAAGGCACGATTCTAACTCCACCATTACTCACCCATAACATCAATAGACACATAAGACGGGTCCCCATCTCCGCCCAGATTGAACCCTCGGCAGGAGAAGTTGGTCCGGTGGTCCAGAGACACGGGGTCGAGCAGCCAGCTGGACGCCACGATGTCGGTGACGAGCCGCCCGCCGCGGTGCCAGCGGAATCTGGAGAGAAATATATAATTTTATGAAATACCTTATCAGTTAACAGTCAATGAAGGGTAAAGAGCACAACGTGCTGGCCACTGATATACAGGCTGTTGCAAAAAGGGTATACTAGGTGCTGCACACGTAGGTTTCGGCTTAGTATACCCTGTAGAAAAATGGAAGCACCTGTTTTCAGCTCCAGACACCCCGGAGGAGTAGTGGGATAGATGATGAAGAAGAATGTTAGTTCAGAAGCTTTGAAATATGTATAATGTTAATTAGCAAATCAAAATACCCTATTTAGCATAGCTTCTTATTTCAATCTGACAGAACTTTTAGAAATCTGATAGATCTTTGACATATTTAAAAACAATGCTTTGCATCGGATTATTATCGGATCATTGATTCCTATTCTGTCCATAATGCTACAGTAGCAGGACTATAAAATACAACATATCCAGTTAGAAGTTAAAACACACTCACCTGTTAGCCTCAGGCCGCCCGGTCTCCTGTATGCTGCACGTCAGCAGCAGCGACTTGCCCTTGACCACGCGCCACGGAGAGTACGTCAGCTTGGCCGGCCCGGGGGGGTCTGGAATGTGGGAAGGGTTTATTGTGAGTAAACTGCAGAGAATTGTCCATGCGCGTGCCGAAATTTGTCTCAACTTAAAGCGGAGGAGAAGAAAAATCCAAGGCTAAGATGGCCTGGGTGGCTAATTACATTCATCGCTACCAAATCTACACATGTGGATCCAGCTAAATACTGAAGCAGTGTTCGATGCGGCAGTTGCCAAGTATGAAACCTTAGCCATTTCCTAGAAAAGAAAAAGATAATAGAATAGAAACTCACAGTAGACCACCAGCTCAGTCTTCCTGCTCTCGGGTCCCCAGCCGGCGGAGTTCTTGCCCTTGCACGAGTAGTTGCCGTGGAAGCTCTTCGTCGTGTCCTGGAGCAGCAGCATGGACGGGTCCACCTCGTTGCATAGGTTGTCTGGGGGCAGAGAAATAATTTAATTGAAATGGCTTAGTTTCACCATAGTCTTTTAGATTATTAACAACCCTGTTACTTTGTAAGTGTCATCTAAAATAAAATTATACGCCATTTCAATATAAAATTCTTGAAAGATGTGTTAAAAGTCAACAACTAATACCTTGTTTTGATGTAACAGTGGTGTTAATGATCTAACAGAGTATGGTGAAATGATGATGATTATGATCGGATCGCTACTAAGGAGCAAAGTTTATTGATTATTACAAAGGGTCACGAAGTGGCACATATTACTGCAATCATCAACACAACATAAATAGTATTTGCAACTTTATTTTCTTCAAACGTGCAATCAATTCAATAATGCACACTGCACATTTTATAAGCCACATACATTCTGAATGTCCAATGAATTAAAAATATTTTACACAATCAAGAATAATGTTAAACACCCAAAGGTATGCACTCTCTCACAATTGGGACTCGGCAAAGGCCTTCATTAAAATAATTAAACCATATTGACCGTTGCGAATTCAGTAAATGAATAATATTTAACATTCATCTGTATTGAAAATTATGTATGAGTGGGTTATATTGATGTGATGTATGAATGAGCTTGATATTAAATATTTCGCATACCATTAAAATGGTAGTCGTGATAATAAAGGCACTTTCAGTTATTACTAACGTATGAACGTATGAAAATCGAAATTGACAGAAAATTTACTAACCTACCGACCCAGTTTCAATTTTGGTTTCAATCAAAAAGCTTGTTAGTATATAAGTTTTGTAGTTAAAATTATTTTATGTGTGTGTGTACAAATAAAGAATACTCTATCTATCTATCTATCTATCTATCTTGATGTCGAAATCGGTATTTGTCTAAACTGGTTAGGAGATTACGAGACACTGGCAATTTATCTACTAAAATTTTAGTTTTTTGCTAATCCCCAATTCACATACTTTTACATGAAACGCATAGCGTACGGACGATAACAGGCTTTTGAAGATGATCTTTTTCCACCATCACATACCTTCACCATCAGTCCCGTTGCACTCAGGCAGATGCTTCAAGACCTCTCCATCCAAGTACCAGATGACCTCCTCCAGCACACGAGGGTTCCCGGCGACCACCTCGCAGGTCAGAGTCACGTTCTTGTGATCCGTCTCGAGGATGGGAGATGGAGACGACATGGTTAGGGAGACCTTGGGCTTGTCTGTGGAGTTGAAGAAGGTTTGTTGCTTGAATAAGAGAGATAGTGGTAAGATTATGCAGCGCAGGAAAAAAGTCTTGTTGTAACACTTGAGGGTTATTGTTGTAATACTTTGTAATCTCCACGCTGAACACCCAATATCTAAGTGCAAGACTGGAAAGGCAAGCTGACTGCGTAATAACCACTGTACACTCCGGTCAACCAGATTTTCGTTACATACGACACAATCTACACGTGAAATATATGGCTTTCAACACTTGGACAGAAGATGTTAAACAGAGAGTAGTTGTTGGTTAGCCTCCTATTGATTCACTTAATTTTTCACTCACAAACTGGTGTTTGTTGGTAAAATTTCATCCTATAAACTTGGAGATCAGGAGAAGAAATTCAAGTTCAGAGTATTGTGGCGCCTCTAACAAAACGCAATCTTGCAAGAAGCTTATCTTACTTTCTGCTGATAATTCAAGGAAAAGGCTCCAGTACCCTATACTCACACAAAATATTAACATCAATCGTCCCCTCGCTGGTCCCGTTGCCCACAGCGTTCGCCAGCAGACAGCTGTAGTTCCCCATGTCCTTGCCAGTGGACTTGGTGATGATGAGCGCTTGCTGGTCCGTGGAGCCGCCCTCATAGCGCGCCGTGTTGTTGGTGTCGATGCGCTTGTTGTCTATGAACCTGCGGATTTTTAAAGACGAGGTTTTTATGGCAGTTGTTTGATTGAAAGTATTTGGAGTCAGCAAGTTATGGTGCTTATAGGAGTTTTAGGTATCGAAGGTTCTTGAAAGGAGAGGCTGGAAATATGTTTAGGATCGAGAGAATCTTATTGATTATTGGTAACGTTTAGGCTGTAAATAGATTTTTTCTTAAGGCTGTAATCTCTGAAAGCGAGCCACACGACGCTTTTCGCTGCACACCTGCACAGGCACAAAACTGTACACACGTGATAGGTCGCGAGCCGTATCGCCGTTTTTGAATGAGTACCATGCGCTTATGGTACACATCTAGAATCTCGATGTGCAGGTTTTCTCACGATGTTTTCCTTCACTGTACGAGCTATTACAAGCATTCCAAAATACTCATTGGTAGGTGTCAGCGCCGGTATTCGAACCCCCATCTCCGGCGTGAGAAGCGGGCGCTTACCAGATTGAGCTACCACCGCTCTAATGTACCTAATGTAAAATAGAGTCTTACCATATAACCTCAGTGAGCGAGGAGGGGTTGCTCTCGTAGTTGCACTTGAGCAGGATCTTGGTGCCCTCCACCACCGTCACGTTGCTCGGCTCCACATGGACTATCGGCGGGTCTGGAATGTGCAAAATATACACTTGAAATAAAAGGTTCTAGGTAGGTACAGTCAGCTGCATAAGCAGCTATACACTTTTGTTCCTTGTCAATCTGAAACCGCCTATCAATTCATTGAAGCATTGACGGTTCGTCAGTTTGACAAGGTACAGAAGTGTATAGCAACTTTTCCAGCTGACCGTTCAAAATTAATTAAAAATAAAGTTGCTATTAAAGGTTTGGGTTGGTGGATCCCAAGCAAGATTGTGTCGAGAGAGTTGTCAGGTAAGTGGGCAACCTGACTGTCAGATTCAGATGTTTTCAAGCTGCTCGAAGCCCTCTGACTCGGTTTAACGACTGCTGCCAAAGCAACAACCGGGACTCACGGCTTAAAGTGCCGTCCGAAACATGGAAGCGTAGGAGTCATAATTGGTAGTAATTTGTAAAGTAAAATTATTGGCATACCTGCATACCTGCATCATATCCCTGGTGGAAAGGAACTCTAATGCTAACAAAGGAGAATCTCAAACCTTACGCCATTTCATTTCACTTCATTTATGCCATACATCATTTAATTTCATTTAAGTATGCCATACTTACACCAGACCTCCAGCTCCCTAGTAGCATGAATAGCTGGTTCCTTCCTCTCCCGCATGACATCGTTGAGAGCCTCGCAGCGGAAGCGCCGCCCGTTCTCGAAGCGAGTCGCCTCGAACGTGAAGTTGGAGACCGTCTCGAATGTGGAGTCGCCCTGGGAGAGAAGATAGTAGTATTCATTTTAGAACTGTGACATGAGTTAGATAAAAAACGAAAGAAAAAAAAATACTTTATTGCCACAGACGAAATTATACACTTTAAAGATGTACTTAAAACTTACCCTACAATTAAACTTAGGGCTAATTTTTCAATAGTCAGATAAAAGTTATCTGAGGAATTCTGATGCTGTCGCGACTGAATGTTTGTATTAGACAGTGACAGCTACAATTTTATTCCTCAGACAACGTTTATCTAACCATTGAACAATCAGCCCTTAATCTCAACCTATTAATAGATTAACACCTTAGTAGGTATATCTACACATAATAATGGTTCTGAAGCAAATGGCAACAGACTCAGCCATGATTAGTACACGAAAGTCTCACAAGCAATGAAAAAGTTCCGGTGAAATATGGGACGTCAATGGCAGATGCATAGGGCAGGTGGAACTTTTTTATTGTACGTGAGTGTATTAACCTAACCTAACTAACGTTAAAATCCTTGACATTGAACACTAAAAATCGCATAAATTGTGAACGATACTTTTGAAAATGTAGCTAAGAACACTCGGGGTAACATTACCTATGACCCTAAAAGACAAAACGAAAATCGGTTCAGCCGCTTGGAAGCTACGCTACCACAGACAGATACTCACACACAAATGCACAGACACGTTAAACTTATAACACCCCTAAGTACGTCATCAACATAG
Source organism: Plutella xylostella (assembly GCF_932276165.1). Taxonomy (NCBI): domain Eukaryota; kingdom Metazoa; phylum Arthropoda; class Insecta; order Lepidoptera; family Plutellidae; genus Plutella; species Plutella xylostella. Next base: position 663,449 of record NC_064011.1, on the reverse strand, counting down.
TTTCTATGGAAAATATTTTTTTACAGTTACGTCTGTACTATTCGCTCAACAGTTTAGCATAAAAATAATTTAGATTTGGGCATTTTAAAACGAAGTTTATATTTTGATAATAAGGAGCGATTTTCATGATACCATATTCCTTTAAAACACAACTACCACATCATTCAAACGTAGAACACGTTCATTTTCCGTCCAACGCCAGAGAAGGCCATATCTTTAACCACCGGTTTAAATTATATACTTAATTCCCCTTTAAAAGTATCTTGTAATTATTAAATTACAGCTAAAAGGGCCGGATGCTGCAACCATGAAAGAGGGCCAAGCACTTGAAACAGAAGCTAGAGGCTAAAACTCGTTGGACTTCAGGTTTGGACCTAAAGTGAAGTTCTGTAAACAGAAGATAAATTCAAACACGCTTGACCTTATAGAAATTTTGGCTCTAAAAAGTATGAAATATGATAATATTAAGTATAAAGTAGCTTGATTGGTTATAACTAACTATTATGACGGCGATCCTTTTATGGACGGAATAAGCGAATAAAACATGGTATATACTATTAGTAATATCTAAATCCTCAGAGTAAAGTGCGTTTATTTATTTTTATTGAGTTTTACTCCAATTTTTCTTAAAAATGCGGTTATCCAGGAAGGATTTTTTCTAATTAACCACTTTAATTACGTATGACGAGAAAAGAAGTTAAAAAGCCAAGTTTCGTAACTCCAAAACGTTATCCGTTCATTCAATATTTAATTTCCAAAGTGCTTAATTGCCTTTTTGGTCAGCAGTTGAAACCCCATGGGGCGACTGTGGGGCTAACTCCAGCGTCCATAGCTGAAACAGACCGCTATTATAAATTATTTAAGGTCTGATAATTACACAAAGTGTTGAATTGCTGAAAACATTAACGGTCAAAAGTTGGTTTTTCTTTGATCTGCCCAATTTTGCAGGGGTTTTATGCGCGTTTTTGCCATAAAACGGAAATTAACAAGTTAAACGGTTAGGTAACGATTTCATAACTTGCTCATATTTATTACTTAACTGAAAGTATTTAAGTTGACGACCGAATGGCGTAGTGGTTAGTGACCTGACTACTGAGCCGAAGGTCCCGGGTTCGATTCCCGGCTGGGGCAGATATTTGTTTAAACACAGATATTTGTACTCGGGTCTTGGGTGTTGATATTTATATTTAGTATCTATGTATTTGTGTAGATATATCAGCTGTCCGACACCCATAACACAGGTTCTGCCTAGCTTGGGGTCGGATAGCCGTGTGTGAGATGTCCCCACATATTATATTATTATTATTATATTATTATTATTAAATTTAGTTTAATACTATACTTTATTTTATAACGGAAAACAAATGCATAAAAAAGTAGGTAACCTACCCCAAAAGGATTATTTTACTAAAATTTCTTCTACAATAAGTATTTTAAAGTACTTGGATGTACTCTGCTCTACTCTAACAGCGCTATTAAAACAATTTATACAGCTCCCCTGTTATTTTGCTTGCATGTATAATCACATTATATAATTTACATTGCAAATAGGTAAAGACATTTTAGGTTAGGCTTGGGACATCGGCCGTGGGACATAGAGGTAGGAATTTGTCGCAGTTACAATCCTACTATTATAAAAGCGAAAGTTAGTATGTGTGTGTATGTTTATAATAATAATAGGTATGTAATAATATGTGGGGACATCTCACACACGGCCATCCGACTCCAAGCTAGGCAGAGCCTGTGTTATAGTTATCGGACAGCTGATATATCTACACAAATATATAGATAGAGATACATATTAAATATAAATATCAACACCCAAGACCCGGGTACAAATATCTGTCTTTAAACAAATATCTGCCCCAGCCGGGAATCGAACCCGGGACCTTCGGCATAGCAGTCAGGGCCACTAACCACTACGCCATTCGACCGACTATTACTCGTCTATTAATTCTTCCCGTTAAAACGGCTCAACAGATTTTGATGAAATTTGGTATGGAGTCAGCTGACACACCCTGGAAAACTTATAAAGGTGAAGAAAAACTCGCAGGAACAGCTAGTAAATTATATATTTTAAAACTTTTCGAAACGATTATTTATAGAATATTATATTATATATATCATTATAATTTAGTTAAGTTAGCCCTGGATGTTCTTAAAGTCTTATGTCAGTGGTTATCTGGTACCACGTAACTATATTTTTTTTCTAATTTTAACAATATTGTCTGTAAAAATACAGGGTGTTGCAAATATATACCCCTTTTGGCTTACTATAACTAAACCCCATTTTTAAATACCACTTTTGTACTTAGTTATACACTCACGGGCAATGAAAAGGTTCCACTGCGAAAAACACTAAATTACTCCTAAACGGAAAAGAGCTAAATTACGCCTTCTGCAACATTGAAGTACATTTAACAGAGCATCAGGATATTACCAACTAAAAATGGTAATATTTTGTTAATTTTTTTTATTCGCTTAAATTACCTTCCTAGATTATAATTTATACGACGTTCAACTTTGTAAATAGTTTATATTTAGTTTATTTTTTTTATTAAATGTTAGAAAAAAAATGCGTAGTTTGGTGTTGGCATTTTGTGAGTGGAACTTTTTCATTGCCCGTGAGTGTATATAAGTACTTTAGTCGTACACCACTCCTACATCGACAAATTTAAAGTTACTTTCCTTACTTACTTATTACTTAAGGCGCCCCCTAGAAGGCGGAAGTAGGATTAAAATTTTACAACTAAACTTGCGAATGTGGTGTTCGTTCAACGGAAAGGTATAATTGCATTTATTGTACTTGTTACTTTCATTGTTACAGTTAGAATAGAATACTCATTTTTTGCATCATTAAAGAAAATATCGAAATATTAAAACTTATATATAAAAAAAATGTGTAAAAAGGCGGTGTTATTGCTTAAAGCAATCTCTACCAGACAACCTTTGGATGGAAGAGATAATTTTAACATAACAATACAATTGTAACAGTTTCTGAATTTAATTGACGACGCATTGAATTTTTTTTTTTTGCATATTTTCAATGTATGATTTAGACTTGGTATTATTATTTTGGTATTTGAAAACCCGTAGTTGTACTAAAATAATAAATTAGAAAATTCACTTTTATACAAGTAAGAGTTCTAAAAAAGGTTAAAAGTTTTACACCGGGAAGCAACACAATCGCAATTTTTCATGAAAATCGGTTCAGTAGTTTTAAAGTTATGCAACCTTTAGTGTTGAATCTCGGGGATATTTAACGTTGGTTATTTCATTCAATGGTTATAAATCCCTCCGAAATCCAACTCAATAATTTTTGGAATGAGATCGTTTTTACAATAAATTACAAATGTAAAAAAAATGGTACTTACCGATGCTATCTCCATTGTCTGCACATGTAACAAACAAAGACAGGATTAAAATTTATGTTTAAAATAAATTGCATGTGAATAATTGAACATTCTGCATGCGCCGTCATAAATATTTACTGTGTTGGAAACATTATTTTTGAGTGACTGCGACGGAATTGTTAGTTAGGATATGTTTCACAATGTCTGGATACTGGGTACCTTCATATAGTTCTTCATTTAGTTCAGTAGTCAGGGTCACTAACCACTACGCCATTCGGCCGTCTGTGGGATAAATACGCATTATACAGAGTGACCGTGTGTTTTTTATCCCACAGGTAGTCATTATCAGGACATTGTAAATCCATTCTTCTACTTGGGTCGGTCGTTTTATGCGTCATATTCATATCACTCAATGTTTAGCCTATTCTAATAACCCATATTTATGTATTCGACAATATACTACACTCGCGAGCAACCAAATCGACTCAAGCCTTGACGGCGCAAACATACATTAATACAAGTAAAATTATGAATAGAAATAATAAAAATGATATGTCATTTAAAAGCTTAAGATGTCAGCTTTAATTTGATATCATTATTATTGAAATCCATTCATCATTTTTGAAATAAATGATGTCTGAACGCAATTGTAGGAAAAACGGGAATTTAGGAAAAAAGGGTATGGGTATCGTATTATACAAATTAAACAAAAAATGTTAAGATAAAAATTTATTTATTTAAATCAATACTTTGTATTGCCCCCTCTTGCCCTAATTACAGCCTGCAGCCTGTTTCTCATAGACCTTATCAACTTTTTGACAGTTTCCTGAGGAATGCCGTCCCACTCCTCTAATAAAGCTGTCTTCAGCTCGTCCACGCTTGCAGGGACTGGATTCCTGGCCCGAACTCTTCTTTTGAGCTCGTCCCATAAGTGTTCGATGGGATTCAGGTCAGGACTGAGCGCAGGCCAGTCCATCGTGCGCAATTCCTTCTCTCTCAGAAACTGCCGACTGACTCGTGCCGTGTGGCAGCGGGCATTGTCGTGCATTAGCACGAAGTCTTCACCGACAAATTCTGCATAGGGCACAACATGACCGAGTAGAATGTCGGTGATGTACCGATCAGCTGTTAACCCGCCTCCTCGGCCGCCTCCAGGCACGAAAACAAGTGCGGTTTTTCCCTCTAGAGAAATACCAGCCCACATCATGCAGGAACCGCCGCCATATGCTACTGTTTCAGCGAAACAACATTGGGCAAATCGTTCCCCCGGACGCCGGTAGACCCGGCCTCTCCTGTCACTGCCATGCAGACACACTCTGCACTCATCAGTAAACAGGACCGACCGCCATTGCGCAATGCTCCAATCGAGATGCTCTCGAGCAAACTGAAGACGCGCTTGTCGGTGGCCTGCAGTCAATTTGGGGCCTGATGCAGGTCTTTTTGGTGTCAAGTTGGCTTCCTTCAAGCGTCTTCTCACTGTCCACTCGCTGACAGCCACTTGTCGTACACGTCTCAGTTCTTGCTGCACATCAACGCCCGTAAGGTGTCGATTGCGCAGCGAGGTTGAGACAATGAAGCGGTCGTCTCTCTCTGAAGTGCAGCGGTGGCGGCCCGTTCTTGGTCTTCGATTGAAGGCACCAGTCTCTTGGAACCGTCTGTATACTCGGGATACAGCAGACTGGCTCAAGTGGAGCTGGGCAGCGACTGCTCGCTGACTTAACCCTTGTTGCAGCAAGGCAACAACTTGAGCAGCTTCTTCTGGTGTGGTATCCATGGGTTTGCGAAAACAAGGAATACAATGCAACGAGATGTGTACCGGTCAACTTGCAACAAGCGACTGATAAGGTACACCGGATGTGGAAAGGTTTTATAGCGGGATCAGGTAGCGCAAGGCGTGGATTCCTAATGAGGTAATTAACACTGACGGGCAATTAAAATGCGTCATTAAATCTGCGCTTAGTTTTTTTTTATGGTATTGATCTTAATTGAAAGCCTAATTCTTCAGCTTTCGAATGACATATCACTTTTATATTTACCATTTATCGTTTTAGGAAAATCAATGTATATGTGCGCCGTGAAGGCTTGAGTCGATTTGGTTGCTCGCGAGTGTATTTAAAATTGTTAGCAATTTCGGAGAGCAAAAAATTTTAGCCAGTTTTGAAAACAATATAATTTTCACGAAATAAAATCCGTTGTGCGATAACTTTTGGCCTCAGGCGAAGAGCTTTTCATCACAAAAAGCTCGTGAATAAGCTGCTAATTAATACAGCCTTTACACTGAATTGTACTGAAAAATAAAACTGAAAAAAATGCGAAGGCTTGCGAGGTTTTTGTGCCGTTGAATTGGCAGGTAATCAATTATTTTATTTAGAAGTTGACATGTCACGTGTTATTTTGCGTTAACAACTATCTAAACTGGATACAGTTATGAATGTTATAGATATAAAAAATATCTTTATTTTTCACCATGAAATAAAAAAATACAAATTAGAACTTATACATAAACAGTAATATATTATCTAACTACGGCCTTATGGCTTAAAGCAATGTCTACCAGAAAATGATTTACAGAGATCTGTACACGTGTACATACAGGGTGGCCCAAAGAGTGACGTCCAAAGGAAAATGTTTGATTCCTTAGGCCAAGGGGTAGCCAAATCACCCCCATGTATGTTCAGCAATTTTTAGTAGTTAAGGAGTTATGATTTTTTAAACTAATTTTCTACGAAAATCGACCTCAGTGGATCAATTAAGTTTTATTATGTTTTTGGATAACTTTTTTAAATATTTTTTTATTTTTGTGTCATCCTCTTAAGTTGTTCTTTTAACCATAAAAGTTTCAGCTTCCTAGCTATAATGTAAGTTAGTTATTTTTATATCGAAAGTTCAAATTATATCATCGAGCTAGACTGCTTTGAATTTTCAACTTGAAAATTAAAAATTGAACTAGATATTCTCATGGTCCCTTATTAATTTTAAAAACTCCGCAAGATTCCAAAATAACATAAAAATAAAAATAAACTATTGCTTAATGGGGTATTATTTCCAGAAAACAGCCTTCAAAGGTACTTGGTTGGAAATTACCTAATTAGTAAATTGTTTCAGAAAGTTGAAAGATTCCTGTTATGTCATTACTAAGGACTAATTCAGTTAGAAAAAGTATCAAATTAAAGGGAAAATAAAATTATTTACATTTTTTATTTATTTAAGTTACATTTTTGAATGTAAATTCTTAGTAAAATGTTTAAGTCTGAGTTGTAAGATTTATGAGATAATTGTATTATTATTAATAAATAAATAAACTCAAATACTTCTTTTACAAATTTACAAACAATAAATTTTCCAAATGGCGACCTCCCACAGCAATACACTACCTACATCTACGCAAGAAATTTTCTTTAAGTCAAAAAAGTGATAAATGTAAAAAATATGACATCTGTCAAAAAGTTAAACATGTCAAAAAAGTATCTTTTCTCAAAAATGTGACATCTGTCAAAAAGTGAAATCTGAATGAAACAGAGAAGCGTATAGGCGACTTAAAGAAAATTTCTTGCGTAGATGTAGGTAGTGTATTGCTGTGGGAGGTCGCCATTTTGAAAATTTATTGTGAGTAAATGTGTAAAATAATTATTTGAGTTTATTTACTTAGTATTAATAATACAATTATCTCATAAATCTTACAACTCAGACTTAAACATTTTAATAAGAATTTACATTCAAAAATGTAACTTAAATAAATAAAAAATGTAAATAATTTTATTTTCCCTTTAATTTGATACTTTTTCTAACTGAATTAGTCCTTAGTAATGACATAACAGGAATCTTTCAACTTTCTGAAACAATTTACTAATTAGGTAATTTCCACCCAAGTACCTTTGAAGGCTGTTTTCTGCAAATAATACCCCATTAAGCAATAGTTTATTTTTATTTTTATGTTATTTTGGAACATTGCGGAGTTTTTAAAATTAATAAGGGACCATGAGAATATCTATTTCAATTTTTAATTTCAAGTTGAAAATTCAAAGCAGTCTAGCTCGATGATATAATTTGAACTTTCGACATAAAAATAACTAACTTACATTACAGCTAGGAAGCTGAAACTTTTATGGTTAAAAGAACAACTTAAGAGGATGACACAAAAATAAAAAATAATTTTAAAAAGTTATCCAAAAAATAATAAAACATAATTGATCCACTGAGGTCGATTTTCGTAGAAAATTAGTTTAAAAAATCATAACTCCTAAACTACTAAAAATTGCTGAACATACATGGGGGTGATTTGGCTACCCCTTGACCTAAGGAATCAAACATTTTCCTTTGGACGTCACTCTTTGGGCCACCCTGTATATACTTACATAAAATCGTCCATTGAAAATGTTAAAAAAATTAATAGGTACTGTAAAATTATTCGGTTGAGATTTGATTATTTTGTATGAGATAAATTGCTACTCTATACTATTATACTACTTACGTACCGCTTCAAGTAATTTAATATATTATACTTATTCCCAAAATAGCGTTTAAAATTTGGCGCAAGAATAACATTTCAAAGATGTTTAATTAAAAAGATAGCGAAAGGAAGATTAAATTTTGCAGTCGACATTAGGTAGCGGGTTCGAGCTAAATCAACACGATTGTAAATTTATAATTTATTGCTTTCCTTTTTTGAATTATGTAGAACTAGCTGTTTGCCGTGAACTTCGCTTTGCCTTAAGTTTTTTCTTGGGAATTAGAGCAAAAAATTGCCTATTTGTTAATTTTAATCCAGTGTATCAGCTTACCATATACCTAAAGCATCGAGAAAATCGACCGCTTCGGATCTGAAAGATGTTTGACACCCGAGCGATGCTGCTTATGCATTGTTATTTGCTGCTACATAAACGGTGTCGGTGGTGGTAAGGCAGTAAGTAAGTAAATAAGTTAAAAATACATTCATCATCATCATCATCACGACCCATTACGTCCCCACTGCTGGGGCACGGGTCTCCTTCCAATGAAGGAAGGGTTTAGGCCTAGTCCACCACGCTGGCCAAGTGCGGGTTGGTGGACCCCACATGAAAAATACATTCAACCCACTTTAAATAAATAAATAAATAAATATACTATACAGCCCATAGTTATATTTCATGGTGGTACTCGGACATAGGTATCTGTATTCATAACAAAATATTTGAATAACATCATTTTTTATGGGAGCGATTGATGTAAGGGATTTGATCTCGGCATTGATAGAATTTATGATATTTTGTGTTGAACTGATTTTGTTATCTAAGGGTCACTCGGCAAATATTACAACTGATGATGTTAAATTAAAAAGTCGTAGGTAGAGCAGGATTAAAATTCGTGCCTGGGTTTAGTCAAATGAGAAAATAATTGGTCAATATAAAAATAATAACTGTTAAATCAGTACCATATTTAGAGAATCTTAATTATAAGACGACCGAATGGCGTAGTGGTTAGTGACCCTGACTACTGAGCCGATGGTCCCGGGTTCGATTCCCGGCTGGGGCAGATATTTGTTTAAGCACAGATATTTGTTCTCAGGTCTTGGATGTGCCCGTAAAATGGCAATAGGCCCGCCCCCTATTACATTGGGACTAACATAACACTCTGGCGAAAAGTGGGTGCAGCAATGCACCTCTGCCTACCCCGCAAGGGAGTACATTAGTACAAGGCGTGAGTGCGTGTTTTTTTTTTTTTTTTTATTATAAAGACCGAAAGCTTCTCCACAATTACAGAAACATGTCGAATACAGCGGCCGCCGCCCTCCCCTAATGGCCCACAAGAAATAGGTCGTAACTGTAATTTTTCACACTGTCACTGCTTCGCCTTAATAAGACGCCATATTATGCGAGAGAGTGTCGAAATGCGCCTTAAGAGCTTTACGACGCGTTGGGAAATTCACACCGGTTTAACTGACGACGTAAGATACCGTGTGTTAACCGCTGGTTATAAAATACCGTGTATTTTTGGGACTCTGACGTCATAAGCATATCTGTCAGGGCCTCTAGTACGGGTTATGCAATTTACGAAACGAAAAAAGTTTTGGTTTTCTTCTGTCATCTGCATAGATTAAAAGTGTCAAAAGTTTCATGATACTTTCCGCTAGAGGTGCCACTTTGTATGCGAGAAAACTGAAACTTTTATAGTTTTTGTCAATCTATCAAACCTGTACCTACTAGACCTACAGACGGAGAGATGTAGTATAATAAGCTAAAATGGGACGAGTCTAAGGATCATTCTGAAACTAACCAACGTCAAAAACCTCCGACATTCGACACTAAAAGTCGTGTAACTTTTGAACAGCTAAGCTGATCTTGGGGTAATTTATAACCTGTGACCCAAAAAATAAAAAAATAGTAAATCGGTTCAGCCGTTTAGAAACTACGCTACCACAGAATACACAGATAGACAGACACGTTAAACTTCTAACACCCCTCTTTTCGTCTGTAGCTAATGAAAGTAAATAAACTGAAACTCACATGTAAGCCCATCTATCAACACAGAGACTAAAAGCAATTAACGATTATAACAGCTCATTTCGCAAGCTCCGGTTGAAAAACCACAGTTAAGTGGCATGGTATGCATACCTGCCTTAATAGCGATCTGCTATAAGCGATGTTATACCGCATAGTGGGTGCGTTTCACAAAGTCTGGATAGAATACATTAAAAGCACGTTAAGCCGTGGGTCCAGGTTGCTGCTTCGGCAGCAGTCGTTAAGCCTAGTCAGAGGCCTTCGGGCAGCTTGAAAACATCTGACAGTCGGGTTGCCCACTTACCCGACAACTTTCTCGAAACAAGCTTGCTTGTGTTGGGGTCCACCAACCCGCACTAGGCCAGCGTGGTGGAATGAACCCTTTCTTCATTGTAAGAGACCCGTGCATCAGCAGTGGGGACGTAATGGGTCGTGATGGTGATGTAAAATCGGTTTCAGACTTGCTATTTAACGCTGCGCCGTGTATATGGTCGTTTTTAGAAGCGCGTATAGATGTGGGTGGGTAATTGTGCGAGTCTGGTATTATGAAGCACGTAAGCCCGTGTACGCGCGTATGCTGAAAAATACAGAGTCTGAAATCGCTCTAAAATGAATATGTTTCTCATTTGAGGGAAATCTACCGAGGCATGAAGTTGAGCCATGATCAATTAAAAAATGACATTTAATTTATGGAAACGCTAGCAAAAAATTTCCTTATCAGCTGACTGGTGATTAGGAAGAGCATAGCCTACAATATATTATATCCGAGAGGAAATTTAAGTATAACTTAAGTCGAGATGACGAATGGTAGGGGATAAATTCTATTAGTCTCACGAGGCACAGCTTTTACTGGCTTAGCTTTAAGCTTTATTTTCCAACACTTTCATATTTTCTCCGTTACGCCGTTTTGTGATTGCGCCGTTTATAATGATGTGTTTAGAATCTTCTTAGCCATTTTTGATGTGACACTTTCGGTTGAGATGTTTCTGAAGCGTGGTGGGCATTTTGGCTGTCATTGGGATTGACAGAGTACATGAAAGCCTACAAAAGCCTCACCGAGTGACGTATCCACTGACGCTTATACCTACAGGGGGTGGCATAAGTGTTATAGTAAACCAAAAGGGGGTGGTTCAGGGGGTCTATTCTATTCTATTCTCTGTGGGGGTGTAAGTACCTGCATCTGGCTCTCTCGAGTGGAGCCTTTGTGCATATCCCCAAGGTCTAAACTGCCTTCCTAAGCTTGGACCATTTTCCCACCACGCTGGTCCACAGCGGGTTGGTGGGTTCACATATCTAGATGTGATAAAGGTTCAGGGGGTCAGTCATTCTAAACCACTTTTGTTCTACGACTTTAAAATTTGTCATACATTTAGAAAACAATGAAAATAGAAATATATATTAATATGACAGCCGTTCTCTTGGCATATTCACTATAAGTTACAATAACTACAAACTATCAAACAGACAGTAAGAATAAAAACAATATATTTTCACTAACAAAGAGAAACATCGAAGGAAAGCACAAAACGGAGGAAGAATGTTTAAAAGAAAATGAATTAATCTTGTAATTAAACTGTGTACTCTTTAATGTTTGTAAATGTTGGGACTGTCGCATTGCTTTATCTGATAATAGTGATGGGACAATATCGACAAGGTATGCGCGAATTGGAGACTCTAGTAGTTTTACCCTCAAATTCACAAACCGTATTATAAATTTACAACAAGGTTAAAATAGGCTACTTGAATTATATCAAATTTGGCGCCATAAATGAGTATTTGCTGTAGTATTTACATTACAAAACCGAAATATATCGAATTCACGAATTAAATGTCTAAGATGGTTGCATAAATTGAATTACCAAACCAAAAAAATACATAAACAAAAATGAATGCTGAAAACGCTATCCGCCATCACAACAGGATGTGATGTCAGAAAGGTTGAAAATGACTAAAGTCACTCTGACATATTTTATCTTTTCTCGTAGCTTTGTTAGCATTGGTTAATTGACGTCCAGAAGTGATAATTTATAAACAAATATGGCTGACACCGTTTTCGCCTGTTTATGAAAAGTAGAACTTTTAAGTAAAAGTTTTTCGATTTGCAAGGTCTAAAAATTACTCCCTAATTTTTTGGTCTAATAGAGCAATTATAGACATTTTAAAGTTTCCTGATATTTTTAGACGAAACAGTAGCTGTAAATTTTTTGTGTCGTTAGGTATTCCTAAATAAAACTGCTCTTTATAACACTCACTTCAAAATATGTTTCTATGCGGAGTTTGTAATAATTATAACAATTTTATTGACGCCATCCCATCTACAAAATTAGGTCGTTATTATTTTATTATGTTATGTTATAATTTTGCTCATTTCTTCTCAAATTTTGTGATAATCAAAGCACGTTTTTATAAATAATCATTATAGTGAAAGGTTGAATGCCTCATTAGAGAATAGAGATATAACTTTCATCTCTCGCCCGAGGTACAATATTCGCTAATATTTAATGAAATTCGCCTGTTCTATTGAGAAGTGGGCTGGTAATTAAGATATCTTACAAATTAAGGTTCGGGGAAAGGAAAATGAGGTAAAAAATTGGAAACAAGGAACTTAAATGTAGATTTTGTAATTAAACTGTCGGCAAGACCTTTTTACATTATGAATTATAATATACTAGCTGTGCCCGCCAGCTTCGCTTCGCCTTAAAAAGTTTTCCCGTGGGAATACCGGGATAAAAAGTACCCTATGTTCTTTCCCAGGGTCTATACCATATGTATACCAAATTTCATTCAAATCCGTTCGGTAGTTTTGGCGTGAAAGAGTAACAGACAGACAGACAGACAGACAGACAGACAGACAGACACAGTTACTTTCGCATTTATAATATTAGTTAGGATTAGTTAGGATTTAATACTTTTGTCTTCGTTTAGGGTCTGAAATAAAGTTATATTGAAAGTTATTTTGTAGCGCTGTTTAGTAGTTATCTTGTGTATGCAGGGTGTTGTAGAATTATAATCCGAAAACGGGTGACTCAGGGGGTCAATCGAAACAACTCATATTTTGAAAATAAGTAAAAATAATTGCTTCTCCATAGTTAAAACTCACATGAGCATGTCATGTTCATGTTCCATAGAAAAGCATTTTTTGTGGCACATATTTATTTTTTCAATTTATCTACTTTTTAAATATCAATAGTCAGTTCAAATCAAACAGTATGATATGTGTGGATTAGTTTATTGTTGTTTATTATTAAGTAGTTGTTTCTATCTTTTTAAGAAAATTTTTGTTTTGTTTGTTGTTTTTTCTATATATTATCCTGTAAGATAATATAAGTAGTTAAATAAATAAATAAACTTTCCCATCACTAAAGAAGAGATGTGATTGCTCCACGTTCGTCGTTTGTTTAACGAGTTCTCCCTACGAGTGAAAGAGATAGAGATGTTCGCTCTCGCACGTTGGTATTTAAAACTGTTTCAAGTGATTTATTTTATTTTTAAATATCAGTTAAACTTAAACTCAAACTCAAAATTTTTTATTCATCGTAAAAATATAAAATTTTCTGATGAACGTCAATTTTTACAAACTACTCTCCGTTCGGATAAGGGGGGCTCTTTCTGTCTAAGGAGAAGAACGGAGGCAAGAAACTCCTGAGCCATCTTTTCAAAAAAAGACTTAATATTATAGTTATTTTATAACCATGCCGAATACTGTTTTGGTTTGACTTATTTTTGCCCGAATTTCAGTATTATGGGGACATTTCACACATAGCCATCTGACCCCAAACTAGGCAGAGCCTGTAATATGGGTATCGGAAAGCTGATATATTATCTACACATATACATAGATAGATACATTATTCAATTATAAACATATTAACACCGAAGATCCAAGAACCAATTTAATATCTGTCTTTTAACAAATATATGCCCCCGTATCTTTGATATAGCAGTCAGGGTTACTAACCACTATTAAAAAAAATTAGTTTAAGTTTTATTAGTAAATTCATAGCAAAATTGTTTATGTGATAAAACTAGAACCTGTATATGCGTACTAAATAAGTATCTATAGGAAGAGCGGAGTCTCCTGGCACAGGTGTTTCTAATACTTAAAATGTGGCTTCAGCAACTAGCATTTAAGCATATTTTTGATTAACGTAAATAAACAATTTTGTTTTTTTTTAAATATTTTTTTTAACTACACCATCCGGTCGTCTGTCTCTGAATGTAACTGAGATACCTAGAGCTAGGCAGAATGTGCACTGGAAATGAAAATAAAAAGTAAAACGGCTAGATACTTGATTATATTTTCATTTTACGTTCATTTACGGAGAATGAAAAGACATGAAAGGGCCTTGCTTTGAGAGCCTTCCAGGAACTTGTACTAATATTTATATTTCACTTTAATAATAATATTTGTATTTCACTTTGAATGCCCGAGAGGTACTTCACTGAGACGATGCTACGGTCTTGGGGTTCCGTAGTGAACATTCTTACTATAGTTTATAACTGTATGTAATTTTAGCTTCCTACATACACTTACAACAAACAAGCAAAAGATCTAGTGAAAATAGCTCCAAATTACTCATAAACGGAGAATACTATCTTTTGAAGAACTAAAAACGAAGATATGAAATTTTTACGGAAATATTTAATAGGATTGTGTAATAATATGTATAATTAGGTTTAGTTAAACTATCTATATATTTTACAAATAAAAAAGATAATAATATAAAATACTTATAATAACATCCTGGCCTGGAAATATTCTACCCTTAATAAACAGGAGTTTATCAAAGGTAGAATATTGTGTTCAAATTAAAATTTATGTATGTATATTAAAAAAAAATTAGGCGGTCAACATTTTGTGAGTGGAACTTTTTCATTGCCCGCGAGTTTATTTATTGGCATGAGATAAGTTTACGTTTCAGATTTATTTTTATAGCAACTTTAAGCAGTATTTCTAAGAAATCTTAAAGAAAATCTGGGCGCATAAAGCAGCTTACTTCATAATTACTATAATCCGTATAATATTATAAATTGAAGCCCTACATCATTAGCCCAGTAAAGAAATAATAATAATTAGTTTTTCTTCCTTCTCATTTTTGCGTTACGTTTTATATGTAGCTGCATTTTTGTTTTATACAAGTCGCCTGCAATGCACCTCTGCCTACCCCGCAAGGAAGTACATTATTACAAGGTGTGAGTGTTTATATTTATATCGCCTGCATCACACACACTGATAAAAATCCACCTTGTTTTATTAAACTGTAGACAACACTGTAAACTTATTGCTAAATTCCCCTTGTTCTTTGAATCCATAATATAAATTACTGAATATTCAAATTGTTTTATTCATAGTGAGGAATTTACAAAAAGTCTCTTTATTAGTAAAAATTGGTAGGTACAAAGGATCTATATAAAAAGACAAAGTTATAAATTAGGAAAACCAGAGGGCCTAGCACAGGGCGCAAGGCGCGCACTTCAAAACCTGACAAAAGTTTTCAGTCGCACTCGAAGCCTAGCGATGTGACTGAGCGCGACGCAAAACTTTTGTCACGTCTTGGTGTGCGTGTCTTGCGACCCGTGCTAGGCCTTCTGAACGTTATCATTATCGCCCCGTAACGCCCAAATGATCACTACAACCCTCTGTCCTCAGCCTTCCTCATCCAGCCACTACCAGCTACATATCTAATTTTGTCGGGCCAGCGGACTTTTCAAGGCTTCCCACGCTACGCTTGCCTGTGCATGGTCTCAAAAACACCTGTACAATCCGATATTAATAGCTCAGTTATTCATACGGTACAAAACAATGAAATGTTGGTACAATGGCTTGCGGGGAATTCGAGACACCTCACAATATGGCTAGATGTTTCATATAGCTCAGACATCGCATGATCAGTTGAGCTACATTGGATACTGAAACGTACATTAACGCAAACTGAAATGATTAAATCTTGAACTAATTAATCAGATATATGCTGGGATTTCTAATGTGCCAAGCTGATATTAAATTAAGCTGACGTATCCTACAAAGTCAGTCCATTTCTCAGTTTGTTCAAAAAATATGTATTTTTATCATAAAACTTTTAAAGTCGAAATATCAATCTTTTGTGTTTGTACTTTATGCTTATATAATAAAGCTATTGAACTCAAAAATTTCTGAGTCGATTACGAACATAATTTTGCCATTATATTGCAGCAAAATGCTTTAATTATACAATAAATTGCCTTCCACTGTACTAAAGGTAATCCCATAATTCAGCTTTCTTTGTATAAACCGGCGGGTAAATCCGAGGGTATATTATATTTTATCTCTATAATAATTAATAGGGTGGTTACATGAAGTTTAATTTGACGAAGGTTGTACGCGTGTTATGCGTTCGTAATTTACCTGTTGTATTACGACCGAATGGCGTAGTGGTTAGTGACCCTGACTACTGAGCCGAAGGTCCCGGGTTCCATTCCCGGCTGGGGCAGATATTTGTTTAAACACAGATATTTGTTGTGTCTTAGATGTGCCTGTAAATTGGCAATGGACTTGGATCCGCCCCCTATATTGCATTGGGACTAACATAACACTGGCGAAAAGTGGGTGCAGCAATGCACCTCTGCCTACCCCGCAAGTGAGTACAATATTACAAGGTGTGAGTGTGTGTGTTTTTTTTTGTTGTATTAAAGTAGGCCACTATATATACAATATTCTTTATTTGTATACAACCAAAAACTGAAGTAGGTAACATAGCCAATTTACTGACATTTTGAGTTATTTTCGAGACAAACTTCCGATATTCAGCTGTTTTCGGTTATTCAACTTATTATTAAACTTGATACTAGTAGCCTATTGATAATTTTATTTTTCTAAACTAACACCTTCCTATGACGCCAAATTATCGCATATATTTTGGATAAGCGGCTTAACCAATTTTGATAAAAGGTTCTTAACAACATTATCTGTCGCATCAGCTATCAAACAAAGATAACCTCAAACCTAAAGTCTCCACTGACAACCACACAGAAACCCACGTCAAAAGTACAACACCCAGTTTCTTCGCAAGTTAAAAATTCATCCCCGTATTTCCTCGTTTAACCCCAGATGGAGGGCCCACAGTAATTAAACTGAAGTATAATTAATTACAGGGACCACTCGCCTTGGGCCGACGGGTCTCTCCCGTATAGCTAGACGTATTAGGTACGATAAGTTACTTAAAATGCTTAAAGTTAGAAGGCTTTTGCGATCGTGAGAAATGAGGTGATTGTTTTTGAGTTTATATTGATGGAATGGGATAGTTAAAATCTAATAACCACTAGTGAAAAATTTATAAGTTAATTAATATGCGGAGACATCTCACACACGACCCCAAGTTTTCTTTGCTTGTAATATGGGTATCGGACAGCTGATATGTCTACACAGATACACATTAACACCCAAGACCCGAGTACAAATATCTGCCCCGGCCGGAAATCGGAACCTGGACCTTCGGCAAAGCAGTCTCTCGGTCACTAACCACTAACCACTACACCATTCGGTCGTCCAATCCTAACTTACCCTGTATCATTCAGTCACCTCTAATTTCCTTCATTCACCAGAATGAAGGAAAGCAGAATCAAAACTCGGTTAAGTAATCAAGTACTTATTTAGGAAATCGCTTAGATAACATGACGTTACCAATTAAACTCGTTTTTGTTTCTTCCGGTTCCGTTTTGGTGCTGAAATCCTGATTAAATGGTTCCGATCAAACATTAGAGCCTGAATGTTCAGTGGCACAGCACTGTGGGTTGACAGTGGCGATGTTACAATCTTGTTCTTATCCTGTCGGTGACAAACATAAGAGATAGCAGGTGGAGTAGCGTAAAAATGACCCAGTCAGTTGTATGGTCGCTGCTACACAAGTAGGTATACTAATTACAACAAGGGATTAAAAATGGTATGAATACGCATACAATAGGTATACATACGCTTGGTTCAATGGTGACGGACGGAACGGGATACGACTAGCCTAGAAAGTCATTTTCATGCATAAACTACACTGAAGTATGTTATTGATTGACTGGTAATGTAGGCACTGCAATATAAGAATATGCTAAACTTGAGTTATTAAACTCAGCTTCGAACAACATAATGCTAAGTAAAATTTACAAGTCAGCGTAGTGACATCTATCGGCGCACCCCAGAACTAACTCAAACAAATAATTACAGCATCTTTTCTACAAAACATCTGCACTGTGTCTGCTTGTTTCAGGAAAGGGGAATCTTTTAATTTTATTACGATTTTAATGAATTGCTCTCCCGGTCGTGAGCTGACGGTGAATGGTAAATAAGAACGTAATGGCTGAGTAAGATATGTTTTTAATTTATGGACCATAAAATATATGACTTATATTATTTTTAAACGTTTTCATTTGTGAACAGAAATAGTTAGGTAATTTGTTTGTAAATCTACAGTTTTACAGCTACATACAACTATTTATACAGGGTGTTGCAAAATAGGTATTCTAAGCCGAAACCTACATGTGCAGCATGTTATATCTAAGCCCGAAACTGAAATCAGAATTTGGAAATTCGCGAAAAAAAAATTTGTTTTTCCATAGTAAAAGTCACGTGACCAACAAAGTTTCAATGGAAAATGAATGAAATGATTTTTTTTTTCGCGAATTTTCAAATTCTGATTTCAGTTTCGGGCTTAGATATAACATGCTGCACATGTAGGTTTCGGCTTAGTATACCCTTTTTGCAACACCCTGTATACTAGACTGTTAGGTTGCTATTAAAACACATTATGGCAAGAAAATCTTGAAAAATATTAGCAAGAAGCTGAAACTTTTAAGCAATTTAGCAAAAAAGGTGTTGTCTTGACAAGATTGGATTTTCCGGGATTTTATCAAGTTAACATTTTGCGCAGATCTTTGATTCTGTTATAAGGGAGAACAAAATCTGACCCAGATTCTTCCTAATTCGGAAATTGCGGCTCGCGCGACTTGAATATTTAATAGATGGGGACTTAGTGCCTATTAGGTACTGCCATTTTTGTAGATGATCTAAAATAAGAAAAATATGTATACCTAATAAGGTAACCTAAGGTTAGGTATTACTCTGTCGGTTCGGGGCAGAAATTATACAGGGTGTGTTGTCCAAGTCGCAAGTATTGACTTTGTTACTTTGACCTAATTGAAATGACGCTAAGTGCCAATTTCTCTATAGTAGGTTAAAGCATAACCAGCGATTATTGCTTGTTTTTTGACACATTTGTCAAGATTTTAATATGGAGATGACGTATAATCGATCAACCTTTCCCTGGTTACAATTTAACCGTCTATTGTGAAATTGGAGCTAAGATGTGTTGTACTACTAATAGTCTACTATGGACAAATACCGTCAAACAGACGGTGCCACCGCTAGTAAAACGCAATGCCAGTGCTGGCTTGTGACAGACCATGGCGTTGGGCACTACACCAACAAGAGCAAGACTCTTAAATTGAAGAACAAGATCATAACATACCTTGACATCGCGCGTAGTGTGATCCACGGCCTCCGACCCGTTGAACCAGGTGAGGGTGGCGGCGGGCTTAGCGCCACTGACCGCGCACACCAGCGTGACCAGGGTACCGTGGGTCACGTGTTCACCTACGCCAGACACCGAGATCTTGTTGGGAGGCACTGCAATAGAGAAAGAAAGAGTTTATTCGCCTACAGATTACAGAACAAGGAAAACATATAACAACACAAATTAGGTACCTACACAGCTTATACCTACGATAAATAATAAAACAATATTCTATGGTTGCCAATCTCCATGTCGTGCACAGTGATAGCGAAATGGTTCAGACTCAGCATGTGCTATATATAAGAATAAGTAAGTTGGGTTTTAAGGGGTAAAAGGATAACTTAAGATGTGTGGAGCGCAGCCTGGGTAGTCGGACTGACAGTGTTCAGACTAGCTACAGGATGATTCACGTGAATCATCCTTAATCCTGACAAACCCTAGTACCGTTCTCGTGTTTGCCACCGACACGTTTAGATAACGATGAACAACAATTAAGAAAATCCACACATTAAAAAAATAAATGGAAACCTCCTTTTTGGAAATGTTTACTTTTTGGGTGATTTTACTTTCATGGCAGAAACAATAATAACATGTGTTTTGTTCTTGTTTTTGTTTTACATAGCCAAGTTTCAGTAATACTAGCTAGCTTTTTGAAAGCTGATTTTGAAAATTATTTGAATAAAAGGTAAGTTATTTGTCTAGGTTACCCTAACTTTTATCCCGGGATTCCCATGGGAAGGGACACTAAAATCGCAGTAAAAACTAAGTGACTCATAAATTAATACTTTCAAGTAGACATCTTAATTCTAACAAGCTATTCGCAACTTTACAATTCTCTATGGCAAAGTACTTATTTGTCTTTCGTTTTATTGTGTAGCCTAGTCCTCTGTTTAGTACTATTGCACCCCAAGGGCAATATTGTTAAGTGAATTTATTTTAAATGGCCTATCCTAAGAGAGGGTGCGCGTGATAGTATAAAGTAAAGATATAAAAAGTGGTATTAACTTGAAGTAGTATTTTACAGGCTGACTTAGTCTCTAGATTGTATTGTTATATTTTTCTGCAGCATGTTAAACTAGAAAACGTTAAATTAAACGTAATCAAATCAAATACTTTATTTCATTACCTGTATTCGCCATCGAGTGTACATTATCTTAATGTACATTATCTTAGGGCAGGCTAGGCAAACTTTTGATTGTTGATCATGAAAATAGGTTGTAAATATTATAATAAGTATTTTTTTTAAATAATATTATTATTTTTGTTATTTAATGTAGGTAATGTAAAACACTGTAATATTTTTTTGGAATTCGACTTTTTGAATGGCTTTGTAAATATATTTTTCCATAAAATATTACTGTTAAAAACTTAGGTTTTGACAGTAAGTAACCATAAAAATAAGTTTTCAGAATTGGTTCCACTCAGAAAAGCGATCAAAAACTATGTTTCCAATTTAGTACCCTTTGTCCAACGTAGGTATACTTTACATACAAGGTTTCAACCTATCACTTACACCATTAACCCCCCATTGGGGGACGGTTGTGGCCGCCCCGGGAAATTGCTAGTGTTGGCTAATGAGTAACTAGTCGTAGTGATGGGGACGTAACGATATATCGATGTTTCAATACTGGTATTTTATACAGGGTGTTGCAAAAGCTTATACTAAGCTGAAACCTATGTGTGTAGCATGTTATATCTAAGCCCGGAATCTATCTAATATGAAATCAGAATGTCAAAATTCGAGAAAAAAATACATTTTCCATGGTAAAAAATCACGTGACTAACAAAGTTTCTATGAAATTTTTTAAAGTATTTTTTATGATGGATTGCAATAACCTTATGCCACACATAATTATATATGCCCCTTTAAATGAAAATGACAGCGGCATTTATCAAACAATGAAAAAACACAGGAATCTGTTCAATCAAGTTATTTTTCAAAATACAATAAACTTTTGATTGATCGTCCATTCTGTTTAACAAAACCCCTTCAAAACTAATTATTTCGTGAAAGGTTAACAATGGGGTGGAAATGGAGGTACGTATTATCAATTTTGTTTTAACAAAAGGTATTGAAAAATGTGATAAATCGGCTATCCACGGTAAATGTTGGCAACATTGGTTAATTTATAAAAAATAAAGTTAAATAAAGTTAAACGGTAAATAAATAAAGTTATATACCTAATTAACCAAAAATGGCTGCATACTTCTGACATGTGCATACATCTGTTTTTCTATTGGAGGAAGGATTGTAATTAGGTTTGTGTTTGTTTTAGTAGTAGATTTGGAAAAACTGGTTGATAAAAGGCATTCATCGTAGACTCATCAATGAATATCACTGACAAAAAATGACAGTGTTCTTAACAGGTTTGTCAAAATTGTATCCTAGACCTAGCTAAATTTCAGCCAAAAAACATTTTTAAAGATACAGATATAAAAATAAACAAATTTGTCACTGTTTCAAATATAACAAGACCCATCCCTATTCGTAATAGGGGTGTCCAATTTAAACCTTTCAATATAGAGATCGATATGCGTCTAATACCTATGCCCAACCTAATGTATGTGTTAGGGTGTAAGGTTTAATTTAAGGTTGCCTAAAAATTAGTCTAGGCCCTGATTGGATGGCTAGTAGATTAATTAGTTTCTCATTTATTTTCAGTTCAATCTGTCCGTGTTTAGGGAATTTATAGACAAGAGTACACATAGATTTAGTCTAGATGTGCTGGAAAATTTCCTCTCTATGTTTTCCTTCACTTTAAGAGTTTGGTATCATTGTACTTAAATTAAATATTTCTAAATAATTAATTGGTACACGGCAGGATTCGAACCCACGACCTCACGAATGAGAGCCGAGACCTTATCCGTTACACCACCACGGTTCCTGTAGCTATAGGCTGCGTTATTCAGCTAACAGGAACTACCCCCATATTCTGAGTAACTGGACAGATCCGCACTGCAAACCCACCTTTGATTGAAATTGAAATCATGTACAGGATGAACAAACCTACAACGCAATCGCATATCTTGTGTTTGCTATGCAATGTGGTCCGTCAAACATAGTTTACTGGATGCGGTCAGGAGGCATAGACACCCAGGTAGACTCTATTTGCTGTTGATTTTGAAAGTCCTGACGTTATGACTAAGCTATGCAATATGACATAGCTCTGCTGGCTGAAGTGGCAATGGGCCGGCCGGTATATTATGCTGAATAGCAAATGACTGGTGGGGTAAACAAGTTCTCGAGCAGATATCACAACCCAATGATTTCAAAAGAAAGATACGCCCGTCAGAACGTTTTGTCAAACGAAAATGACACCCGCGCGCTGGCCCTAATTTATACAATTTATAACAGATAAATTCGATTTTAGGGCCAACGCGAGGATGTCATTTTCTAGAGCGGTGAGGCCTGTCCTTACGCTAGTTATATATAAGTCAATGCCACGACCAGACAGAAGTAGGGTGGGAACCCCCTAAAGCCTACTGTACTAACGACCTTAACTGGTGGTGGCTGGATGAGGAAGGATCTGGAAGGAGGCCGAGGACAGAGGGTTGTGGCGCTCCTTGGGAGAGGCCTATATCCAGCAGTTGACGATTACTAACTGATGATTGTGAAGTACCTTGTAAAGTTAATAGTTGATGTAGGTACATAAATGAAGGTAGTAGGTACTGCAAATGACTTATCGTATTTTCGATTTTCATTTGTTTTTGTGTGGCGCTCCGGATGCAAGGGTCATTTATAAAATAAAAAAAATCTTCTTCTAAGAACTCGAAAAAATTCAAAACAAAAATGCATGGTAAATAAAATCCGAAGCAAAAAAAGTAATAAAAAAGTTCTTAACCCCTCTTCTGAGGGAATCCTCACACACTTCACTTGAACACAAATACAGAAAGAGAAACAAGAAATACCCTTTTAACTCGAGAACAGCCTGTATACTTAACGCTCGATCGAGGGCGTAATTTGAACAATTTCGGTCGAGATTGAGTCTATAGCTACAGGGTGTTTTGTTTATTAATCCGTCATTATTGCTGATTGACTTCGTGTGAGGGTAAAATATTATGTGGATTAATTGGTTGTCGATTATTGCCATGTTTTCAAGAGTCGCGTTGGCGTAACCGTGGGTTCCAATCCCGCCATGTACCAATTTATTGTTTAAAAATAAAGAATTCAAGTATAATTATACCACGTACTCTTACGGTGAAGGAAAACATCGTGAGGCAACCTGCATATCTAGATTTATGATATCTAGATTAATGTGAACCTACCAACCCGCAGTGGACCAGCGTGGTGGGAATTGGCCCAAGCTTAGGACGGCAGTAGTGACCCTAATAATTAGTGACAAATTCAATAGGTATTTTGTTTGAATTTGAGACTACTATCTCGTAAATGTTACTTCTTTTTGACTTCACGATAAGGCCCCAGTTGAGTAAGTATACATTGTATTGATGAAGCCACATCGCACCTCAGTGTATTGTAATATTAATAATACAAAACATTATTTTATTGCTAATATCCCGAATGGTTCGGTAATAATAATTATTTGTGCCATTGGGATCCCCGATATGAGATACTGATTGCCTTATTATGGGTATAATGATGGCTTGTATATTGAGAGCTTTTCCCGTGAGAATTCTTAAATAAAAAATCTGGTAGGTATATCATTCCAAGGTCCAATCTATCTCTATCTATGCAAACATATAAAATATAATATACAAAATATATAAAACAAGACAAGTTAGTCCAGCAATTGAAGGGCGTCCCACACTACACTTGCCTGTTCGTAGGTCTGTACCCAAAAACTGTACACAAAAACCAAAACCGTTTTCGTTCCTTGGATAGATAGGTATGACCAAAAATTCTAAATTGATACCTAAATATGGAACAAAATATCTTACTCTCTTATTTCCAATTTCCGTATAATGGTTTTCATTTCCGTTTGAATTTTTTTTGTCGTTTATTTGTTGTTATTATTGCATGACTCTATTTCTTTTAATTAAAATGAGAATAAAGTATTTGGAGCGGCGTTTAGTGAACCCCCGAAGAAAAAGAGGGGAGTTATAAGTTTAACGTGTCTGTGTATCTATCTGTGGCAGCGTATCTCCCAAAACGGTTGAACCGATTTTCGATTTGTTTCTATTGGTCACATGTAATGTTACCCCAGTGTTCTTAGTTATATTTTATCAAAATCGGCTTAGCCGTTCAAAAGTTACGTGACTTTGAATATCGGGATTTATTAACATTGAATATTGCTATATTTTTTAAAGGTTAATCATGTTTGTTCCCGTTTTCGATAAAATGCACACCCTATCTAGGCTCCCGAATCACCCTGTACAGTTAGTTTTCATAACACAACGGTGGGTTACGTAATACCAGCGCCATCTAGTGACAGAGGCCGAAACCAACAGATTAACGTGCCTATGAAGGCTTATGAGGACTTAGTGGAGACAGGCGGTCACTCGGCGTAATCACCAAAGATTTGTTTGTGAATGAAATGGGAGACTCTATTTGTTATTGTTCTACGGACCGAAAAGGATTACTTATTATAGAGGGTAGAGTTTTGTCAGTGAACGCGAAGGGATCTTACACTCGCGAGCAAAGAAAAAGTTTCAGTGACAACTGACAATAGCATCAAATTGCTCCTAACCTGAATTGGCTAGCTTAATGACGCTGTCTGCTATATCTTGAAGTACATTTAGGCCTGGGTCTCCTATTTTATGCTATATGCGGCGTCCGACTTTGACGTAAACGTTTTGATCAACGTCCTATGGCCTACCTACGGCGTCTACGCGCCAACGTCGGCGTGTGAGGGAGACCGCATCAGTACATTTCTATAGTGAGCATCGTGACGCGGCCTACGGCGTGACGCTGGACGCAACTTGCGGCGTAAATAGGAGACCCGGGCCTATAACAGCGCATCAGAATATTACTAACTAACAACGTAAATATTGAGTTCATATTTTCAATTAAGTACCTAAATGTTTCAAAACTGGGCTATTTGTACTTTTTCATTGCTCGTGAGTGTAACTTGATAATGACAACGGTTATTTTGATAGATAGTACTCACAAGTTTCTACACTAAGGTATGACAATAATAGGAGGCTTTATTAGCTATTACTAAGTATAATACCTAAGTAATAACTGACTGTATTGTGTTGTTGTATTTGGGTCAGAATTGTATGGGAATGTTGAATATATTATTCAGAGACATGAAGGTTTGACAGCGGGGCATTCCAGGTCTAGGAAATGGATTTTAAGGTTTAAGGTTAAGGTAACAGTAGTACATAAATACATATATGTTTTTGAGCCAGCAGGTACGATAAGAGGAGGTCTTTTTGATATAATTTAGGTTAAGTAGTTTGTAGATTGCATATTCATTTGTTAATTATTATAATCTAATTTTATAGTTTCTATTTTGTAAAGAAATTGGTGTACCTAGTTAACAAAAATTGGATTTTGTATTAATTACATTCCTTGATAAGCATACCAAGTACCCATAAAATGAGTAACTACCTAGGTACATATTTTTTATCAGAAATACAAGAGGAAATGAATTACCTAAAAAAGTATTTTGATAAGAAAGTTTATAATGAACGGATTCCACGAATTTAGGTAAGATACTAGGTACTAGGATTTTAAAATTAATTAAGTATATTCTTTTCAGAAAATCCTGTTCTCCCCTTTTTAGATATTAATCGGAAGGACATAAAATGAA
Source organism: Plutella xylostella (assembly GCF_932276165.1). NCBI lineage: Eukaryota > Metazoa > Arthropoda > Insecta > Lepidoptera > Plutellidae > Plutella > Plutella xylostella. The sequence continues at coordinate 637,371 of NC_064011.1, read as the reverse complement.
TCATTTCTTAGATGGAAGATTGAATTAAGATAACTTTTATAATCTTCAAGGGGAGATGGGCCGTGAGATGCTTAAATATATTAATTATTTAATATTTTAATTTTTTTTTTACCTGTTAAATGAAGTTATAATGAAAGTTGGGTCTAAAGGTCGGTATTATTTGTATAGCTCACACATGTGGGTCATTCTACCAAACATCGATTTTTATGTTCGCGTGAAATAACTCTTAAAATATAATACTTAGACGTTAATAATGTACTATCACAATCAAGCCGGGATCGTGTTCTATGTGTTCTCCATAAAATATAATGAAAATTTTCATTATTTATTGAAAAAACCATATCGACACTATGTGATTTGTCACGTCGTGTCGATTGTTCGCGAGCGTGGTAGCACGGTTTGAGCAGCTATAAAAAAATATTGTGTAGAGATAGGATTATATTTCACATAATAAAATAAATTACAATACTTTTACTTATTCATAGTTAAATATTATATTTTTCCAACAATTAATTAAAAAAATACAGACCATTCTACAACCGTTATAAAAAAATAGTCACAAATGTCGACGTTCATAAATCACGATTTTATGAAGGTAAATATTTTACTCTGTGAACATATTTTTTTATTAATGGCAACTCTAAACCACACCTGTCATTGCCAAGTCTAAAATTTTCGTGGGGAATTAATAGTTTTTTTGTAATTCAAAATTCAATATACGTTCTACACCTGTGTCAAAGTTGACCTGTCACAAATGAGGAGGCTATAAAAAATAAATGGATCATTCAATTACAATTTTTGTTACTTGACTTAGTGAGTATGAGAGTACTTAGCACATTTTTAAAACATGCACAAGTTTAACATCATATTGAAGCTGATATGGCGTATTTTGTCGATGTTCTCACTAATGTCGATGTCACGCGTGATGAAAAATTGTTCGACAATTGTGATTTTGTTCGACACGAGGTGACAGATGCTTCTAGGACTTTGGTCAAATATCTATTAACTGTGTATTTTTTTTTCTATTGCTTATTGCATTCACTAATATAATTGTTTACCGAGATAAATATGTCAAAAAAGTTAACAGATGTATCAAACATGCGATGCAGGCGTTATTATATGTCTTGTCGACACTTGTGATTTTATTTGATCGACACAAGTGACTGTAGCTTGTAGTGTGTTGTGAAATTTCTGTTAATTATACTATATAATGTACCGATCTTTTTACCTAGGTTTAGGGTTTTTACCAAAATAGGGGTAAAGACGAAGTTAAAGCACAAGAAATACACGGTTTAAGTAATAAATATTAAAAATGAGTAAATTAATGCTAGAATAAGAAATTTGACAAAAACAATACAGTAATTATGGAAAATACTTTAAAAAAATAAAGTTTTTAAAAAAAAGGAGGCACCAGGATTAATGCAGATTATTTTAGACCATTAAAGGTTTACGATTATCAAATCAAACTTATTACAAAATGTGCTAAGGAAAAGACAAGGATGAAAAAAGCGATTCTGAGATTATTGATCTAAATAAAAATAAAATATTTGGAATAATAGTCCCAAATAATGTATTATTTTCATTTAATATGATTCCGATGACCTTGATTCATATTTATTTTGTGGTCACCTAATAAAACCTAAATTTCCACCATCAAAAAATTTCGACATTTGTGAAGACACTTTTGTCGAAATTTTTAATATATTTTTTAAACTTTTTTCAATATATAATTTCAATAGACAAAAACATATTATGGTTTATATGTAATGAGAATAATATTATAGAATAAAGTTGAGAACCTTAAATGATTATTTTATGATAAAAAACATGGATTGTATCACCCATGTCGACTTCATAGTCACTCGTGTCTATTTAATAAAACAAAAAGTTCATATTTTTTCCTAAAATAATTCTACTATATCTCTGATTTTTTTATTTAATGTTCCCATCATTATGTAAAAGTTAAAAATCTACTTCAATATGCGTAAAAGTTGATTTTGTTTTTATTTATTTTTTTAATCCGTACGGTAGAATTACCCATGTGCGTCCATGTCATCGGCATTGCCGAAGCTGTTTCTCCATACATTTATGACAATCCGTTTGGTGCGATACGTACGCTACCGATAGGTAGACGCTAATGTTTAATGGGGTGCATAAAAAGACCTCAACGAGTGACGTCTTAAACGCCATATAAGGGACAAGTAAATAAAATAAAATCTACAGGTTTTTAACCGTTGGAAAGTTAGTATTGTCGGACTCTACCTACATTTGATGTTGGCTCTACAAAACTAAAAACCCTCGAAGCCAAGCCTAACTACCACAGACAGATACACGGATACGATCAACTTATAACACCTCTCTTTTTACGCCAGTGGTTAAAAACGAGACCCACCCAGCCGCCGCGCCGGCGACACAAACTTTTGCCCATTTAATTCGGCCGACAAATAAATTTTCATTAAGAACCTAAACGGAGATACGGCTAATTAATGGTTCTAATTCCACAAGTACGCCCGGCGAATTCTGATAACACGCAGCTGGGGTTGAGAGAAAAAAAATAGGGGTTTTTTAAACCCCCGACTGACAACGGAGTTATAAATTTAGTTTAGTTAAACCTTACTAGCGGGATCGCGTAAGAAATGAGATGGTTCGTCATAGAACTAAATGTTACTGATTAAGATTTCCCGTACATACCTATTAGGCTTAATCTGCAATTTGAAGAAGCCATGGGTCGGTATTTTGTAAAAAGTAACTCTGCATTGCTCATGGAACATAAATACTTGTAGCCATGGCATGTAGGGCATCAGAGAATGTTGTTGCTGAACCATTCAACATGTAATGAAAACGTTCCACCTGCCATTGACGTTCCATATAATTATTATATTACCTATGACACTGGAACTATTTCATTGCTCGTGTCAACTTTCATTATGAAATCCAAAAAAACTAATTACTTTTTCATTTTACCTTTAGTAGTTACATGGAATAGCAGATTTTCACCAGGCTACTAGGAAGTAGCTACTGTATCTCCACAGGGGGTTACTCCCTAAATCGTTCAATTGACGGCACCGTAGCTAAGGCGGCAGTGAAGCTGCTTCCGAAGCTGGGGGCCGCGGGTTCGAATCCCGCCCTGAGCAAACATTTGTGTGATGAGCATTTGTGTATCTATCTATGTATTTCTGTACATATATTTATCAGCTGTCCGACACCCATATCACAGGTTCTGCCTAGCTTGGGGTCGGATGGCCGTGTGTGCGATGTCCCTACATATTTCTTTATTTATTCGTTCTTCGATTTAGAAAGTGACCCCGTGTCTCCAACAGAATCTACTTCCTAGTACGCGGGTCACGCGCGGCTGTAATACAAATCGTGTCTCCCGATATCGACACCATGTTTGCAAATGAAAGGAAACCGGCTTGGATGCAGGAATGCCTTGCACATTTTTGCTGGTTATCTGTAGGAGGAAATTGCATGCACGAAAGGGGCTCCTTGAGTGACGTGTCACTGATGCCTTAGGCGCTCAGCTCACTGCTAAAGTCGAGGCGGCGTCGCGGCGGCGGCGGCAAGGCGGGTCTTCCCTGTTTTTCGGTATGCAAGCCCGAACGACACATACTGAAGAAGTCGAGGTGCAGGTGAGGCGAGAACTTGACATTGTAAATTTGAAATAATTAGCCTCTAACGCGCAACGTCACGTCACTAGTCTTAGCGCCATCTAGCGCCGCCGAGGTGACACTGCATCGCAGCTGTCCTTCTCAAAGTCAGACTATTATAATTAGCAATATTTTAATGCAAACTTCTGTATAAAATTCGCTAACAGTGTCTGGGTTATATTATGATCTTTGGGTGAGCTACAAAAAACTACCTCTAACATCTACAACGCTATCTTAGCGCCATCTAGTGTACTATTGTATTTACTGTGTTTTTATTGTGGTTTTGTATTATTTTGTTGTTGCAGTCTGTGTGTCCACTAAATGTTTCTTTATCTTTATCTTTAGTTACTAACCTCTAACATCGAGCGTCACATCGCTGGTCATAGCGACATCTAGCGCGGAGGAGGTACGCTGCACCGCAGCTGTACGACTACCTCTAACAACCACAAAGCTTATCTTAGCGCCATCTAGCGTAGCAGCGAGGTACTAAGTAGTACTAACCTCGAACATCGAGAGCCACATCACTAGTCATAGCGCCATCTAGCGCCGCCGAAGTGACACTACACCGCAGTTGTCCGCTTAGCTCGCCGCGCGTCACTGTCAGTTGCAGCGTGTGTTGCACTGTTGAGTTGTCCGGGGTGGTTGTCTTAGCTGGAAGGAGATAAGAGGTTATTCAGGGGATTTATGTTGTAACAAGCTTGAGGGCATAGCACCGGGTACAAGTCACGCTAGAAGGGCTAGTACAAGGCGCATTTAAGACCTGACAAAAGTTTTGCGTCGCGCTCGCTCTTGAGTCTGCACGATTTCAGTGAGAGCGATGCAAAACTTATGTCACGTCTTAAATGCCCCGTGCTACTACCCCAAGACGTGACAAAAGTATTCCGTCGCACTCGCTCTCAAGGCATGTGTGTGAGCACGACGCAAAACTTTTGTTACGTCTTGGCATGCGCGTCTTGCGCCCTATAAAAATATGTATATTGGGATGAAAATTTCCCCATTGGGGGCACCAAACTTTAGTGGTTATAAAAGTGTTTAAAGATATACATAATTTTTTTTGGCATTTATGCGTAAGGGGTTAATTTATCTGTTTATCAGCAGCAGGCTTAACAGTGGAAGAGTCATAAAAATAATCCAAACTTTGGGGAGGTATTATGTCTAACAGTGAAATAAAACACACAGTAGAAACAGTTATAAATTACAACAGCTAACCTATTTAATATTAGCACTACATCGTGAAGGAGAAACAAGAACTCCAGCCAAAGTTTTTTCAAACCAACTCCTTCTTAACAAGTAGCGAACAACCTAGCTCGTTAATGAAACACCCTGTAGGTATGAGGAATATGGAGCATCGTCGAGCACCCTGTACATAATAGAGCCTCGGGCTGTATGTTACTTATACGTTAAACAAGGGTGGATTTTCGCTACGCTGAGTATAGAAATAGTTGTAGGGAAAATGTTGAGTTGAATAGAAAATCATTTGCTCTGTTTTTCACATTATTACAATTGAAGTTAGTGGTTTTTCAAAGAAACATGCAATGTTATAATGGTAATGAGTTACGAATAAATTCATCACAAATTGATAAAATAAAATAACTGAGCTTTCTTTGACAGATCTTGGAGTGTTTTTTACAATAAACAAAAAAATAATAAGTTGCGGCTAGTAATGTTATGGTGACTGACTGAAATAATAATAATAGTAATATTATTATGTGGGGACATCTCACACACGGCTATCCGACCCCAAGCTAGGCAGAGCCTCTAATACCGGTATCGGACAGCTGATATATCTACACAGATCATCATCACAACCCTTTACGTCTCCACTGCTGGGACTGTCTCCTTCCAATGAAGGAAGGGTTTTTAGGCCTAGTCCACCACGCTGGCTTAATGCGGGTTGGTGGATATACAGGGTGTTGCAAAAAGGGAACACTAAGCTGAAACCTACATGTGCAGCATGGTATATCTAAGCCCAATACTGAAATCAGAAATCAAACTGAAAAACGTGGCTTGATTGCGTGAAAGAAAATATGAGAGAGTGTGGAGTGAATGAGGATATGACAGAGGATAGGGTAAAATGGCGTGACATGACCAACAAAGCCGACCCTAAATAAGGATAAGGCAAGGAAGAAGAAGAAGAATACTGAAATCAGAATTCAGACCAACAAAGTTTCTATGGATTATTTTTTTCGCGAATTTTGAATTTTTCTTTTCAGTTTTGTGCATAGATATACCATGTAGATACATAGATAGAAATAGTGGAATGGGCCCCATATTCCCATGCGATAGGAGAATAATGACGTCGGTGGCTGGTTACTGGTTAATATTTATTGGTTTATGAACCAGTGGTCGCGTTCGCAGTTAATGACGCAAAAAGGTTACAACGGATGAAGTCGTTAAAGAAATATAGTTTGTTTTGCCATTACGTGTTTATTTAATACTAGCTGTTCCCGCGAGCATCGCTTAAAAAGGTTTCCCGTGGGAATTCCGGGATAAAAAGTAGCCTATGTTCTTTCTCAGGGTCTAGACCATATGTATACCAAATTTCATTCAAATCCGTTCAGTAGTTTTGGCGTGACAGAGTAACAGACAGACAGACATAGTTACTGTCGCATTTATAATATTAGTTAGGATAGTTTGTTTTGCCATTACGTGTTTATATAAATTATGTATTTGTTACTATGATCTGCTTGAGTTTTTGAAACAAAGATCGGTATTTTGGCGTAAAAAACCACAACAAACACGCCGACTAAAATTGTACCTAAGTTTCTATGTTTTTAGGGTTCCGTAGCCAAAATGGCAAAAACGGAACCCTTATAGTTTCGTCATGTCCGTCTGTCCGTCTGTCCGTCTGTCCGTCTGTCACAGCCGATTTACTCGGAAACTATAAGTACTACAGTGATGAAATTTGATGGGAATATGTGTTGTATGAACCGCTACAAAAATATGACACTAAATAGTAAAAAAAAGAATTGGGGGTGGGGCCCCCCATACATGTAACTGAGGGATGAAATTTTTTTTTTCGATGTACATACCCGTGTGGGGTATCAATGGAAAGGTCTTTTAAAATGATATAAAGTTTTCTAAAAAACATTTTTCTTAAAGTGAACGGTTTTTGAGATACCAGCTCTCAAAGTCGTAAAAAGTATGTCCCCCCCCCTCTATTTTTATAACTACGGGGTATAAAATTCTAAAAAAAATAGAGGTGATGTATGCTAATTAACTCTTTCAACGATTTTTGGTTTGATCAAAGTATCTCTTATAGTTTTTGAGATAGGTTGATTTAACTGTAATTTTGCTGCTACGGAACCCTTTGTGCGCGAGCCCGACTCGCACTTGGCCGGTTTTTTTAATATATGGCTTGATCAGGAGTATTACCGGTTCACGATTTTATAAAAAAAGATTATAAATATTTTTACAAAGCTATTATAAATATGTAAAAAAATAACTTTCGGTTTGTTATCGGACGGACGGTACCATCACATCATACTATTTTAATTCAGTAACTTTCTACTAACTAAATTAGATCATATCATTTAAAAAAAACCGGCCAAGTGCGAGTCGGGCTCGCGCACAAAGGGTTCCGTAGCAGCAAAATTACAGTTAAATCAACCTATCTCAAAAACTATAAGAGATACTTTGATCAAACCAAAAATCGTTGAAAGAGTTAATTAGCATGCATCACCTCTATTTTTTTTAGAATTTTATACCCCGTAGTTATAAAAATAGAGGGGGGGGGGGGGACATACTTTTTACGACTTTGAGAGCTGATATCTCAAAAACCGTTCACTTTAAGAAAAATGTTTTTTAGAAAACTTTATATCATTTTAAAAGACCTTTCCATTGATACCCCACACGGGTATGTACATCGAAAAAAAAAATTTCATCCCTCAGTTACATGTATGGGGGGCCCCACCCCCAATTCTTTTTTTTACTATTTAATGTCATATTTTTGTAGCGGTTCATACAACACATATTCCCATCAAATTTCATCACTGTAGTACTTATAGTTTCCGAGTAAATCGGCTGTGACAGACGGACAGACGGACAGACGGACAGACGGACAGACGGACATGACGAAACTATAAGGGTTCCGTTTTTGCCATTTTGGCTACGGAACCCTAAAAAAACTGGCACCAGAAAAATATTTACACAAAAACGAAATGCAGGCTGACAACAAAGTAACGAAAAAAAACAGTTAACAATAATCCCTTAAAAACGACCACGCATTTATCAGGCTTGGCTGTTTGTTGTGCAACCTTTGCCCTCTTAATGGCTGCAAAGATTTAAAACAAAAAAAAGTTTGTGTGTTTTGGGGGAATTGAAAAACCGGAAAAATTTGCAAACACAAGCTATCACTTAGAAGTTTAGAAGGTTCGGTTTAGCGAGTTTTCTTCATGTAGGTACTTAATTTGATTTCTACGTAAATAAGGATTTTATGTACCGTACCCTTTTTTCGATATAGTTTAGATTTTCATGCATTTCGGCTCAACTAAAGGTGCATGACGACCAAATGGCGTAGTGGTTAGTGACCCTGACTACTGAGCCCGGGTTCGATTCCCGGATATTTGTTTAAACACAGATACCTATTTGTTCTCGGGTGTTGGATGTGCCCGTAAAATGGCAATAGGTCCGCCCCCTATTACATTGGGACTAACATAACACTGGCGAAAAGTGGGTGCAGCAATGCACCTCAGCCTACCCTGCAAGGGAGTACATTAGTACAAGGTGTGAGTTTTTGTTGTTTGTTGTGTTTTTAGATTTGTGCTTAAACAAAAGTTACAGTTAAACTTATAATCCAAGCTGTACCTTCTGTGCAATCGCACACGATACGAGTAGCTTCATAAACAAGCCTCTACTTATAGGTTAAAATGATAAAAATAAGTTTTTTACAACAGCTGTCAGATCTTATAAGAGTATTTCAAGCGTGCACTTTTAAAAGAGTCTTAAAAGAGAACAATGGTTGAAGGCATAGTCTGGAGGGTCACTCTATACTGACGAAAAACTAACGAACGAGAGCTGTCGTGCAATGGCACTAAGTTTTTCGTCGTATCGTCTTCGTTGTAAAGATAAAAGCTCAATCAAAAAATTGTCATTTGAATAAACAAACATATATTATGATAAAACATTTTGAGAGCTATACAACATATGCTTATAACTCATTAAGGAAAAAAAAACTGCACGTAGGAGATTTTATCTTTGCACCGATTATATACAGGTTGTTGCAAAAAAGGTATACTAAGTCGAAACCTATATGTGCAGCATGGTATATCTAAGCCCGAAACTGAAATCAGAATTTCAAAATTCTCGAAAAATAAAATTTATTTTTCATAGAAACTTTGTTGGTCAAGTCTCTTTTTACTATGGAGAATGATTTTTTTAGGCTTAGTATACCCTTTTTGCAACACCCTGTAGAGTGGCCCCCTGACCCGGGCCGGTCGGTCGAAATTAAATAAGTAGCCATTCGACCAAGAAGTTTTACTGTCTAGAGGAGGGCAGTATGCAAGAGCGCAGTGTGCTTTTATAGTTCTACTATCGGATTACTGAGGTGAGAATTGAAAAGTGTTGCTTTAAAAAGATTTTAGGTTTTTCAGGTATTCTTGCTTTACTGCAGACTGTTTATGCAGGAGTTTCTGGGAGCAAAATGTAAGAGGGTGAGTAGGATATATTATATAATTATAATATATTATATTAATAAAATTAGAATAGAAAACAACAAAATTAGCTAAATCGGTTCAGCCGTTCTCGAATTTTAGACTAACGAACAGCAATTCATTTTTATATATAAGAGATTAGTAAGAAAGTAAAACCATTATTTTCGTGTACTTCCAGTGGGAAATCAGGAATAAACTGTATGCTATGGCATCATCATCATCATCAGCCTATAGCAGTCCACTGCTGGACGTAGGCCTCTCGCAAAGCACGCCACTGGATGCGATCTTTAGCTTTCCGCATCCAATCATAACCAGCCACCTTTCGCAAGTCTTCACCCCATCTAGCCAAGCTAGTAATTGTAATACACTTGTAGAAAAATATTACAATGAGGAATGATTTTTTTATCAGTCCTGCAGTTTTGTATACATTAAAATTTTTTCGCTCCAGAATACATAATATATATTATTAGGACTAGTGTTATTATATATTTTTTTTTTAAATATTGCGATTTAATATACATATCCTCGAGTAGGTAACCGTGTCTTTTTTATTTGCCTCTATTTTTACACCGCTCACTTAAAATCTCCCAGTTTTTAAGGGGAATTAATAAAACCTTTCGGCATAAACCTATCCGCACATGCTGCAAAGCAGAACTAACTCTTTCACCCGGCGTCACTCGGACGCTTCATGCGAGAGGTCACCAGTCAGATCCTCGGAATAAAAACTGCAAAAGTGGGTACCGTTCAATGAAAATATTGGTAAAAGGAATCAAAGAAAATTGTATATCCAAGGTTCTGGCATTTGTTTGAATTTTTTTCGATACGTATTCTCTTTTAAGAGGTATTATGAGGAGAGGTATTATATTTAAGAGGTACTAAAACTAAATAGGTATATATAGTAAATTGGTATTTCAGTAATCTAAATCTGGCCCATAAGGACTGTGACCTTATTCCACGCTAGGCACATAATAAAACCACGATTGGGATTCGAACCCGGGACCTTCGGACAAGTTTCGGCGAAATATCCAAGACCTGCACCACTGTAGAATAGAATAGAATAGATATGCTTTATTTGTACACAAACATGGACAAAAATTACAAAAAACTTAACCTAACACAAATGTACAAATGGCGGCCTTATCGCTCAAATCGATTTCATCCAGGCAACCTTTACAACACAACCACTGTAGTTTCCATCAACTGTTGATGCTCTCAGTTCCCAAGTCTTCATCCGTCGAGCCATTGTTAGGTCTTACAAGTTAGATAGTTACTGAAGTTGCAGGAATTTCGGATATGTGAGACTCAGGTTCGGTGGTGAAACAAAACATAGTGAGCTTAGAATAACCATGAGAATGGGTTGTTTGCATTTAAAACGGCGTTCCCTGGGCAGTTTTAAGTCGAATAAATTTAATGATATTATATTCTTAACTAAACCTATACAGGGTGTTGCAAAAAGGGTATACTAAGCCGAAACCAGCATGTGCAGCATGCTATATCTAAGAAAAATCTTTAATATCTAAGAATCATTTTCCTTAGAAAGTTAGGTAGTTGGTCACGTGACTTTTTTACTATGGAGAATGTTTTTTTTTCACGAATTTTGAAATTCTGTTTTCAGTTTCGGGCTTAGATATAACAGGCAGCACATGCTGGTTTCGGCTTAGTATACTTAGTGTACTTTTTGCAACACCCTGTAGACGATCTGTAGTGTTTAGTGTTTGTCAATAAAACACTATTAAGAAACGGTTGTAGTGGGCAAGCATGCCTTCCTTCCGGCACTACCAAAACCTGTGGATAATTATCCATATCCAAACAAAAAAAAACCGGCCAAGTGCGCGTTGAACTTTTTAGAGAAAAAGGGTATTGTGACTGACAGACAGATAAACAGACAGACAGACAGACGGACAGACAGACGGACAACGAAGTGATCCAATAAGGGTTCCTTTTCTCCTTTTGAGGTACGAAACCCACACAGCCCCAGCCGCAAATAAAACCTCCAACCCATCGTTTAACTCCTGTACCATTCAGCAACAGTGACATATAATAACTCAAATCAAACAAGCCCAAACATGTTATTGTACTAGAGTACATACGCCATCTGGCGAGCAAGTTGAGGCAAACTTCCCAAGTTGAGTACATTTGAAGTTAGGCTGCACGATGTAATTTATACCCGGTTTATGATGTGGGTTATGGGTATTCACGGGTATGCAGATGTTATATCATATAAAGGGTTGTATCTATAAGTTTTGAGAATTGAGAAATACATATATAGGAGATATATATATAGTTTTCCCGTGGGAATTCCGGGATAAAAAGCCTATGTTATTTCTCAGGGTCTAGACCATATGTATACCAAATTTCATTCAAATCCGTTCAGTAGTTTTGGCGTGAAAGAGTAACAGACAGACAGGCACAGTTACTTTCGCATTTATAATATTAGTTAGGATGGTTTCGTAGCATATGATTTCGTAGCGGCGTAGCACTTTTCGTAGCAGTTCGTAGCCCGTAGCGTTATGATGAAACAATACTAATTATTTTAATTTGTATGCCAACATTTTAAAAAGGAACATAATTATAATGTTACCTAATATTTTATCTTAAAACACTTGTCTTAGTTACCTATAGTCAAGCTCTGGAGCTGCATTAACTCAACGCTATATAAAGCTAAAGATCTGACCTACTTAATTGTTAACTTAAGTTTTTTTTGTTCAACTTGTACAGTATTTCTTCAAGACAAACGGAGGAATTTTTATTAATTACAAAATTTAAATTTACACACTCAAATTACATTTTTAATTCAGACGCCCAGTGAGCAAGTTTCTGCAAGAATTTCAATTCAACGTTGTACAATGTACATCCGGAGTAGGGACACTGGAATAGTGGAAGAGAAATGTAATTATGATCTTTAAAACTTTTCAGTCCTAATAAATAAATAAATACATAAAATTAAATTAAATAATTTTATTTCAGGCAATGGGGACGTGATGGGTCGTGATGGTGATGATGATTGCACAGGTCCCATATTTACAAATACTCATTTTTTTTATATCCAAGTTACAGGAATATAGGTTCAAATATACGTTTATTAGGTAGTTTAGGCTGTGTGTTGATTCCCTGTCAGTCATGTAGGCCGAAGGATTATATAAGTTTAAATAAAACATATACCTATATACAAAAAAATACACATAAATATTATTAAATAGTTTATTTATGAATTTGTGTAAGGTACCAACCCTCTATTTTCTTTACTTTTTTATGTACTTGATGGTTGCCTGTAAGTAAACTAGTTTAAGATAGCTGTAAGTTTTCCGAATACGATAAAATAAATAAAATAAATAAAAATAAATAAGAGTCCTTTTGTAGTCCTTAAATAATTAAAAAAAAAAAAAAGAGTGCGCTCTTAGCAATAAGGCCGTCTATCGTTCATTGTTTCTAGTATAGAAGTATTTATGTCTATTCTGTTATTTCTGTGATCATTAAAACATTTATTTATTTATTCTTTATTGCACAATACACAAATTATGCACAATCAGGTGGACTTATTGCTAAAAGCATTTTCTACCAGCCAACCTGCAGGAGGTACAGGGAGTAAATTGTATGGGAGTGCAAAAAAAACCTAAGACAATTTTGGCAAAAAAAACTAAATACCTACAACAAAAACTTATATTCATTAACATTATATTCCAAACTTTCTGATACTCGGTAAAATTATCACATCTCATTATTCTAGTGTCCTCTACCGTCCGCTGAAGCTTAAACAAGAAATTTTCTTTAATTAGTTCAGTGCAATATCGCTTTCTGTAGCGGAACCCTGTTTTTGTTATTCAAAGCTTTCTCATTTAAATTTTAACGCTACTGTTTTGAAAGCCGATGTTATGAGCGCTAAACGGTTGTTTATGAGATAGTGGGAAATAGTTTTATAATTATATTTTTTCGTTTGATGGTCCAATGATATGAGGGTAGTTTGATTAATATAACGTTGATCCAGGTTCGTTTCAAGTCCATTAAAAAAACTTTACACGGCTATAAAATGTATAAACGTGTGAGTATTTTTACGTCATTCTGTTTTCATTTAAATCACAGTTAGTTTACTGACGATGAGTATTTTATTGGTAAATAAGATAAACTGATATTTAAAAAAAACTGCGGTCTAAAAAGGTTCTATTTTATACCCTATTCCTTAATGTTACCAAAGTCGCATCTCCCTCAAAGCACCAAACCTTTGCGAATACTTCACCCCTAGCCTTCTAGCGAATATATTTAGATTTTTTGCCTACCCTTAGTGCGGAAAGGTCTTAATTATCGCTGTGCTGGCGAAAGTGTGATAGACATGCTTACACTACTACGAGGCACTTAAATAAATCACCCCGTATAGTCGTTGTTTTTCGTAAAGACTTGTGCCTTTCGCATATTTTTGTACCCTACACGGCTCAATACCAAACTCGAGTATCTTGTGGAATATGTATAGATTGTAGACGTTGTGTGTAGTTATTGACGTTCATCAGAAAATTTTATACCTATTTATACGATGAATAAAAACATTTGACTTTCACTTTGACTTTAGAACTCTATTGCGTGAAATGCAAACACTACGCTATTTCCAATGTAATGAATCACTTTCCACACATTTAGTAGGCAGTACAAAGTTAGGCTCCCACTGGACCTACGACCTTAGACTAGACGACTTAGTAGCTGGATGAGGAAGGCCGAGGACAGAGAGTTTTGGCGCTGCTTGGGAGAGGCCTATGTCCAGCTGTGGACGATAACGGGATGGTAACAATGATAATTATGATGAAATAACCTCATTACTTCCTAAATAGTTAGTTTATCTTTATGGGCTAAAATCAGGAAACAGTCTACAACTCTACATAATAACATAACAAAGTTTCAATAGATTTTGCACCTACTCAAGCAGTGCTTAAAAGCTAAACTCCCGGGTAAATAATGATGAGTTAAAGACATGTCGTTACGTAAAAAAGTAGGGGGAAGGGTAGGGATGGGAAAGTGATGCTCTAAACATGTATTAACTAGGTAATAGGTGCTCTTGTGTCGTGTGGTTAATTGAGTAATCATCATCAGGTTTTATGGAGCTAGATAAGTAAGGGTTTATAGTTTGTGTACTGCGGGTCGTATACAGGGTGTCCTGTGTTTATTGATGCAATGACACAGGGTGATTGAGGATAATATTTACAGAAATTATTAATTCTTCCAGGAAACACCAGCATAAAAGTTGTAATTTTTTTGGCATTTTTAAGCAAACATTTACCTATAAATTGGTAAATTTATCGAAAACAAATATGATACACATTTTATTATTTCTCAATAAACAAACAACAGAAATAAATATGTCTGCTTATTTCTAGATCCTCAGCTATTAAATTAATATTACTTTTCTAAGTATTCCAATTCCTCTTCTTCGAAAAAGCTCTTGAAATACAAAAATACCAATAACCTATTAATATTTGGGAGGTCATTCACAGCAAAATAAATAAGTTCAGTTTATCTTTAAATATACATACCAATATATTCAACAAACAGTTGCGAAATATTCTAGGCAAAGCGAGATTTCATTAAGAAACAATTTATAGGCATGAGACTAACAGTAGCCGAAAAAGTTGTAAAAAACTTAGAACATTTGATGAAACGAAATTTGATGAAAGTCATAATGAAATACTGGGTATCCATAAAATAACTAATAGTGCACCAATATTACAGTTATAATTAATATTGTGGTCTCATCATGACTAACAATAAAATGGCGAAATTTAGTTTTAAGTACTAAAAATAAATATATGTCGCACATCTCACACATTCTATTCTATTCTAAAGAGCGCTGGTAGCTCTGTCGGGTAAGGTCCGCTTCTCACGCAAGAGGGTTCGGATCCCGGCGCTGAAATGTACCAATGAGTTCTTTTAAGTTAAGTACAATGTACACCATCGCTCTTACGGTGAAGGAAAACATCGTGAGGAAACCTGCATATCTAGATCTAGCACATCTAGATATGTGAACCCACCGCAGTGGACCAGCGTGGTGGGAAATGGTCCAAGCTTAGGAAGGCAGTTTAGACCTCGGGGATATGCACAAAGGTTCCACTCGAGAGAGCCAGGTGCAGGTACTTACACCCCCTCAGAGAATAGAATAGAATAGAATATGTGGTACATCTCACACATGGCTATCTAGGCAGAGCTTGTAATATGTAATATGGGACGGCTAATACTAGAGACCCGAGTACAGATATCTGCCCTGGCCGAAGATAGAATGCGGGACCTTCCGCATAGCAGTCAGGGTCAATAAACACTACCCCATTCGGTCATCTAAGGGCCAGTGTTTTGATCCGTAGGTACTTAACTTGTTGTAAGCGTGTGATTTAATTGCAGGCATATATATTTTTTTGTATATTTTACAATAAATATATTTATTTATTTGAAGACCAACAAATGATACAGTTGTTACATACATCTAAGCTACATATATAAAATACTTAATAAAGTGTTCACTTAATTATAGGTACTTACAGCTATCTTTATAATGAAGAGACATTGAATAAAAAATTAAAACGTATTATGGCCGAAACAAACAGAACATTTTAATGAACAACATCTTCTCACTAAAATTTTAATTAAATTCACTCGAATGTGCCCCTAGGGCTTTAGTTTCAGGTTGCGGTTTTTCAAACTAAAACTAAAATGGTTTCGCACCTCTGGTTTTTGGTTTCTACTGATTGGAATTTCTCACCAAAGGTTTGTTTTTGATTACGGTTAGTTAGGTAGTTGTGTTTAGTAAACTAGCTACCTGCCCCTAGTACAGGTTTGATAGTTTGTCGAAAACTTTAAAAGTTTCAGTTTTCTGACAAGTGGCGCCTCTAGCGGAAACTATCATGAAACTTTTGACAGATAATGTATGCAGGTGACAGAAGAAAACCAAAACTTTTTCGTTTACATAAATTCTAGAGGCCCTGAAAAGGGTGAGTAGTTTATTTGCCTTGCTTTCGTTAAGAATAATGTTATTTTACTTTCACGCACGACAAGACGGTCAAATATGTAGCTATATAGTACATTAGACGAATGAGAATTTTTAAGGAAGGTCACGCTTTCAAATTTTAATGTTATATTGCACACCAAATTTTGATATAAAAACAATTAGTAGTTACATTAAAATCAGTTTAGTTAGGTATCTTTAGTGAAATTTAGATTGGAATAGCAGTTTTCCCTACATACCATAAGTAACCGTGTTTTAGTTAGTACATCTAAGCTGGAACTGCGGGTATGTCTATATTAATTTATTGGACTAGAACCTCCTACCGCATTTAGGTTGTAACCCGTTGGGCCATCTGAAATGGCTTTTGCATTACAAAATACAGGGTGAGTCTTTCATAGGTGCATATCCAGAAGTATGTTACAGAGCTCTTCATTCTGAACAACTTTTGTTATAATGACTTTGGGATATAACGAAAAAAAAGATGCTTCCCATACAAAAATTGGTTGTTTACGTGACACTATGTATGGGGAGTACTTAGATATTTTTCGGGAATATCCCAAGGTATTAATAACAAAAGTTGTTTAGAATAAAAAGCTCTGAGACATACTTCCGGATGTGAACCTATGAAAGACTCACCCTGTATATTTGCATATCGTTGCATTGCAGTGTTACTGCCGCAAAGAGAAGCCTCAGGGCATGAAAAGATCCATTTCGAGTGACGTATCAACTGTTAATTTAACTTAAAATTTTATGGGTATTTTTAGGTTATTGGAACTTTTTTTTACAAAATTCCACTTGAAATTGTCTTGCACTAAATTTTTTTAGGTGTGCTGTGACACTTTTTACAACTGCACAGGTTTAGAAAATATGTCATTAAAATTATAAAATTTATCTTATTATTGTTGGTGATGAACAATAGCTTCATAAACCAACTAGTAATATATTAGACTACCCCTCAAACCAGCAACTAAAGGTCTCGATTGAATAAAAAATGCCTTTCTCATTCATTAAAATTTTCAGATTAGCATACAATTTAAGGCCCAACGAAGCAGTCATGTGGGAACAACGGCAGCTATCTCCACAGCTATGTCTGATCAATCCTTTCATTCACTAGCAAACTAAATTAAAATACCTCGGTCTGTCTCGCCATCCAATACAGACAGTCGAGATAGTCTAGAATGTCTAGATATTATTACACTGGGAATTCCTCAAAACAATGACACATTTGGGAAGTAATTTGTATTAATATTCTGTACACCCTCCTCATTTAGATAGATAGATAGATAGAATACACTTTATTTGTACACCAACAAAGAATAATAAGATCAACAAGTTGCAACTTAATTAGGGTACAAAAGGCGGTCTTATCACTAAAAGCGATCTCTGCCAGACAACTTTTGGATGGAGGGAATACGAGATTAAGATTGGGTGCAGTGTACATGTTAAAAGGAAATGTATTTAGGTGTTCTTTTACGTAGGTTTCTAGGTATCAAGTAGTTAATGAATTAATATTGGGAAACTCATGTTTTGGAAACTGTTGTTTCGGGAAAGGAGCTTTTGCGAATCCGACAGCCCGATCCGAAAGGGAATTTCAGTTTAATGATTCCATTTAATACGTACATAAATATATTTGTGACAATTTTGTTGTCCGTATACAAATGTATTGATAAAGCTGATTTCCTTTCACACTTTCCACGAAAGTTTAAAAATAACCAATTCAAAGTTTTATAACAATCACATAATATAATTTAATAACCTAACCAACGTTAAAAACCCCCGACATACAACACTAAAAGTCGCTTAAATTTTAAACGGCTAAACTTATTTTAATAAAACATGACTAAAAACACTCGGGATAACATTACCTAAGACCCCAAGAAAACGAAAATCGGTTCAGCCATTTGAGAGCTTCGCTACCACAGACAGATGTGCACACACAGATACACAGACGTTAAACTTATAACACCCCTCTTTTTCCGCAAGGTATAAAAGGAGCAATTGAAAGTTTTATAACAATCACAGGAAAATACAATCAATATACGTACGTAGAGAAGCGAAATTGTTACTGCATCTATGAAACTAGCTGGCGTAGCGATCCTTGCAAATATTTACACTTCATCGACTGACTAGAACAGGTTTGCACTTAGATTAGCAATATACCAACAAGATAGTGTGCCACATCCTAATCCTAACTAATATTATAAATGCGAAAGTAACTGTGTCTGTCTGTCTGTTACTCTTTCACGCCAAAACTACTGAGCGGATTTGAATGAAATTTGGTATACAGATGGTTATAGACTCTGACAAAAAACATAGGCTACTTTTGATCCCGGAATTCTTATGAAAAACTTTTCAAGGCGAAGCGAAGCTCGGGGGAACAGCTAGTACAAAAATAAAGCAAAATCTGTCCGCATTTTCTTTGATGTCTAACCGTTTTACGTTCAACCTAATTTCAACCAATTAATAAGGTCACAAATCTCTAAAAACAACAAAAAAGACTTATTTAAAATAAGAGCTTAGTGGTAGAAGAGGGGTGTTATTTGTCGAGACGTTATTTTCCACTGACGCTCCATCTTGTTGGTATATCGTCAATCTAAGGGTTCGCAGGTACAATTCTGCTTTCGGTGCAGAAGTGTAAAGCGAAGGTAACGAGTTTCTGGTGTTATTGTTGAAACTTAAGTGGTCTTATGAGTATTTCTGTAATAATAGAATAGAATAGAATAGAAATCATTTATTTGACACACAGCAAAAAAAAAGAATAAACAAAAATACATTAACTTTCAAAAACAGCTAAGTTTATATAAAGAGAACTTAAGTAATAATTAAATTAAACAAAAAAATATATAGGTATATTGTAAAAAAAGAATGTACCAGTACAAAACAATGAACAATATGCTGCGTGTCAAAAAGGCACATCCACTCAGCTATTGCTGCGCCTTAGAGGAACTCGAAGGACACAGCACTGGTGTTTCAGTAATCTATAAGACATCAATAAGATAGACAGAAGTTTAAAGTTTTGTTCCGTTATGTTTGCTTACGTAATGTTAATAATTATAAGTTCTGTATTTGCGAATTATGTACCTTTGGTAGCAAAACTTTTGTGTAAAATTTTTTTTTTGTGTGCAATACAGTGTAACTCCCGTATTCTTAAAGCTTTTTGACTCTTAAAAATTGGTTTAAAATTGACGTTGAAATATACGAATTTCAACTTCAAAGTCAAAGTCAAAGTG